>NW_006399891.1:861429-874311 GCF_000299155.1 Elephantulus edwardii | reverse complement strand
TCAGCAATGCCCCAGTAAACACAGATAAGATCCTACCGCCTTTCTCCTGCCAGGTTAGTTCCTCAACAGCTCACCTGATAGCTCCAGGTGATGTCTGGATCCAAGGTGGGGCCCTGAGGTCACAGGGCTGTGGTGGGGGTTGAGATGTGTGGTTGTGGAGCTGCAAGAAAAAAAAAAATAAAAACACATTAACATTCTTGGAACAAGCTCTTAGTAAATCAAAAGATGAACTGCATTAGGAAAATCTGCTGTCAGAGACCTTACCAGAGAACTGAGAAGAAATTATTTCAGTCTATAGACTAAGATGAACCTGACCCAGGCCATGGTCTTCACAATTACTTGCTGTGCATCAGAGAACTGGACTATGACTAAGGATGAAAGAAGAATCGATGCCTTTGAGTTGTGGTGCTGGAGAAGATATACCATGGAATGCCAAGAAAACAAATAGGTCTGTATTGGAGAGGGTGAAAAGCCAAGTTTCTCTTTGGAGGCTAGGATTTTGGAGCGCCATCTCACACACTTCGGGCATGCAGTCAGGAGGGACTGATTCTTGAAGAAGGTCATCATGCTCAGAATGGTGGAAGGACAGTGCAAGAGAGGAAGACTCAGAGAAGATGAATTGATACAGTAACTGGGGTAATAGGTGTACATGTGTCGGAGTGGGACTGGCTCAGAACAAGGCAGGCTTCAGAGTTGTTGTACATAGGGTCACTATGAGTTGCAGGCAACTTGAAAGCATATAACAAAAACCAGCATGTGCCATCGAGTCAGAACTAAGTCATAGCTGACCCTCCAGCTAGTTTTTAGGCAATGAGTTTGCCCATCTTTCTCCACAGAACAGCTGGTGGATTCAAACTATACGCCTATGAGTTGGGGCTCCATATTAATTTTTAGAAGATAATAAGCAAACTTCTTTTGAATGCCTCTTAAAGCTACATTTCAGAGGAATAAAGGGCCAAACTATAGTCACTTTTGATACAAAATCACTCCATATCCCTAAATTAGCCTGTTCAGCATTTGAAGTGGAAAATGGAAGCAATGATTTCACGACATGAAGGCTTTCAAAACTTCTGTTCTTGCAAGTGCTGAAATAACTACATTTCTTAACAGTTAATGAAATTTTATTTTTTAAAGCATGTATGTGTAAAGGAGAAAAGATGAAAAAATGCAAAGCTTTGGCTCACAAAGAAATCAAACCCAAATAAAAAGTAACCTTGCTGTGTCAGGTCAGTTTCTACTTAGGCAACCCTGTGTGTATCAGATCAATGGCTGATTGTTAAGAAGTAAATCACTTAGACCTTCTTCTGTGGTACCTATAAATAGATTTTACCTTTTGACCTTTCTGTTGGCAGGTGGCAGCTCTAACTACTTGTACCAACCAAGAATTCCTTAGTTTCTCAGTCAGGGTTTAATGTTAGTTTTGTAAATCATTAAAAATAGCTTGCATATTTGAATTCCTTTCCATTTATTTTCTCTTCCTCCCAGATATTCATAAACAATGAATGGCATAACTCGGTGAGTGGCAAAAAATTTCCTGTTCTCAACCCGGCAACTGAGGAGAAAATCTGTGAAGTGGAAGAAGGAGACAAGGTGAGTTTGAAGCACTACTAGTTCCCTTTGATGCAGAAGTCATTGTTTCTCTTTTTACTAATTTTTTCACAGAAACAATATTTACTCTATAAACAGTAAATAATCAATCATAGGTTTTAAAATAAAAATGCCCCTTTTATAATAAATGTCATATATTATCCATAAGGGAGCTCTGGTGGCCTAGTGGCAAGAAGCTGTGCTGCAATTTCAAAGGAACGTGGTTTGAGGCCACCAGCTGCTCCACAGGAGAAAGATAGGCAATCTTCTCTCATGCAATTAACTGCCTCTGAAAACCAACCAGAGTCAGCTATGGGTTGGTTCCAACTCTCCAACTCTCCTGTACACAACAAAACCAATATATATATAGTATTGTATCAGTATAATATTTCAATTAAATGATAATATATTTCTAAATGTAATATTTTGTATAGAAGTTATTTCTGTTTATATATATATAAATTAATATTTCAATAAAATAGCTTATCATACAGATAACAGGGAGCTCTGGTTGCCTCACAGTAAGAAACTGCATTGCAATCTCAAAAGCACATGGCTCATTCACCAGCTGCTCTGTGAGAGAAAGATGGATAGTCTCTTTCCGTATAATTTACTGAACCTGAAAACCCACTGGAGGATTCAGCAGCTATAGGGTTGGTTTCCACCCAATGGTTCAACAACAACAATAAAGAGAACAGGAAATATCTATTGCAAAGAAGGTCTCTCCTAGGAAATAATCCTGTACAGCTGCAAGAGCTGGATTCTGCAGTCAGATGTGGCATCAAATCCTAACTCTACATTTGCTAGCTCAAATATTTTCTATCACTAGTCTGGGTCTATTCCCCATGAAATAAGGTCATTAACTATAGGGATTGATGGACTGATAGTGATAAAAGGGTTTAGATTTATGCCTGGAGGTCAGCAAGATCTTGTTGTTAAGTGCCATCAAGTCGCAGGGGACTCATAGCCACCCTATGAAGGAGAGCCCTCAACACTTGGGTGTCTCTCATCCTCTCTCCACGTTCATAGGGTTTCCGGAGGCAAGCTATTATGGAAGTGGATGCCACTACTTCCAAGCTTGTTTTAATTGGGGCACTCCACCCTACTCTGTCCTGTCCGCATTGGGTAACCAGCCACTAATGCATTTAACACATCAGTGTCACAGTGTTCAGCCTCACAGCAACCACAAGTTACCACTCTGGACAGCTACTTGTTTTGTGTGTTGTTTTAAAATTTTATTACTTTTTAAATTATTATTATTAATTTCAATGAACAACAACAGAGATTTTGGAATTCCATTCATTCATTGTTGCGCTTTTCTACCCACCCCCACCGCCACCCCCAGGTCGCTCCTCTCCTTGAAAAGCCAAAGAATAACTCCTTCATTGGTACACAATCCCCACCGCCCCCCGCACCTCCCCACTCCCACCCCAAGTATACTCCACTCTGCAACCCTCATTCTGGACTCTTATGATAATCATAATGCCCTAAAATATATTAATTTTAAACCATTCTCTCCCTCATCGGCTTCAATGCAGTAAACATAATTTACCCAGTTTTTCTCAGTCTTACCCCCACCCCATTGTCATCCTTATTCTACAACAGTGGCACCATATATTTGTCCTTTTGTGACTAAGAATATACCACACCTTCTCTATCCATTCGTTTGTTGATAGGCACTTAGATTGTTTCCAACTCCTTGCTGTTGTGAACAAAGCCATAATAAACATGGGTGTGCATATATCTGCTTGGATGTCATTTATGGTCTCAAAGAGAATACAGAGCAGGAGCTAAGAAAAACAATACCCTTGACAATAGCTAATCACAAGATAAAATATTTTGGAGTAAATATAACTAGAAGCACAAAGGATCTATTCAAAGAAAATTACAAAACATTATTACAAGAAACAAAAAGAGACCTGGAGAAGTGAAAAAATATCCCTTACTCATGGATAGGAAGACTCAATGTTGTCAAAATGGCAATACTACCAAAGGCAATATACATGTTCAATGCAATTCCAATACAAATACCAATCCCATTCTTCAAGGAGATGGAAAAGGCAATCTCCAGCTTCATTTGGAATGGAAAGAAGCCCCGAATAAGCAAAGCGATCCTTAAAAACATAAAAAAAAAGTAGGCATCTCACTCCCTGATTTCAAATCCTACTACACTGCCGTGATAGTTAAGACAGGATGGTACTGGTACAATGACAAACACATAGATCAATGGAATAGAATTGAGAATCCAGAAATCAGTCCATCTACCTATGGTCAACTGATTTTTGGCAACGAGATGAAATAATTTAGGTGGGGAAATGACAGCCTTCTTAACAAATGGTGTTGGCAAAACTGGAAAACTATCTGAGAAAAATTAAACAAGATCCACACCTCACTCCATATACAAAAACCAACTCAAGGTGGATCATGGACCTAGGACTGAAACCAAGGACTATAAACTTCATTCAAGAAAAGCTTGGAAGAACTTTAATAGTCCTAATCTACAACATAAAGAGTCTTCCAAGTATCTTGTACAGCTACTTGTACCCTAGGGCTATACAACCTAGAGGAATGTCTGAACAAAAATAATGAAAGACATGGTTAAAGATCTTAATAGATAGCTATAATCAAGCTACATTGTCCTGGTAAGGAGTTGAGTGATAACCTTTAAGAGATGCCTTAAGGAATTTGAAGAATTTTTAAAGGAATGGAAGAGTTTAGGGAAAGAATTCTAATGAAGGAAAATTGTGGGAATATTGGTGAGAAGAACTTGGCCAGACTAAATTGGAAGAGGGAAAATGTGAACAACAAGTTACAGCAGATGAGATGGGGCCCAAAGATCTGGAAATCTAGACAACCAAATCACCAATGTAAAATATGGTGTTAAAGGGCACGATCTCCCCTCAAACTCAACCCTGCCATTTTTAACTATTGACCTTGGTTAATTCTCCTTTCTCTCTGTGCGTCTATTTCTTCATTTCTTAAATGAAGAGCACATTACCTTCATAAATGTATTGGAAATTATAAGAGTTAGTGATATAAAGTTATTAAAACTTTATTTAATATAAGTAATCAATCTAATAATAGTAACTATTAAAAAGAATGAAAGCACTTGTCAGTCCTAAAAATCAGCCATGCAATGTAGGCATTTAATGTGGGATTCTAGAGATACAACAATGGGCTAATTTTCAACTCATTGAGCATGAAAATCTGCTAGATTTGGGGCTAGTGAACACACAGTGCCTACGCCTACAGAACTTTGCTAACTTGTTTGTTACTGAATTGACTTACCATTTTCCTTATAGGCAGATGTTGATAAAGCAGTAAAGGCTGCAAGAGAAGCTTTTCAGATTGGTTCTCAATGGCGAACTATGGATGCTTCACAAAGGGGACAGCTACTGTTCAAGTTGGCTGATTTACTTGAAAGAGACATTCTACTGTTGGCTGTGAGTATTAACCCAACTGGGCATGACTCTTGACACTGATTGTTTGAACTGGAATGTACTTAGGTCATAAGGGTTAATAAAAAAATGGTACTAACCTAAAGGCTCTATCTCTCCAGGGGTTCGAATCCAACAGTGGCTCCATAAGGAAAAGATGAGCAATCTCTCCTTAGACACTTGACATTCTGATGGATGGTCAGTTATGAATTGGCTCTGACTCAATGGCAATGAAAGAAAAGAAACTATTTCAACTTCTAGAATTTGCATAGAAACTATAACATTGTGCAATAGTCTATGCTTAAACAATAGTCTTTGCTCTTTCTGGACGTAATGGCTGCTACTGTAATAGACTCTATAATCCAAACAATGTTAAAGCAAATATATTTGTTCTCCTCCTTTACTCTAGAATTTCTCAGAGCCTTTAGCAAGATTGCACACAGTATTAAACTTGTATTGATACACTGGGACATTATATGTTTAAAACTTGCTTAATCCCTTGATCTCTAGATGAAAATCATTGAGTTTGCTAAATGTTCTCAGATCAATTTTTTAAATTATTTTTTTTCTTTATGCTAGCACATTGAGACATTAAATTGGAAGCAAGATTGGTATCCACTTCTTAAATAACAGGTCTTTGAAAAACCTATGAACAATAGAGAAACGACAATAGTTTTAGTACAGGGTTCAGATCTTTTGTTCATAGGGTCACTGTGAGTCGTACTCGACTCAACAGCACTTAACAAGAAGACATTAAATACTTTTTTCCCCTTTCTAAAATTAAATACAAATTTGACTAAATTTGGATATTTTTACAAGTGGAAAAGGTAAAGAACTAAAAAGGTAGAGAGAGAGAGAGCATGAGCCTGGTGGCCTAGTGATAAGGAGTTGTGCTGTCAAGCAACCCAAAGGCATGTGTTTGCTCTCAAAGAGAAAGATAGTCAGTCTCCTCCTATCAGATGCGCCGCCTCTGAAAACACTGAAAGTTCAGCTATGGGTCAGTTCCTATTCGATGGAACATAACAACAATTATGTATATGTGTGTACTATTGAGTAGTAACTGACCCAGAGCTGACCCTTCAGGGAGTTTTCAGAGGCAATTAGTTCATTGCACAGGAGGAGATTTCCCATCCCTCTCCCATGGAGTAGCTGGTGAATTCAAACTGCATGCCTTTAGGATTGTAGCACAGCTTCTGTCTGGTTAGATAGACAATTCTTTGCTTCCTTGCTTTCTTTTCTCTGTTAAATATTTTAGTGAAAACAGTTTAACACAAAGCAATACCAAGATCAGGTTTAGAATAAAAATATTTAGAGTCTTAAGCAAGCAGTAAACAAGACATCTATGTTACTGTTGTTTTTTAAACAACAATCATTGACAGATGTCATCATATCAATTAAACTCAGTGACCCTATGAACAATAGGGTCCAGCCCCATCCTCACAGACTTTGATACACTGAAGACTATTTTTACGGTCACTGTGTTAATCAACCTTACTGAGGGTCTTCCTCTTTTTCTCTAACCTCCAACCTTTCCCAGCAGGATGTCTTTTTCCAAATCCTGGTTCATCTTGAAAACATTTCCAAAGTACATGAGAGGAAGTTTCACTGTTTTGACTCTAAGGACTGCTTGCACTTGCACCGAGACTGCCTTATTTGTTCCTTTGGCAGTCTTGGGATATTCAGTACTCTTCTCCAATACCACCATTCAAAGGCATCAATTCTTCTACTATCCTTATTCATTGTCCAACTTTCAGACACACAGGAACAAATTGAGAAGACCTATGTAATGATAGGTACTACTGTTGAGAGCTCTGGTGGCTAAGTGGTAAGGAGTTTCACTATCAACCCAAAGACACATGGTTTAAATCCACCAGCTGCTGTGAGGGAGAAAGATGAGCAATATACTGCCTCTGCAAACACACTGGACGGTCAGCTATGGGTCGTCCTTGACTTGATGGTACCTAACAGCAACAACAGAGAGCTCTGGTGGCAAGAAGTTGAGCTGCAATCCCTAAAGCATGCAGATTGAATCCACCAGCTGCCCTGTGGAAGAAGGGGCAATCTCCTCCTGTCTGATTAATTGCCTGTAAAAGTCTACCAGAGGGTCAGCTATGGGTCGGTTCCAACTAGATGGTACATGACAACAATAACAACAACAACTATTAATATCAAGATTCTGCACAAATCACAGTAACAAAAATACAGAATTTAAAGCTATGTGCAGTGAAACTATTATCCAAAATGTTTTGCGAGAAGACAGCAACATTTGTTTATATCTTTACTTCTCTCATTTATCAGATCTGTTGATTTTAGAGCTTTATTGCCTCTGTCAGCACAAGCATCTAAGGAAATAAAATAGCAGATGCATGGAATTCATATAATTAACAGATTATTCTGTCAGCTGACATTCCGGCCAGATAAAACACCTAGCAGAATATTCAGTCACAAATAGCTCTTTAACATTCTGTTCAATGAAAGATGGAAAAGGAGAATTGATTGCCTATAGATATAGCACATACTATAATTTTGCTGAAAAAATCTGAATATATATGTTATTGTTGTTGTAATTTTGCTGAAAAAAAATCTGTGTATGGACAATCATAAAAAATTTGCAGCATTTCAGCTAATTTATAATTTATTATGTGAACACCATGGTTGAAAGATTTGGATTTTAAGTTGTGTAACTGGACTGGTTATATCCAGATGGAAAACACAATTTAAAATATTTAAAATAGTTACTAGTAACTGATTCTTAATTGTCACCCTTATTTGGGTTAAATAAAAAAGGAAATCTTGTTGGAACTCTGATCTGACTAAGAAGATTTGGTGAAATCTAGTCAGTTCTGAGATTATGACTATTCTTAGAAAGCTGTCTTGTCTGGAACTCACAATGTTATAAAGGGAACATTATGGTGTTCCAGAGTGCTCAAAAGCAACGATGTCAGTCTAAGGACTAAGGTGCATCTAATCCAGGCTATGGTCTTCGCAATTACTTGCTTCAGAGAGCTGGACAATGAGAGAATTTGATGTCTTTGAGTTGTGGTGCTGGAGAAGAGTCTTAAACATATCATGGACCACAAACAAATCCCAAAAGGTCTGTCTTAGAGAAGGTGAAACCAAGTTTCTCCTTGGAGGTTAGGATTTTGAAGCTCTGTCTCACATGCTTTGGGTACGTGGCCAGGAGAGACCAGTCCTTGGAGAAGAACATCATACTTGGGAGGGTAGAGGGACAATGCAGAAGAATACCCCAGATTAGATGGATTGAAAGAGTAACTGGGGCAATGGGGGTTGGTGTGTTGGAATTAGTAAGACTGGCTCAGGACAGGGCTAAGAGCTACAACACATAGGGTCTCAATAGGTTGCAGGCACCTCAAGGGCACATAACAGCAACAACATGGTGTTAAAACTAGAATCCAACTGCTCTTTCCACTTGTCTCTTAAGCAAAATATTTTAACTATATATTTATTATGATTCTCCTTTTGTTTTTAGAGGAAGTTAAACAACCTGCCTTAATTTATTCCATACCTAAATACTATAATCAACTCTCTTCAAAGAACAAAATAAAAAAAAATCCAAGCTCATTGTCATTATTTCTATCCCAACTCATAACTATTTTGTAGGACAGAATAGAATTTCCGTAAGCATATGCAAGGCTGTATAATATTTATGATGATATAACCTTGGTGATTCAATGGTTGTAGGTCTGAAGATCTAGGCTGTTAATCAAAAGGTACAGAGTTCAAACTCATCAACTGTTCTGAGAGATAAAGATTTAATCTGCTTCTGTAAAAGCCTTGGGACACTATCATGCAATTCTTAGTTGTCTTAGAGCTCATTGTGAGTTGTAATCAACACTAGAGTGGGTTTATATGTGCTTTTGTTCTAAATCCTTACAGAAACCTTCTACAGTGTCTTTCTACAAGAGAGTGGCTGATGGCTTTGAACTCAATCTTTCAGTTAGTAGCCATTCACAAAATTTGGTAGCATAAGAAATCAAGACTCCCTACAAAAATCTATAGCATAAAAATTTTCAAAATATTGGCAAGATATATAATCCTAAAGAACCTTGGTGGCACACTGGTAAAAGCACTTGTATGCTCACTGAAAGGTTGGTGGTAAGAACTCCTGAATCACTGAAAAGACCGATGATATGGCAGTTGGCTGCCGGAAAGATTACAAGCTTTGCAATGCCTGTGGGGTCGTTCTACTCGGTTCTATAAAGGTTGCATGTATCTGAATTGACCTCATGTTACTGTTTTTGTTTACGGGTATTTAGATCTATTATTAGGAAGCTCTGGTAGTGCAGTTCACAGAGAGTCGTAATGTGAACCCAAATGATGCTTTTCTCTGGAATTTTAAATCCACTAGTAACTCCTAAGGGAGCACTGGAGGACTTGTGCTAAGAAGCTGTGCTGCAATCCTGAAGGCACACGGTTTGAATCCACCAACTGTTTCATGGCGAAAAGATGGGCAGTCACCTCCTTTGTGATTAACTGCCTCTGAAATCCCACAGGAGGGTCAGTTATGGATTGGTTCCAACTCTTGTACACAACAACACAACACCATGGACAGTGTTTGGTGGAGCTCCCCAATTAAAACAAGCTTGGAAGCAGGAATGGCATCCACTTCCAAAATAGCTTGCCTCCAGAAACCCTCTGAACTTGGAGAAATGGTGAAAGTTATATAAATGTTCAGGTCTTTTGCTGATAGGTCACTATGAATCACCTATGACTCGATGACACTTAACATCAGCACACATTTTATACAAGTTTACATTTGAGTTTTGTCTGTTTTTCAGACACTGGAATCAATGAATGGTGGAAAACTATTTCCTGTGGCATATATGAGGGACTTACCAGCCACTATCAAAATCTTACGCTACTGTGCAGGCTGGGCTGACAAGATCCATGGTCAAACAATACCTGCTGGTAAGTAGCTTTAGGGAACCATCTAGGATGACAGGAGAAGAGATGTGATTATAGTAGAGTTTAATAACTCCAAATTATCCCTTTGAAAACATAATAAACCAAATAAGCTAGAATTATTTTCTCATTTACTTTGACAGAATTAAGTTCTGAACCTGAATATTCAGTTAACACTCATCAAATGGCTTTTGAAAATGTTAGAATAATTGCAAAGAAGATAACAGTGCATATTTTAGAAAACATTAAAGTAAGAACATAACTACTTTTTTATAAATTTACTGAGTTAAGAGCCCAACCTTGTCAAAACTGACCTTTGAAATGTTATCTATGGGTTTTATTTGAATGGTGACATCTGTACCCATCTATAATGTAATTTCACCACTCCTCTCTCAAGTTGGTATTCAGTGGTGAACTGCATGTTTCACTATGAGTCAGTTATTACCATTTGCCCCTGGCCCAGTGTAGTTAGACCAGAGTTATCCAGCAAACTAATTTTCATTGATGTCTTAGTCTTAGTCTTGATTTCCTAGTCTTAGAGCAAGATGAGGCTATGATTCCAGCTTTCATAAACTGTATGTGTGAATATGTCTGCTTGTATTATTTTAGTTGAAGCATGATCATATTGAGATTCATGCATCAACTTTGTAAAATAATGTGATTGGAGACTAATTCATAAACTAGTTGACAGTAGGTATGCAACTACCTCCTGCAATCTGGTTTTTATAGCATATATATTTTAAAATGATATCCAGGGAGTTGCTGAATCCTACCTCTGCTAACTCCACAAAGGGTAACTGCACTCAGCAACAACATCCACACTACAAAACCAGTTCCTCTAAGGTCAGACACACGGTCCCCCATACTCCTACACCTGTTTCTACTAATTCCATCACGAATCTGATTGCTTTACTGCTTCTGAAATCTGTTGCAATAACTACACAGATCTCACCATCACCATTCTTCAGTCCAGACAGTTTTCAATTTTACATAAGTCCCTCAGTTCAGACAAAGTTCAGGTGTGTTTGCAGATCCTTTGACTTTCAGCTTCACAGTGTAGATCAGTATTACAAAGTTCATTTAGTCATGCCAATTATGGCATCTTCCCTCAGTCCTCCAGTAATCTTGGTTGAAGGCCCCTGCTTTAGCTCCATGAGGGAGCAGTCCCAAGTCAACTCTATCTCATATTAGTCTCTAGTTCTCGGCTGAGGCTGCTTCCAGTCTTGTGTAGATCTTGTTTGACTGACACAGGAATTTCTGGCCCTAAAGGACACATGCTACACTTCCTATTTTCTCTTCCTTGCTGATAGTGAAATTCCCACTTTCATTATTAAGTCTGGTCAATTTACCTACTGTGATAGCAAAAAAACGAACCAATCCCATAATGATTCCTTTGTGTACATACCCTATTTTAAGTTCCTTCCCACTTACATAGTCAAAGTCAAACTCGATGGCTAGGAAAGCCGTAATATACTTTTTTTTTTTAATTTTATTTTATTATTATTTGTGTGTGTGTGTGTGTGTGTGTCTGTGTACCGTCAAATCAGATCTGACTGGTACTGGAGGAGATTGTCCCTCCTTTCCGGGCAGAGCATCTGGTGGATTCGAACCATGTACTTCTGGGATTGCAGTGCAGCTTCTTGCCACTAGGCCACCAGAGCTCCCCTCATAATATACTCTTGACATCGCACATAGGGAAAGGTTCTGCCTCATTGCTTTTAGGAATTGTGTTGTTACTGTTTAAATCTTATATTCTAACTTTAATATTTTAAAAATTCCACTATTTTTTATTAAAATTCCTAGATTTTTAGCAGCTACAAACATTTTATTTTCTTAGCTACAAATCTCTTACTTTCTCCATTATTCCTTTCCAAAAAAATTTCGAGATTAGGATTGCTTATTCCAGAAAAAACAAATCATGCCCCAAACAACTTTCCAAGGCAAAGAAAGCTAGAGTCAGCCATCTTTAAGGCATATCTGAATAATTTCAAAAATAAAAATCTGCACAAAGACAATGTTTACAAGTTGGTAGTCCAGAGTACTTCCATCCTCTAAACTTTTTTTACTCAGTTTTAACACCAGTCATCCCCCCTGCAACATTCTTCTCTTCTGTGTTCAGTACTTTGTTGCAATCTCTACATAAAACTCACAGACACTCATAGTTAAGTAGTTTATTAAGGAATAGGATACAATTAGGAGTCAGAATCAATAGGTTAGAACTTGAGTCAGGATGAAGAAGCATGTAGACAGCGTCTCTATTCTTCAGTATAGAACAACTTCTTTGGCTCATCTCTGCTGTGCACGCCTCCTCTGAGGCTTCTCTGAGAGGTTGGGTCCTAGGTCTCTACCACTGATCGTCTCCTAGGATTTTCACTTTCTTCAGTCTAACAAAGCTTGACCTGTGTTACATTTTTTGTGTTTTTTTTCTTCTTATTTTACCTTATTTTATTTAGTACCCAAAAAAGTGCTCAGGCCGTTCGTTCATAGGGTCGCTAATGAGTCGTCTACGACTCGATGGCATCAAACAACAACAACCCCCAAAAAAAGCACATCCAGTAAGTGAAGGTGACAGTGATGGAGAACTTGTTAAGAGGTTTATTTCAAAATAAATACAAATTTACAGAAGGGAAAATACAGGTTATCTGTAAGTCCTATGATCATAATATGAGGACTGGCTGTAACTAAAAAAATTCCATTTCTTTCCTACATACATTTATTTTCTAGGTAATCACACTTGGTTTCATAGCTTTAAATAGTATCTGATGATCCCCTATCACTTTCTTGAACACAGTGTACCCATGTGAGTCAGGCACCACCGTGTATGTCAAGTAGACATCACGAACGTGCTGTTTCCAAAGCTGAACTCATGCAAAACCACT
Organism: Elephantulus edwardii; assembly: GCF_000299155.1. Taxonomy (NCBI): domain Eukaryota; kingdom Metazoa; phylum Chordata; class Mammalia; order Macroscelidea; family Macroscelididae; genus Elephantulus; species Elephantulus edwardii. The sequence continues at coordinate 861,485 of NW_006399891.1, read as the reverse complement.
CCACCACTCCCCAACCTGCTCATATTGGAGCCACCTATTTCTTTTACATATATATA
>NW_006399891.1:846102-858802 GCF_000299155.1 Elephantulus edwardii | reverse complement strand
CACTCTTCCTGGATGATACCCTTGATATCCTCCCACAACTCATCTGGCCTTCGCTCATTAGTGTACAAAGCCTCAAACCTGTTCCTGAGATGGTTCTGAAATTCAGGTGGGATAAGCTTCTTCTCAATTTCAAGGTATGACCCCTCCCTGGGGTGGTTTACAGATTGACAAACCCTTCTTGGCCTGTAACAAACACTTCATTTGCACAGTGTATAACCATTGTATAACCTTTTCATGAGTGCAAGGCACACATCTTTCACAAGGTTGGCTTCACCCCAGGACCAGAAAAAAGTGTCAAATAGAAGTTGTTTATAGTTTACTCAGGAAATGCTAATTAACCTTGACAAAATAATCAAACATTGGATGAGGGGAGAACTAGAAAGAAAATCTCTTAAATTATTATTCTAAGGACAAAGACAAGTGGCCATGTGAAGGAAATAATTTTACCACAAGATCGTGTATCATTGCTTTCTACTTTTTGTTTTAACCTAACTCAATTTCACACTTGCTGTCATTATCAATTACTCTGAGAGCTCAGATTTTCATTTAGTTATCTCAAAGATACATTATTTTGACTCTTTGCCTGTACTTTTCCTCTCACATAAGTAGTTAATTTAACCACCATCCAATGACTTTCAAATACATTTGTCTAACTTGGATTGACCATGTGTTTTTTTCCTTCCAGATGGAGACTTCTTTACTTACACAAGACGTGAGCCTATTGGTGTATGTGGCCAAATTATTCCTGTAAGTTGTTCTCCTGTATAATTTTTTATATTAGTAATACAATTCTAACTTCACCAACATAAATAGATGTTTATGTATTTGCTAAATGTAAACAATAAGAAATACTGGAATTGAATCACCCTGGGACATAACTTTTTTTAACATGAAGTTGTATTTCATATAGACCTCCATCTATATCTTAACATATTGCTGCTACAAAATTTTCCAATACTACAGAACTGGCCAATCTTAAATATTTCTCCCATAAATTCTTTGAAAAACAAGTCATATTACATATTCTTTGAAGATTCATGTTTTACAAAACCAAATGGTCATCACTAGCCCATCTGCTGTAAGACACCCCAGTAGGGTAATATTTCTGATCCTGCAGGAGTGGCACCCACTTCCTAAAGAGCATGGTCCTGGAAACTCTGTGAATCTTGATTAATGGCAATGGTTTTAGAAGGGCCTCAGGCCTTTTGTTCATAGGGTCACCCTGAGTCGTGCTCGACTCGATGACAATCAACAACTACTCTCTAACACATTTTATTCCCTTCTTGGAAGATTTCACCATGGAGAATAGTAGCAACAAGATTGCTCAAATACTAAAAGAAATTCTTTTTTTAATTTAAAATTCAAATACTACCAGAGGCATTTTGATATTTGAAAGAACACATTTAATCTTTAGAAGTGCTAATACTCTAAATGAGAAAAAAATTTAAAAAAATGCCAAATGGAGTGACAGCCAAGAGTCCTACAGTTAGTTCTTGGCTAAGTAAATTACAATAACAAAGCCTTTCCTTTGCTGAAATAGAAACATACACATATCAACATTTTGAATGAACCATTAGCTAAAAAATGTCTATAAAAATAGCTAATACTGAATGGATGAGAGTGTAAAGTTGTCATTCAGTCGGCGGTTACTGTAGTAAGCAGTTGCTCTACTTTTTCAATTCACAAGACAACTTTGTGAGGTGTGAATGACCGTTCTTGGCACCTTCAGTGTGACGAGGCATAGAGAGCAAATAACTTATCTGAATTCACACAGCTGGTCTGATTGACTTAATCTTGGAGGTTTTTTGCTTTTATTAACATATTTATCATATAAATAAAATGTATTTAATAATAGGTAAAAATTACAGTAAATAAATGAATGAGTGAAAGGATTGACTTTCTGAACATATAATTTATAATTTATTTACTAGTAAGAGTTAACTTCCTAGCCTTGAAGTCATATTTTTCATAGTAGAAGAACTCTAAATAATACAGCAGTTGATTAAATTACATGCCTTTTTTTGTTCTTTCTTCATACCCAATCTAGTTAGTGCTTTTTAGCATTCCTAAATTGCTCTGAATAATGAATTTCAGTGGAGTATGCTAGACTGGTCCCAAAACTACAATTACTATTTAACTACAAGACAAGTATAACAACAAGATTGTATTAGCAAATGTGCCTTTCAACAATCCCAAGACTCTGTTGTTCAATGTTGCTTTCTAGTGGAATTTCCCACTGCTTATGCTTGCTTCGAAGATAGGACCTGCCCTTTGCTGTGGAAACACTGTGGTTATCAAACCAGCAGAGCAAACTCCTCTCACTGCTCTTCATGTGGCATCTTTAATAAAAGAGGTAAGTTTCCTAAGTCAGAATATTTACAAGAACTCAGGAGCCCTGATGGCTTTGGCACTACTGTACATGACATTCACAGGGATGGCTCCTGTCCAGTGGCGCGGATGCCTTTAGACTGACGATTCGCTGGGATTCTTGGCAGTGGGTATGATTCAGGCAAGTCCCCAAAGTTTGAGTTTTCCTCCAGCCTCTTAGGACTATTAAAACAAAAAGCTAGGCTTATCATTCAAGTGAGGGGCTATTCAACACTGAAAAAGGAATTTTGCAATGGGAGAAAAGGAGTGTCTCCTACCACAGTTAACCCTTGAGTTGACTGGGTGGTCTTCTGGTAGGGTGGTTATCATCTTTGGTATAGTAATGAGAGAAAGGAACGAAGAAAACTGGGAAATTCTTCTTGTTGTTGTTGTTCACCCTACTGAGAGGGGCTATGGCAATTGATGAGAAAGCATTTTTTTTTGGCAAATGGAGTCTGTTATACTGGCTGCATATGAGTTAGAGTCAACAGCATCTTCTAGAGAAAAGTGATGTAGAACTTGGGCTGGGAGTTCTGGGCATGCTCTGGTTCGCTTAGACTTTAGATTTAGGCCACAGTTGTCTCTGCAAAACATCTTTGAGGGGAATATATTTTTTTTAAGTACTCTTTTGTGTGCGTGTTCCGTCAAATCAGATCTGACTGGTACAGGAGGAGATTGTCCCTCCTTCCCCGGCAGAGCATCTGGTGGGTTTGAACCGTGCGCCTCTGGGATTGTAATTGCAGTTCCTTGCCACTAGGCCACCAGAGCTCCCCGAGGGGAATACATTTTAAATAAAGAAATAACACTGTAATGCCTAATGCAGGTTGTGCTAAATGTATAGCGTTTTCACACGTGAGTAACTTGTCATGATGCACCTTGTCAAATGCCTTTGCATAGTCAATAAAGCACAAATAGACATTCTTCTAGTATTCCATATGTTCAGCCAGGATCCATGCCTTTTCTAAATCCTGTTTGAACTTCTTATCTATATACTTTTCCAGCCATTTTGAATGATCTTCAGCAGTATTTTGATTGCATGAGATATCAATTGTATTGTCTGATAGTCCCTCCACCCATTATTTTGGATCATCTTTCTTGGGAATAAGAACAAATATGGACCTTTTCCAATCCTTTGGACAGACAGCAGTCTTCCAAATTTCCTGGCATAGACTGGTGAGTGCATCTAGGGCTGCATCTATTAATTGAAACAAGTCAATTGTTATCCCATAGATTCCTGTGGCCTTATTTTTTGCCAGTGCCTTCAATGCAGCTTCTACTTCTTCCTTCATTACCATTGGCTCCTGTTCATATGGTACTTCCTGAAACTTTTCAATGTCAATCATTTCCTTCTGTTACACTGACTCTGTGTATTCCCTGTATCTTCTTTTGATACTTTCTGGATCATTCAATATATTGCCCATAGCATCTTTCAATATTGTGACATAAGGCTTTAATTTGTTTTTCCGTTTTCTTCAGCTTCATAAATGCACAGTGAGTTCTTCCTTTTACAACACACATAATGTCTGATCATCCGTTATTCCACATGTGTTTCCCTTCACCATTTAGTGTTTTTAATTTTACATTGATCTGCATAACTACACTAGAATAACTCTCTCAAAACTTTTCTATAACTTTAGGAAACACTGGTCTGTTTGTTGAAATACATCAATTGGTATGTCGTCAATTCCTGGGGCTTTGTTTTTTGCTCATTTTTTCAGAGCTTGAATTTCTTCCTTCATCACCACAGGCTCTTGCTCATATGTTGTTTCATGAAATTCTTCTGTGTCAGCCTTTGGTACAGTGACTCTGTATACTTCCATCTTTTTAATGCTTCCTGGATCATTTAATATTCTGCCCAAAGCACCCTTAAGTATTTCAAATCGAGGCTTGAATTTGTTCCTTCAGCTTAAGAAATGTTGAGCAAGTTTGACCCTTTTGATTTTCTGATTCTGGCTCTTATGCATTCATTATAATACTTTACTTTGTCTTTCCACTCTGCTCTTTTAAATCCTCTGTTTAGCTCCTTAATAGTACTAGCAGTCAGGAAATAAAAAAGACGTATTGGGAAAATATGCAGTCAAAGACCTTTCCAGAGTGTTGAAAAGCAACAGTGTCAGTCTGGAGACTAAGGTGTGCCTGATCCAGACCATAGTCTTTACAATTACTTGCTATGCATCAGAAAGCTGGACTATGACTAGGGATGATAGAAGGACAATTCATGCCTTTCAACTGTGGTACTGGAGAAGATTATTGGACTGCTAGAACAAACAAGCTCTTACTAGAGAAACTGAAACCAGGCTGTTCCTTGAGGTAAGGATTCTGAAGCTTTATCTTACATATTTTGTCCGTGTTGCAAGAAGGGACCAATCCTTGGAAAGGGACATCATGCTTGGAAGGGTGGAAGGACAGTGCAAGAGAAGAAGACCCTCAAAGAGATGGGTTGATTCAGTGACTGGAATAATGAAGGTAGATGTGTCAGACAATAAAAATTGACTAGATGGCACATAACAACAGAAACATAATAGAATCTGAGGAAATATATAGAATATGTCGTGATGATAAGGATGGCACAGGATAGGACAGGGTTCAAATCTGCCGTTCTCTTCTTGACAGCACTTAACAGAAACAACATAATACAGAATCCCTGGAGGCAGGCTGATCTGGTTGATATTCACAGCTTTGGAAACACATTGGAGTCACAATGAATAGGAATCAACACAATGACCATGGTTTTGATATTTTGATTTGATTCACACAATGTTTCAGCACTCACCTGCAAACCCAAAAGGCCAGGGGTTCCAGTCCACATGTGGTTCTGTGGTGGATAGACTGATACTTGCTCCCATAAAGATTATCGCACAGGAAATTCTATAAGGAAGTTCTACTCTTTTCTATAAGTTAGTGATGAGTTAAAATTCACTCAATAACACACACTGACATGTAATAAGATGGTTATCATTACAGAAATAGTGCTTAAAACAAATTAAGATTTATTTTGAAGAAAAACCCCTCCTTGATAATAAAATATGTGTGATTATTTCATGTAGGCAAAATGAAATAATATTTATAGCAAATAATAAAATGCCATTAAGGATTTTCATTAATATGGGTACATGTTCTGACATATTCTGGCGTGGGAGGCAAAAAGTTGGCGGTTTGAACCCACCAACCACTCTGGAAGATGCAGTGCGTGGTACATGCAGGAAGTAAGCCCTTGGTAAAGATCTAAAGCCTTAGAATGGGGCAGTTTTGAAGGAAAATTTACAAGATTACAATAAAGGGACTTTAGTCTCATGGTCTCCTCTTCGTTCACAGAATTAAATTATCTGTTTGAATGTAACTTTCAGTTTTATACCTTTTAGGCAGGGTTTCCCCCAGGAGTGGTGAATATTGTGCCTGGTTATGGACCCACCGCAGGAGCAGCCATCTCTTCCCACATGGATGTTGACAAAGTGGCGTTCACAGGATCAACAGAGGTGAGACCATTACACAGGTAGTGAGAGTGTCTGCCTCTCCACCTATCATAAGCATGCTTTATGTAACAGTTTTTGAGCTGAGACTTCCTTTAAACAAATGAAATAACTTATTCCATATTCTGGCCTTCAAGTGTGTTTATAGACCATAAGTTAATAGAGTTAGAGTGAGCTTAAATAGTTGTCACAAACTTAGGAGGACCACAATAAGCTGTTCCTAGTGTGTTCATTATTTTCTCTGCCATGTAGGTCTTGGTATATGATTAGTAGGTTTATGACAAAATGTAAATTAGACCACAGGGATTGATTTTTTTAATAAATGAGTATAATTTTATTGCATAGAATATATATATATTAAATAACAGAATCTCACTTTCAGCTCCTTTCTGGGGTTCTCATTTTCTGTACAGTTTGAAAGGGAGTGCGGCTTTCCTAGGTGTTACTGTGAGTCTCAGACTCATTACTCTTTCTGGCCCCAGGTTGATGGAGCAGAGCTTTAAAGAACAAGAACACAGTGATGGGCACTGCATGGAGAGACAGTGGATAGAATGAGAGAAGATTCTGTTTGGGAGAACGAGTTGCTAGCTACTTAGGTTCTTTGCTATACTAAGCAAACAAAAGAGATGCAATCACATTGTTGATACAAGAAATGTTCTTGATTCATTCTACTAAAATTATTACACATCCAGTGCAGGAAATAAATACTGCCTCTTTTTTTAATTCAGTGTAGACATTGAAGAGAATATCCACAACTTAACAGAGGTGTTAGTATAAATTAGACATGCATTAACAGAGTGCTGAGAAGTAGTTCAGGGGATGGAGACTGATCCCTAACCAGGTGCTAAAAGTCACCATGAGTTTGAAAACTTATGCTGCTGGGGATCTCTCCAATGCAGCCTAAATTTATTCTTTGAACAATCCATTTTTATGATGTAATTTACTCTGTAAAATTTTTGGAGAAAATGAAAGCATTACTAGATTAATTAATCCTCTGCATTGCTCATTCACAATCATGTGTGAGCTGGATCTTTGGATTTGCTGGATTTAGCTAGCAATGAGCTGTGGACTGGAAGTCTTGTTTAGAGTTAACTAGGACCTGGTGTGCGGAACAGATTATCCAAGAGGCTGGGTTCTATGAGGAGAAGTGTGGCGTCAGAATTAGTGGAAGATCTATTAACAACCTACGTTATGCAGATGACACAACCCTGCTTGCTGAAACTGAGGAGGACCTGAAGTGCTTGCTGCAGAGGGTCAAGGACGGCAGCCTCCAATATGGATTGAGGCTCAATGTCAAGAAGACAAAGATTCTCACCCCTGGACCAATTGGCAGCATCAGGATGGATGGTGAAGAGATTGAGATTGTACACAGCTTTAGTTTGCTTGGCTCCACAGTCAACAGTCTTGGCACCAGTAGCCAGGAAATTAAAAGGCGCATTGCCATGGGAAAGTCTGCTGTTAGGGACCTCTCCAAAGTACTGAAGAGCAATGGTGTCTCTTTGGAGACTAAGGTGCATCTGATACAGGCCATGGTCTTCGCAATCCCCTGTTATGCATCAGAGAGTTGGGAAATGACTAGGGAGGATAGAAAGAGAACTGATGCCTTTGAGCTGTGGTGCTAGGGAAGAGTATTGAATGTACGATGGACTGCCAAGAGAATAAACAGATTCATCCTGGAGAGGGTTAAATCAGGCTGCTCCTTGGAGGAAAGAATTCTGGGGCTTCATCTGACATACTTTGGACATGTTGTAAGGAGGGACAGGTCCCTGGAGAAGGACATCATGCTTGGGAGGGTAGAGGGATGGCACAAGAGGGGAAGACCCTCTATAAGGTGGATTGATTCAGTGACTGGGGTAATCGGGATGGCTGTGTCAGAGGCAGTGCGATTGGCACAGGACAGAGCAGGGTTTAGGGCTATTGTACATAAGGTTGCTATCAGTCGCAGATGATTCCAAGGCACATAACAACAACAGGACCTGGTGGGCGGACCTTTGTATTTAAAAGCTGTGTGGGCCCTCAAGCCTGGTGTTATTTGTATTTGGGAAAGACATTCTTCCAAGTGGTACAGCAATTTACTGTGGAACTTGGGGTTGCTGTGATGGTGAAGTCTGTGCCTCTGGTGTGTCAAATGCCATAATGGTTATCCATGGTGGACAATATTTGGTGGAGCTCCCAGATTGAGACAAGCTTGGAAGCAGGAGTACATCCACTTCTTAATCAATATGCCTCTGGAAACTATGAATGTTCAGAAATGACAATAGTTATAGATCAGGGTTCAAATCTTCTGTTTATAATGTCACTATGAGTCGTGCTCAGATTGACAGCACTTAACAACAACAACAATTGTATAGTAGAAGGATATTTGGTAGCACAGTGAAGTGCTCACCTGCTGTCCTAAACATTGGAAATTTGAACTCAGCAGCTGCTTTTTTGGGAAGGAAGACATGACAGTTGGCTTTGTTAAAGATTATTATAGCCCTGAAAATCTTTAATGCTTTGTTATTTTTATGCACAAAAACTTCTCAGCAAGCTTCACAGTAGCAGTGATGGTGTCCTGTCAGTACATAGGACAGTTGTACTCTGTCCTAAAAGGTCTCCACAAGGAAGAACCAACACAATGACGTTGTTCATCTTTGTTTTGTAAATGTACAGTCTTAAGTAGTTCAATAACCCCACGAAATTTAAACCTACATTTGGTAAGTATTTGCTTCTTTATACCGAGACTGGACTTTTTTTTATGACACTCAAGAGAGTTTTGATTTCCTATGTTAATAGGTTCCTATGTTCTCCAGCCAGGTCTAATTTTAAACCATCTTGCTGTGCTACCTAAGTTTAAAAAAAAAAAGCCTGCTTAATTTTGTTGCAGCACACAAATTTTATGCAACAGAAATCTGTTTTTGAGCCTTTGAGAGATCCTTGAATTTTACTTTAGTATAAGGCTTTTTTTTAGTTTTGAGTTTTTTTAAAGAGTAAAACAAGCAGAATAAAGTGAATCATCTTAAAAGCAAAAATCATTTCAGTGGATTCAGGTTTCAAAAAACTTAAAGAATAATTAATTCTAAAGCAGACCAACCAAGTTTCAGACTTTTTTTTTTAAAGAGAAAAGCAAACCGGGGGTGGGGGGGGTGGTGGTGGTACAAAGTTGGTCAGTGAGGAAAATGAATACAGCCTTAAAAATTCTCTGAGGCAGTTCTACTCTGTCCTATATAGGGTTACTATGTATCAAATTGACTAGACAAAGACTGATTATATAAATGAGTGCATGAAAACAGAGAAAGAGAAAGGAAATGTCTTAATAAGAGGAATCCACAAAGAGCAAAAATTAGAAAACCAAATGAACCCTGGGAGCAATGTTTCTCTGAGGAGAAGCAACTGTCTTTAAAAGCAGCTAGAAGAGCACAATTCCACCTTAGGTAGGAGCACAGAGCACAGATCCATTTTTTTCCCTACTAATTCTACTGCTCAAAGTTGTAACATGAAAGAGAAGTGTGTCAGTTACGTTGCACTGAGTCTACAGTTGTGGATCCTGCTGAGGAGAAGTAAATAGTGGTAGGACAGACATCATTACTGCCACTGAGGGAGTGACACTCCGTTGAAAAGTTTTTGTGTATACAAATAACACAGTTGGAGACAAGACCTTAATGTAGCTTTCATGAATTATCTACATGAGGTCAGAGAAAGAAATGGTCCTTTCTCACTAAGGGCATCAGTCAAGGCTCATGAAGGAGCTTAAACTACAAGTTAGATCATAAAGAAGTAAGAACCCAGCTCACTCCAGGTTCAAGTAGGAACACAATGAAAAGCACAGAGGTGGGGTTGGGAGAGAGAGCTGGCTGTGAACAGTCTAATTCAGCTGAATAGAGATTTCTAGATTTCAGTATCAGATAAAAAGTAAAAAAATAAATTAAGATCAGTTTTTACTGTATCTTGTCAGTCTCAGAGAAATGAAGGCTCTGTTTAAGATGAGAAATGGTGCCTCCTTATCTAACCTTGCAAATGAAGGTCAGCCATCATGTTTTATACTTCATATGCTTTATACTTGCTCACGAACATTTATTTTTCATTCATGCCTACTCCAACATTCTTCATTTTTGGTGTTACACAGCTTTTCAGTGTTTCTTCTTGGTGAAATTTAATTATGGCACACATAACATATACAGTTAGGACACTAAATGAACCTATCTTAAAAAAATAAGATTAAGACTCTTATTATGCTGCTCTTCAGGTTGGCAAATTGATCCAAGAGGCTGCTGGGAAGAGCAATCTGAAGAGGGTGACCCTGGAGCTGGGCGGAAAGAGCCCCTGCATTGTGTTTGCGGACGCGGACTGTAAGTACAGGCTGCTGGGCCAGCTTGTCACCTGTCATCTTGCTTGGTTTCAATAATGCCATACAGTCAGCTTGAATTTTACAAAAGAATTTGCTTTGAACATCAAAGCACAAGGCAGTAATCCAGTGATGCCATCTGAGAGGGACTATAAAATGATCTTTAGCAAAGTTTCATGGGAGGTCAGAGGAAGAGAAGGGGTTTTTTCTCTCTGAGGTCACCAGGGAAAAGTTCACAGAAGACCTCAAATATAAGTTAGCAATCAGTAATAAGAGTTCAAAATTACTCTTTAAAAATCTCATAAATTTTACTAAGTTTATAACTTGTAGGTAGGTCTAGCACATATACTGTTTCTTCCCGGTTTGCAATACATTACTATTTACCTTAGTAAAAACTTACATAAAGGGTTTATGTGCAACAACTGTATTAGTTTTCTAGAGCTGTCTTATCAAAGTTCTGCAAATAGCGTGCATGAAACAATAGAAATGAATTCTCATAGCTCTGGAGGCTAAAATTAGGAAATCCATGAGTGTGAGACCCTCCCAAAGCGGGGGACCCTTCCTTGCCTTTTCCCTGTGCCTGTGTCTTTTCTCCTTTTTTTCAAAAGGACACAAGTCAGTGTCAGTCAAGATCCACCATTTGTTGTTGCTATTGTGTGCCATCAAGTCAGAATCAACACATAGCTGACACTCCAGCGGGTTTTCAGAGGCAGTAAATTGCAAAGGAGGAGATTCCCCATCTTCTGGGGAGCAGATGGTGGATTAAAAATGTATGCCTTTGTGAATGCAGTGCAGCTTCTTACCACCTCATCTCAACTTTATCACATCTACATAGACTATGCTTCCAAATAAGGCCTTATTCATAAATAGTGCCAATTAGGATGTCAATGCAGCTTTTAGGGGCAGAAAATTTAACCTTTAACAGGCACCACGAATTTTTTAAAAAATTTCTTTAGTTTGCATAATAGCATGTATTGTTATATATGAATTATATATTAATTTTAAAAATTAGGTATGTGCTCATCCTCAAACATATTCAACTGCTGCAACTGTGGAGACAGTCATTTCATATTTATCATCTCCCTTCAATCTGGGTGATGAACTCATTGAACGAAAGGCCAAATGAAGATAACTGTTTAAATAATTTTTCTCCTTTTCTTTTTTCCCTACCAAGTATAATTAATTTTAAATTTAAAATTATTATGTGATCTAAGTATACAATTATATTCTAAGCTTATTCTGATTTTATTCTGAAGTAAAATCCTAAAATTTCTTTGTTAAATGAGAACAAATAGCAGGAGTGTCAGAAATCAATAGCAAAAAACATTCATCTAGCTCATGCTAATTTGTTAGCATGAGGTTTTAAGAACAAGCCGTTCATGGAATTTTGTATATTGCTATTGTGATCATAATTGAAAACTTCTCTAGAAAATATTATTTTTATTCTACAAAAATGACAAGATTTCTGATTTTAGCAAATTCCTGTGAACTGTTTTCTGCTACTATATAACTAGATGTAAGTAGTTCACAAAATAAAGAAAATCAGCCTGGGGATCTAATGTTCTATTAAATAATCAACATTTATAGAATAAAAATAAAAGTATTTTCTTCCTGTGTAAGATCCAATAAAGCAGTCTCAATTTTTCTTTTTAGGAAAAAAAAAATCACTATCTAAAAAAAGTGCCTAAGAGGTTTGTATAGCTATAAAAATAATATTGTATTTTGAGTGTTTAGTTAAAATCTATATTTGTAGTTTCTAAAATGTAATCTACATACTGCTTTCTTGTTGCGAAGCCAAAGGGGAAAAAATGTCAAGGCATCCCTATAAAACAAATGTTTTTTTAAATATTTTCTAAAAATAGACATTTTACAATTGTCGCACCTCAACAAAGGTGGCAATGTAACAAATACACTGGTTTATTTTGTTTTCCACACCATTAGATGAATGTCCACAAGCTACCTGCTGTAAGCTCTCTCTTTCTGGGTTTGGAATTCTCCAGCGCTCTGTCCATTGTTTTCTCATTTCCCCTCAACATTGATTAGGACAGCAGTGCCCGTCGCTGCTCTTTGGTTTAGAAGTAAGTCCCTCATAGGAGAAATGAAACCACTTGTCACTCAGCCTAGGATTTCTCTACAAGAGACCTGTTTGTGTAGACAGTATGTTGGTTCATTTTTATATTGGTTCATATCATTTTTAGACAGATTTTTGACAGTCTTTCTGAAAATAAAGTTGTAAGATAGGGGACAGATGGTAAGTATTAGATTTTTTTCCCCCCTCCTATGTCATTTGACTAAGTAAAAAATGTTATAAATGATTTAATGTAATAGATCTTTCAGATCTTCTTTTCTGCCTAATTAAAAGCTAAGGCTAGAAAAATGTGTCCTCTCACAAGACTGCTTATAAATGTGTTTATAAAGAGAATTTATGTGGCAAGAAGCTGCACTGCAATCCCAGAGGAACACGGTTCGAATCCACCAGATGCTCTGCCGGAGAAGGAGGCGCAATATCCTCCTGTACCAGTCAGATCTGATTTGACGG
>NW_006399891.1:838874-846002 GCF_000299155.1 Elephantulus edwardii | reverse complement strand
GGCGCAATATCCTCCTGTACCAGTCAGATCTGATTTGACGGTACACGCACACAAAATAATTTAAAAAAAAAATTAAACAAAAAATAAAGAGAATTTACAATATTTGATCCTATGAAACTGTCCATATTCTTGATCTTGATAGTATTAAAGATATAATAACAGCTGCCATTTTTTTCTTAATTTACTATGGGATGCTACTCTCATCATAATTAATAAGGTGTAAGAAAGATCAATTTGCAGCTGATTATGTAAGAGGTAGAATGTCTTATAACAGGTGTACTGACATGATGACTGCTGCAGTGGGCTTTTGTGTGTCAGGAAGTGTGAGGATGGTGCAGGACAGGACTAGGTTCAGATCTTTTGTTCAAAGGGTCGCTGTGAGTCAAACTAGACTTGATGGCACCTAATAACAACAACAGAATGTATTGAGCCTGACTACTCAACTTAAAATATTCTATATGAACATATTGCCTCTTGGACATATATACACAGACATAGACGTAGTCCTTAGAAAACAGCCCTTCTTTAATCTGATGCCTTCTTTGCAGTGGACAGTGCGGTTGAGTTTGCACACGTAGGAGTCTTCCATCACCAAGGTCAATGCTGTGTAGCTGCCTCCAGGCTTTTTGTGGAAGAATCCATTTATGATGAGTTTGTTCGAAGGAGTGTTGAGCGGACTAAGAAGTATGTTCTTGGCAATCCTCTGACCCCAGGAGTCAACCAAGGTCCTCAGGTGAGTGTAAAGCAGGAGAATAGCATCATTGGGAGATAAGACTAAGTGTCTTCTCATTCTCTTCTTTTTTCTTTCTTCTTTGGCCTAGGTTTCTTCCCCAGCCCATCCCCCAATAGATAGGATTACTTTCTATTTATTGGTAAAAACACTTTAACAGTATAATAATTTAAGACAAAGGATCTAACTCCTGACAATGAGATATCTAGTTGGTGTTGTTAGGTTTTTGTCTATTGTTGTTGTTGTTATATGTTGTCGAGTCACTTGCGACTCATAGCGACCCTATGTGCAAGAGCCGTAAACCCTGCTCTATCCTCTGCCAACCTCACCGTCTCTGACACACTTACTCCCATCACCGCAGTCACAGAATCGATCCATCTCATCAAGAGTCTTCCTCTCTTGCACTGTCCCTCCACTCTGCCAAACATGATGTCCCCTCTCCAAGGACCAGTCTCTCCTTGCAACATGCCCAAAGTATGTCAGATGAAGCTTCAGAATCTTTGCCTCCAAGGAGCATTACAGTCTCACCCTCTCCAGGACAAACCTGTTTGTTCTCTTAACAGTCCATCGTATATTCAACCCTCTTCTCCAGCACCACAGCTCAAAGGCATCAATTCTTTTTCTATCAAACCTATTCACCATCCAACTCTCTGATGCATAGTACATAACTGAGAAGACTATAGCTCAGATCAGGTGTACCTTAGTCTCCAGCCTGATGTCAAGGCTCTTCAGTATTCTGACTTTCCCAATACAATTCATCTCTTTATTTTCTGGTACCAAGAGTGTTGTTTGCTAGGTTTTTATGTCTAGAGTTTAAAGTATGGTAGAAATTAAAGATGTGGGGGTGGGGGGAAGGGAAAGTTCTAAAAAGATCTTATTTTCTTCTCTCTACCACTCTTAATTACTCTATACAGTTGTCTGTCCATGTACGTTGGTGGCTGAGGCACATAGGTGGTTTAGTGTTAGAATGTTTGCCTTCAGTGATGGTTGCCTAGTTTGAGTCCAACCAGTGCAACATATGAACAGCCACTGTCCAACTTACAGTAGAGCCTTATGTGTTGCTCTGATGATAAGCAAGATTGACTGGAGTTCTCAGGATAAGATTGAACAGAAAGACCTAGTGATCAACTTCTGAAAATAGTCAGTGAAGACCCAATGAATCACTAACAATGATCTGAGCCTAGTGCATAATTCTGTTTTGCATGGAGAACAACTCAATGGCAATAAACAACAGTCCACTTGGAAATTCTTGTTCAATCACATTATTTGTTCCCCAGAATCAGCTATATGTCTTAGTTGTCATTCCACAGGTATACATAGCTAGCATTTTGTCCTACATATCACTCTTGGACAAGAGTATCCTCAAAAGAAAGCAAGCTTATCAAGAAGATGGATTGACGTAGTGCTGCAATGGGCTGAGCATGGTAGAGATTGTGAAGCTGGCTCAGGATAGCTCAAAGTTTTGATCTCTTATTCATAGGGTCCCTCTGAGTCATAACTGCCTCCACAGCACCTAACAAGATCTCTGTTTCAACCTAATATGGATGTTCCCTTTTTCTTCTCCTACTCCTTTTAATTGAATTCAGGCTTCAGTCTCCAGACAAAGTTGTTGAATTACGAGCAGGTATTTATTCTAGAGTAAGTAATGGGTAGTGATTAAGAGGTGTTTGCCCTATTTGACTTTTTTATAACTGCAAAACAAATACTCAGTAAGAACATCATTAATGTTTCTTTCCTGAAAAGTCATGCGAGGATTTACTAAAATAACAAATTACAACCTTTGCCAACTGATTTTGTCCAATGTTTGACATAATAATATTTACATGCCAGACAATTGTTATCAACATAAGTTGCTAATACCCTACTCCTCTATTTTTGCTTTGGTTTTGTAACAGATTGACAAGGAACAACATGATAAAATAATCAATCTCATTGAAAGTGGGAAGAAAGAAGGGGCTAAGCTGGAATGTGGAGGAGGCCCCTGGGGGAATAAAGGCTACTTTATCCAGCCCACAGTTTTCTCCAATGTGACCGATGAGATGCGCATTGCCAAGGAGGAAGTAAGTCCTTCCATTCTGTTCTGTTCCTGTGTGTGTACCCAAAGTTCCCACTTAAAAGTCTCAGTGCCTTAATTATTTTTCCATTAAATGTCATTCATTATTTTTATTATTGATAAAAGTTTAACTTATTTGAGATCAAGACTAAAACAGTAAAAATTGACTTGTATTTTCAACCAAATATAGACTAAGATACATAACAATTTCTAGGTACTTCTTTTACTGTGTTAAAGTAATGGAAAGAATTTCATCAGCATGATGCTTTAACTTTTGGGGTAGATAGTATTTTTGAAAAATAATTTGAAAAGGAAAGGTGATAAAGTGATAAAGAATTTGTTTTGCTTTTTAATTATGTGATAGCTATACATTTCCTAACATAAATTCCATTTAGGAAAGTCTGATTGGATCTGCTGCTGTGTATATCTTGGTAAGAACTAGGAAAAATTAAGAGGGAAAGGTAGCATGGGAAGGATGAGGCACCAGGTGGTTCCTGGGGCCTTCTGGCTGAAGTTCGCAGCTGGTGAGTGTGGGACAGAAAAATATACAAATCCTTTCATCCTACTTGGATCCGCAATCAGTACCACTGGTACCAGCAGTCAAGATACAAAAGACGAGTTGCACTGGGGAAGTCTGTTGCAAAGAATTTCTCCAAAATACAAAGGTGCAATGATGTAAGTTTAGAAACTAAGGTGCGCATGATTCAGACTTTGGTCCTTGGTCTTTTCAATTACTTTTATATGAGGACCTGAACAGTGAAAAAGGGATGACAACAGAAGAATCAATTCCCTTTGAACTGTGATGTTGGAGAAGAGTACTGAACATCGCATGGACTACAAAAAATAAACAGATATGTCTTAGAAGAAGTTTAGCCAGAGTGCTCTTTGGAGGCTAGGATGGTGAAGCTTTGTCTCATGTACTTCGGGAATGTTAATGAGTCTATGGACATCATGCTTGGAAATGTAGAGGACTAGCAAAGGAGAGGAAAACCCTTGAGTTACTGCTACGTTGGGTTCAAGTGTGTCAGCAATGATGAAAATGGAACAGGATAGGACAGGGTTCACATCTGTTGTTCATAGAGTCACTATGAGTCATGCTGGATTCAAGGCTCCTAACAACAGCAACAACAACAATAAAGGAAAAATCTTCAGTGATGCAAATATTTTTGTACACACACACACACACACACACACACACACACACAGAGAGACACACACACACATTGACCTTTTAACAGCATGGGCTTGAATTTAACAGGCCCGTTTACAAGATAAATTTTTGAGCTCCAGAATTGCTAATCACCTTCTTGGGAGCAGTTCTTTCCCCATGCAGAGATAAGCTGCCATGCAGAGTGTATTAGTGTCAGGAGAGTTTTAACTGAATACCCCTTATGTACAGTTCAGACCCATACTTTTCATGGACCAACCGTACATGGGGAACAGCTTATTTAACACTTCGGAGTAGCCTAGTGGCATGTGATGCATTTAGTTCAAATTAGTTGAACTCTTAAGGCACTGATTGCAGTAGCTGCTATACGTCTGCTCCTCTGGTTGCGATACAAATTTTACATTCACAGCTTTAGGACATGAATTCAGCCTCTGGTGAACAGCAGCTCCCACTTGTGACTCTCGTCGGTCATCGGTGGTGAACGCCGGGAAACCCTTTCTTTCTTGTGATTTTTGCCTCCCCTGATTGACATTCCCAGAAAATCTTTGTCAGTAACAATTAGACATATATTTGTTTAAAATTTCAATAATTATTTTGTCAAACTATAATAGACAAGTTTACTATGCAAAGGAAAACCCAGCTGAGGTACAGATCAGAGTGCAGCTGCTCTAATTCAGTTTAGTGAAAGTAAATGCCTGGTTTAGCTGGGACCTTAGAAGGTGATTTTGTTTTGTCCTCTATTTGTGGGTTTCTCCAATGATCTCATGCTTTGGTTAGTACAGGATAGATGGGTTTGTGAGGCCTTGGAATAGTGAGACATTTCTTTTGATGTGTAAGTGTTCCATAAGATTTGACTACATAATAGCATCTTACTAATAACTTATATTCTTCTACTAACTTGATTTCTTTCAACACTAGTTTCTCTGTGTTAGGAAACTCTAATTATGAAAATATCCAATTCCAATAAAATACACGATCATCATAGGTACAGTGACATTTAAAATATAGATTTTAGTCCTTGCTTACATAAATTACTTATCCATTAGAAAAAAAAATGCCTTCTTTGGCTTGCTGTTTTTGTATATTAAGTTAGTAGGTAAGAAAAAGAGTTGAGGGAACAATTAATAAAATAATCTGTTCTTAAATGGATGAGAAATTCTGAAATTAATAATAGAAAGTATTGTCATAATTTCTAGGAAGTCTTAATTCTCATACTTAAAAATTAATATTGATATGTTTATTTACACTTTACCCTCTCTTCTAATTGTATTTAACATATGAATGTCACCTGTCTTTACTTAATGACCTGACAATTACCTATTTAGGTTGTTACACGACAAAAATAAATAGGAAAAGGTTAGGATAATTTATTGGACTTTTTGTCCACAGTGTAGTTTAAAATTGTCATAACCTTTAATTTGACCCATTTAACTCATTCCCTGTGGTGTAGATATTTGGACCAGTCCAGCAAATCATGAAGTTTAAATCTTTAGATGAAGTCATCAAGAGAGCCAACAACACTTTCTATGGCTTAGCGGCAGGAGTCTTCACCAAGGACCTTGATAAAGCTGTGACAGTGTCTGCTGCCCTGCAGGCTGGGACAGTGTGGTAAGTCAGCCCAAAGCCTTATGCCTGACTTCTCACAGGTAACCACAGGAACGGATAACCTGGAGCCTTTTCTCACTTAGATTTTTCCATTTGGAATCAAACTGGGACTTGCCAGGAAAACAAATGGTGTTGTGAAAAGCAAATTAAATAAAGACCCCTTTTGTCTGGCTTTCTATTGTCTCTTATAAAAAATATTTTATTGATGGAATTTTCCTAACCAAAGGAAATTTCAGTGTGTTTGACTATAAAGTTTAAATAAGGTGTTGAGCCAAAGGGAGGGCCTCTTAGGTGATTTGAACCCACCAGCAGCTTTGTGGGAGAAAGAGGAGCAATCTCCTCCTGTGTTATTTACAGCCAGTCTCCCCAACACTCACTGGAGTATCAGCTATGAGTGGGTCCCAATTCAGTGGTAATCAGAGAAGGATGAGACCTGCATCTCGGGGATATAAGGCACCAGCGGTGGCTCTCCACACTTAGAGATACATGTGTCTATGTGTGTCTGTTGTTGTGTACTGTCAAGTCAGAACCAACCCATAACTGACCCTCCAATGAGTTTTCAGAGGCCATAAGTTACATGGGAGATTGCCCATCCTTCTCACATAAAGCCCTTGTATGATTCTTGATTCGCACTGTGTCGTGTGTCTTTGGGATTGCCTCTCAGTTTCTTAACACTAAACCACCAAAGCTCCCTTAGTAGAATAATGTTTTCTTACTGCATTGAACATTGTATATTGAAACTAACTGGCACTCTTAAGAATCTCTGAATTTCAAGCATTTCAAAATTAGTAATTATTTCATAGCTAAGTATTTGCAATAATGGACTTTTTTTTCTTTTCAGGGTGAATTGCTACTTGGCAGGGTCTGCCCATTGTCCATTTGGGGGATTCAAGATGTCTGGAAATGGACGAGAACTGTAAGCATGGCCTTCTATTATGATAAACATTTAATTGTAAAAGTGCTTTCCTAATGAATTAACCCACGGTTGCCTCCTTGTGTAAAATTTGTCTGTTCTCACTTTTAAGGGATCGGACAACCAAATAGTTTACAGATGCTAATTATTTCTCATAGATTTGGAACGCTGAGAGCAAGAGGGAAATCTAATTTATTGATTCCTAATATCCATAAGTGGCTCCACTAGGTATTTTGCAAAAGTGATTAAAATGTGTCTTTTAGAACTGAGTGTATATGAAAGTAAATCTATTTGGAAAGTATTTCCAGGAAAGAAATGTTAGCAAGAAATGATAATTATTAGAAGTGTATTCTAGGTCTTTGAAGGTAATTTTTAAGTAACTTAATTAGATGTTGTTGTTGTTGTTGTTGTTATGTGCTGTCGAGTTGCCTGCGACTCATAGCGACCTTATGTACAACAGCCCTAAACTCCGCTCTGTCCTGTGCCGATCACACTGTCTCTGACACTCCCATCCCAATTATCCCAGTCACTAAATCAATCCACCTCATCAATCCTCTCCTGCACTGTTCCTCCACCCTCCCAAGCATGATGTCCTTCTCCAAGGACCGGTCTCTCCTCACAACATGTATGTTAGACGGAGCCTCAGAATCCTTGCCTCC
>NW_006399891.1:828729-837944 GCF_000299155.1 Elephantulus edwardii | reverse complement strand
TATAATTTCCTTTCTCCTCTCACCCCAGTTCACTTTGCTATGTACCTCTTATTCTGGATTATTGTCATGAAAAAAATGCCTAAACATATATTCCTTTTAAAACAGTTCTTTCCTTCATCTGTTCCATTGCAGAGTTCATTATCCTCTCTTTTCTTAGTTTTCCCTCAATACCCATGTCAGTCCTGTTTTACAACTGTGACATTATGCAGTATTTGTCCCTTTATGACTGAGATATTTCACTCGGCATAATGTCCTCCAGGGTCACCCAACTTCTATAATATTGTATTTATTTTATTTTTTCATTGCTGTGTATTATACCACTGTGTGAATATACCACAGCTCTTAAGACTAAAATCATATCGACATCTAACAGTTCTAAAAGAAATTTTTTAAAGACATATTTTAATCACCTTGGAAAACACTTGTATATGTCTTAGAGAGGGCACATCCAGAGTGTTCTTTGGAAGCAAGAAAGGTGAGGTTTTGCCTCAAATACTTTGAGTATGTTGCTAGGAGGGGCTATTCCTTGGAAAAGGACACGATGCTGCAAAGAATGAAGACTCAATGAAGGAGAGGAAGACCTTCAACTGTGCTGCAATGGGCTCTTGTGTGTGTCAGGAAGTGTGAGGATGGCTCAGGATAGAACAGAGTTCAGATCTTTCATCCGTAGGGTCACTATGAGTCTTAACTCAACTCAATGACACCTAACAACAACGACAACAAAGGAGAACTTGAAGTCAGCCTCTCAAATTGATGGAGGACCTCAAAAAGGATATTGATAACAAGGTGGCTATGTTGAAATTTGTTGTATTAAGTCCTAGTCATTTGGTTGGAATTAAAATTAATGTAAGCAAATGACGGGGTACTAAAGACTATATGAAGGGGGAATCCAACAACTGAATAAAATCCAAAAGACTGAATTTAGTTCAATCTGTTAATGAAGTAACTATCCTAATCATAATAATATTTTATAATAATGTTTCAGTTTTTGTTTTTCCAAGGATAAAATTTAATAACATTATGGCTAGAACACATCTTTCAAAAGCTGTAATAAGGCAGGCAGGCACATATCATGAAAAAAGTCTGTTTTCTACCACCTCACCCCTTCTGTACCAATCTAATCTGGTAAATTCAAGTGATAGTTGAGTTTAGAGTCTTACTTTAGGACACATAAGTGGTTACATATTAATCATTCTGCTCTTACAGTATGTGCCTTATTTCTTCGAACCTAAACTAGCTAGACATTACAGAATTCTTGTCGGGCTGAACTGTCCTTTGGTTAATTTCTATAGTTAAGCTCTTTTTATAGTAGTAGAAAGATATTTTCAAAAAGGACAATTTCTGTGACAATCAACAGTGTATGTTTATTTAACATGCAATAATAAGTTCTTCACAAGATTTTTTAAAAGCCATATGTGTTATGATGTAGACACTGTTTTAAAAGATCCCACCCTCTACAGATATTTTCCATTGTCAAATAAGCAAGAACTAAGTCGTACTAAATCATGAACTGCTATGCTAAGTGCTGTCTCTATTCCTTGCCTCTCTCCAGGGGAGAATGTGGCATATATGAATATACAGAGGTCAAAACAGTCACGGTGAAAATTTCCAAGAAAAATTCATAAAGAAGAAACTTCAACTGCCAAACATCTACTAGAAACTTCAACTGCCAAGCATCTACTAAAGTCACGAATATATTGTAGTGTGCTTTTCTTGATTTTACTAAATAAATGGATTTCATTAGCATTTATAACCAGACAATGCAAACTTAACATGTAGCTATTCTGAATAATTTTCCTTTTGATATGTAGCCCCAATTTCTAACATATTAAACGCATACATTTAACGATAGATATCTCTGACTCTATACTAGTCAGAATAATTCTTTTCTTAGTAGAAACTTGTCAAGGTTGTAATTTTGTAGTGGAGGACCAATTGTCTTCTAGCTTATTTCCTTTAACTATTGTTTGTAGTACTTACCATGTACGATGTTAACTGCCAAGTAAGGGTGCTCTACTCCCAGTAGTTGTGAAATCACTGGTGTCTCTTGAAATGTTAATTAGAATGTTGTGTCTGTCAGTCAGATGAAGTACTTGAAATACTCAGCTGCAATCAGAATGTAAATTTCAATAAAAAGAACATTATGTGATTTTGTTGAATCTGAATTATTTTTAAGTACAGATTATGGTTATAGTGAATTATTCTCCCTGTAACTGTGTTACAGTTTAATTGAACATAAAATGATATTGGAAAAAGTCAAATCCACCAATGTACAAGAGGCTAAAGACATTTTACTTTTCTCAGGAAACATATTTCATATTTTCTTAGGAGCCCTTGAAGTCTTTTGCTTTCACATTTGAGATGGGTGGCTAGAGGCATTCCATTAGTAGCTGCTGAGTGTTCTGGGCACCATGCGAAACGGTATAGAAAATAGACAAGAATGGATAGTCTATCTCAGCCTACTTTCATGGTGAGGAAGCAATACGCAAAACAATAGATGGAAAGGAGAGAAGTAGAAGGAAAGAGAAAATTTTTTTTTTCATTTCTTTTTTTTATTAAATTTTATTAGTTTTAATGAACATTTACAGAGATTTTGGGTTTTCATTCATTCATTGTTGCACTGTTGGAAACAGAAAATTCTAAAAGTCACATGTTGTTAGGGGTTGTTGAGTCAAAGCATGGCTCATAGCAACCCTATGAATTACAGATCTGTCTTTTCCTGTGTATAGTAACACACCAAGATCTTAAAATTGGACTCTGACTTGGAAATAGGGAATGAAGGAATTCTGACTTAATTGGTGAGCAGGCAGGTGAACAACATCAGACATCCAGTAGATTCCCATGCATAAAGACCCTTCTTTGAGCTTTATAGAAGATAAATTGCTAGGGGAAGAGACTTCCCCTCTTTCTTCATTGGAGTGGTTGATGGATTTGCACTGCTGACCTTTCAATCAATAGTGCAACATGTAAAAAACACCAAGCCACCAGAACTTCTTAT
Source organism: Elephantulus edwardii (assembly GCF_000299155.1). Lineage (NCBI taxonomy): Eukaryota > Metazoa > Chordata > Mammalia > Macroscelidea > Macroscelididae > Elephantulus > Elephantulus edwardii. The sequence goes on along the minus strand of NW_006399891.1, from coordinate 834,946 downwards.
GAGCACACATAAAATGCCCCTGTCCATATCTCTACCGTATCACAACACACAAGCACTTTTTCTGATAATCCCCACTTGGATTAGTTCCAATCTTACAAGTTCAAAGACAGAACCCTTCAGACTGACATGTGGGGCCCAAGATGTCCTACACCAGCTGCATTTTGGGATTCACTATGCCATCCACAGTTATGATAAACTGACTTCAGGTTCAAGGTTTTACTGCTATTCATCTTAGGTTACATATTACATGCTCAAGGATCTTTAGTGCCCCCCCCCCCAGTTTTGACCTGCTAGCTCCTAGTACTCCTTTGGTCTCAAGAATTCACTGGAACATCACACAGGACTCTTGAAAACTACTGTTTCTACAGGTAAGGTTTATTGGTGGGAGGTGTGGAAGAAAGCGGGGAGCCCTACATACGAATAGTCACATAGTCTGTCAGAGGCCCCAAACTAAAATTTTTGTGTCCCAAAGAAGGACATGCTATCCTTCAATGTATATGAATGTCCTTAACGAACCAGTAAGTCCAAGAAGTTTTTTGTTAAAGCATTTATTAGGGCTACATCATTTCAGGGAGCTCTGTGACGTAGTGTGTAGATAATAGCACAATGTCTGATATGAATTACTATGCTTGGAAAGGTGAAGGGTCAGAGAAATAAAGGAAGACTCAACAGAACGGACTGACACAGTGAGTGTAACAATAGACTCAAGTGTGTCAGGCGTGGTTAAGATGGCAGAGGATAGGAGGATGGCACAAGATATGACAGGGTTCAGAGCCATCTGTTCACAGTGTCACTATGAGTTGTAGTGGCTGACTTAATGGCACATAACAATAACTATATTGTTCATGTCAGATGGATCTTGGCTAAAAGTAAAGAATACAAGAAGAATGTCTATTTATGCTTTATTAACTATGCAAAAACATTTGATTGTGTGGGCCATAAATTACTGCTATGTCAAGAAGAAGGGGAATATTAGAACACTTAATTGTGCTTATGCAGAACTTATACATAGACCAAGAAGCTATTGTGCCAATAGACCAATAGAAAACTACTCAATTTAACATTAAGGGAGGTGTGTGTGTTAAGATGGTATCTTCTCCCATGTCTATTCAATCTGTTTGCTGGACTTTATATGAAAGAATGTGACATCAGGATCAGAAGGTTCATCAAGAACCGGGGTTATGTAGATGACATAACCTTGTTTGCTGAAAATGGAGGTCTTTAAGCACTTGCTGCAGAAGATCAAATAATACAGCATTCAATATGGATTGCACCTCAAAGTCAAGAAAACAAAAATTGAAGTTGTCAACAACTTTTACCTTACTTGGATCCACAGTCAACACCCTTGGTACCAGGAGTCCAGAGATCAGAAGACATATTACTTGGAAAGTCTGCAAACAGGGACCTCTCCAAATTATTGAAGAGCAATGATGTTGTTTTGCAGACTAAGGTGTGCATGATTCAGGCCATGGTCTTTTCAGTCACTTGCAATGCATCTGAGAGCTGGACAATGAATATGGACGACAGAATAAAACTTGATGCCTTTGAGCTGTGGTTGGAGAAGAGTGTTAAATATCCCATAGATTACCAAAAAGAACAAACAAATATGTCTTGCAGAAAGTGCAGCCACAGTGCTCCTTAGAGGAAAAGATGATAAAACTTCATCTCACATACTTCAGGCTTGTTGTTAAGAGAGGCTATTTCTTGAAGAGAGGTGTTATATTTGGAAAGGTAAAAGGTCAGAAAAAGAGAGGGAGACCTCAACTAATGGATTGACAGAGTAACTGTGGCAATGGGCTTGAGTAAGTCAGAAAGTGTGAGGATGACACGGGATATGACAGGGTTCAAGTGTGGGGGTTTTTTTGTAGGGTTGCTATGAGTCATACTCAGTTCAAATGTTAGAGCACCGAGAAGCCAAAGCTAAAGGGGGAAAAAAAAACCAAGAAATCAAAGAGCGAAACAGATACGCCGTCCCCTTTTCCTTATGACTCAGGATGAAGTCTCTCTCAGGGAGGAGTGATAGGGAATGGCAAAGGATACACTGACAAAGAAGATTAATCAGAACTGGCTTTGACAAGCACTGTGACATTTGGACAAGAACAAACTGGGAGGAGGGTAGAGAGAATAGTGCAACAATGAATGAGTGGAAGCCCAAAATCTCTGTAAATGTTTATGAAAATTAATAAAATATAATTATAGAAAAAAAAAGAGTGAAACAGAAAATTTCAAAAGGCAACCCAGGACAACAAAGCAAGATATTATAATGAAATGTGCATTGAGCTGGAGTCAGAAAATCACAAGGGCCAAACTCGCTCAGCATTTAAGATGAAGGAGCGGAAAAACAAATTCAAGCCACGAGTGGCAATACTTAAGTAGTAGAATGTTAAATGATCCAGGAAACATCAAGAGAAGATGGGAGAAATACAGAGTCACCGTATCAGAAGGAATTGGCTGACACAGAAGAATTTAATGAAATGACATATGAGCAAGAGCTTGTGGTGATGAAGGAGGAAGTTCAAATTGCTCTGAAAGAATTGGCAAAAAACAAGGCTTCAGGAGTTGATGGCATACCAATTGAAATATTTCAACAGACAGACACTGCCCTGGATGTGCTTACTAAGTTGTGCCAAGAAATCTGGATAACAGCCAGCTGGCCCACTGACTAGAAAAGATGGATATTTGTTCCCATTCCAAAGAAAGGTGACCCAACAGAGTGCGCAAATTATTGAACAATATCATTAATATCACATGCAAGCAAGATTCTGCTGAAAATTATCCAAAAACATTTGGAACAATATGCCAACAGAGAACTGCCAGATGTACAAGCTGGATTTAGAAGAGGTCGTGGTACTAGGGATATTATAGCTGATGTTAAATGGATCTTGGCAGAAAGCAAAGAATACCAGAAGAATGTTTATCTGTGCTTCATTGACTGTGCAAAGGCTTTTGACTGTGTGGATCACAACAAGCTGTGGCTGACTCTGAGAAGAATGGGAATCCCAGAACATTGATTGTGCTAATGTAAATCCTATACTTGGACCAAGAGGCAGTCATCAAAACAGAGCAAGGAGACAGTACATGGTTCAAAATGAAGAAGAGGGCTCGTCAGGGATGTATTCTGTCTTCATACCTTTTCAATCTGTATGCAGAACAGATCATCCAAGATGATGGGCTGTACGAAGAGGAATGTGGTATCAGGATTGGTGGAAGAGTCATCAACAACCTGCGTTATGGATATGAAACAACCCTGCTTGCTGAAACTGAGGAGGACCTGAAGCGCTTGCATCAGAAGGTCAAGGACTGTGTCCTCCTATATGGATTGAAGCTCAACATCAAGAAAACAAAGATTCTCACCACTGGGCCAATTGGCAGTATCAGTATGGATGGTGAAGAGATTGAGGTAGTTAACAGTTTTAGTTTGCTTGACTCCACAATTGATTTCCACAGCCAGGAAATCAAGAGATGAATTGCATTGGGGAAGTCAGCTGTGAGGGACCTCTCAAGAGTACTGATGAACAACGACGTCAGGCTGGAGACTAAGGTGTGCCTGATTCGGGCTATATAGTCTTCGCAATTAGGTGCTTAGCATCAGAGAGTTAGACAGTGAATCGTTTTGATAGAAAGAGAATGGATGTCTTTGAGCTGTGGTGCTGGAGAAGAGTGTTGAATATATGATGGACTGTTAGGAGAACAAACAGGTGTGTGCTGGAGAAGGTGAAGCCTGAATGCTCCTTGGAGTCAAGGATTCTGAAGCTTCGTTTGACATACTTTGGGCATGTTGCAAGGAGGGACTGGTCTTTGGAGGTAGATATCATGTTTGGCAGAGTGGAGGGGCGGCAAAGGAGAGGAAGCCCTTCGATGAGCTGGATCGATTTTGTGACTAGAGAGGTGAGGATAAGTGCATTTGAGATGGCTAGATTGGCACAGGATAGAACAGCGTTTAGAGCTCTTGTACATCAGGTCGCTGTGAGTCGCAAACAACTTGATGGCACATAACAACAACATCTTACCATTAGTTATGGGAATTACCTTGGCAGGTTTAAGGCAGATGTATTTAGAGAAAAGTTCAATTCTTTTTCTTTAATAGCTTCTGTATAGAGTTGGAAGATCTTATCTGTGCTTTCATCAAATATGATTATAAATGACCATAAGGAGGTGGGTGGACAAGAGAATCTGTTAATGACAGTGTGGGATATTTTATTTCTCCACTTGTGGAAATGTAATGCATATTCCTCTGAAGTTCTCAGTTAAAGTTGAAAAAACAAGGACAGCTCTGCAACATCTTGTCAGAAACAATACAAAGTCTAGAAGAGCAATAAACACCCATGGAGATAGAACGACTTGCGCTCTTAGACGAGCACAAACACATCTGGAGATACTCAACCCCAAGTGTCTTCCTCACCTATCTGCATTCATGAGCCCTCCTCAGAAAGCTAGAAGCATGGTTTGTTCCCAGGACCTTCTGTTAAACAGACTGGTACTGCCGGCCCCATCCCTTTGCCCAGCTTCTCCTTTATCACTCTCATGCAAACATGATTCTTTTTGTTGCAGGATGGGGAAAGACATCTCAAATTTAAACACACTCTCTGTAGACTCTTTTATTTAAACATTAACAGGACCGAGATAAGACAGACAAATAATTCAGGAATGAAGGAAACTAACATTATTGCACCTAAAGGTGTTGTGCTGAATGATGGCTATGACTTGCATTTATTCGTTCCAGAGTACCACTGCAGACAGCACTGCTGAAGCATCCAAATGACTATGAAGGCAAAGCACACACAAGTGAAAATAAACAATTTTGCATGATTGCATCTGGCTGTTCCTGATACTTGTTACACAGTAGTCAGCACTATGCCTAATGGGGTTTATGAGGGAAATTGCCAGCTTCCTAATTGCCCTAATAGTTGTGATTCAATTTCAAACTTTACTTTTTCTGAAGGCATAGCCTCAAGGCCAATTTATTGGTCAGAATGGACTCAGGTGTTTCCTAGGTGAAGACTAGAAATGATGATAAGACTCTATCATAGACTTCAAAATTTCATTGGTCACGTGTTTCAGATTGTAAGTGCTAATAAATAAGACCTTTCCAGGATGATATTTGTCGCTTAGAAGTCCATGGTATGTATATTCAATACTCTTCTCCAACACCACAGCTCAAAGACATCAATTGTCCTTCTATCACCACTAGTCATTGTCCAGGTCTCTGGTGCATTGCAAGTGATTTCAAAGACCATGGCCTTACTCTCCAGATTGACATCACTGCTCTTCAATACTTTGGAGGTGTCTCTAATGCCAGACTTTCCCAATACATTATGCCCTTTAATTTCCTAGTTGTGGGTGCCAAGAGTGTTGATTGTGGAGCCAAGCAAACTAAAGCTGTGAACAATTTCAATATCTTCATCCATCACGATGCTGCCAATCGGCCCAGTGGTGAGAATCTTGGTTTTGTTGATGTTGAGCTTCAATCCATATTGAAGGTGGCAGTCCTTGACCTTCTGCAACAAGTGCTTCAGGTCCTTCTCAATTTCAGCAAGCAGGGTTGTGTCATCTGCATAATGCAGATTGTTGATGAGTCTTCCTCTAATCCTGTTGCCACACTTCTCCTCATAGAGTCCAGCCTCCCAGATAATCTGTTCTGCATATACTTAGAAAAGATATGTAGATAGGTACATCCTGGAGAGGGTTAAACTAGGCTGCTCATTGGAGGCAGGGATTCTGAAGCTTCATCTGACCTACTTTGGACATGTTACAAGGAGGGACCAGTCCTTGGAGAGGGACATCATGCTCTAGAGGTTGGAGGGACAGCATAGGAGAGGAAGACCCTCGATGAGATGGATTGATTCAGTGACTGGGCTAATGGGAGTAGGTGTGTCAGAGACAATAAGATTGGCACAGGATAGAGCAGGGTGTAGGGATGTTGTACATAGGGTTGCTATGAGTCACAGGAGACTCAACAGCCATAAAACAACTACAATAAATAAAACAAAAAAACCCTCAAACAACCACAATAAATAAATAAATATATATATATGAACTGTGGGGCCAAGATTGGTGGACGATTTATCAACAATCTGCGTTATGCGGATGACACAACCCTGCTTGCTGAAAGTGAGGAGGACCTGAAACGCCTGCTGCAGAGTGTCAAGGACTGCAGCCTACAATATGGATTGAGGCTCAATGTCAAGAAGACAAAGATTCTCACCACTGGACCAAT
>NW_006399891.1:815637-828022 GCF_000299155.1 Elephantulus edwardii | reverse complement strand
ATATCTCAAACAAAAAACCACCCACTGCTATGATGTCAGTTCTAATCCCTAACAACCTTGTAGGAAAGAATAGATAACGTCTTTACAGAACCAAGCTGTCTCATCTTCACTCAGGTAGCAATGAGTGGCTTTGAACCTGAATGCTGATATTTTTGGTTAATAGTTAACCAGTTTTCAACTGAGTTAAACCAAATACTTTAACTAGTTGTTGTTGTTGTTGTTAGATACCATCAAATCAAGTGCAACTCACAGCAACTCAGTGAACAACAGATCTAAACCCTATCCTATCCTGTGTCATTCTTTTTATGTCTTACACACTTGAGCCTATTCCTGCAGTCACTGTTTCAGTCCATCTCATTGAGGGCCTTCTTCTCCTCCACTGACTTTTCTAAGCATGATACACACTTCAACAAATAGCCCTTCCTAACCACATGCCCGAGGTATGTATACCATCCTTGCCTCTAAGGAGCACTCTGGCTGCGCTCATTTGTTCTTGTGGCAATCCATGGGATATTCAGCACTCTTCTCCAACACCACAACTCAAAGACATCAATTATTTTCCTGTCATCCTTATTTCTTATTGTCAGCTCTCATATACATAGCAAGTGATTGAAAAGACTGTGGCTTGAATCAAGCACACATTAGTCTTTAAATTGACATTGTTGCTTCTCAGTACTTTAAAGGTGTCCTTGACAGTAGACTTTCCCAATACAATACATTTCCTAATCTTCTGACTTCTGTTACCAATAGTGTTAATTGTAGATGTGAATGAACTGAAATCGTTGACCATTTCTGTCTTTTCTTCATTTATCATTATGCTTGATCAGTGGCCCAGTGGAGAGGATTTTTTTGTTTTCTTGATGTTGAGAGGCAGTCCATAATGAAGCATCAAAAGAAGATGGAGGGAATACACAAAGTCACTGTACCAAAAAAATTGGTCAACACTGAAATATTTCAGAAAGTATCATATGATAAAAAGCAAACAGTAATGAAGGAAGAAGTTCAAGCTGCTCTGAAAGCAATTGCAAAAACTAAGGCATCAAGAATCTTAGAAGAAAAGTCTGACAATCTGCTTCAGAAAAATAAGTCATTAAAACCTTGCTGCAGAAGAGCAAAGACTACATGCAACCTTTAATATGGATTATATCTTAGGAACAAGGAAAAAAAATCCACTCCATTGATCCAACAGACAACATAATAGGAGAAAATACTGATGCTGTCACTGATTTTAAGTTAATTGGACCAAGAATCAGTCAACATCTGTGTTAATAGCAGTCAGGAAACAGATGTGCTGTACTGGGGAAATCTACTCTCAGGGACCTCTCCAAAACGTTAAAGAGCAAGGACGTCAGTTTAAAGATTAGAATGTGCCTTATCCAAGCCACTGTCTTTTCAATTACTTTCTATACACCTGAAATTTAGACAATGACTAAGGATCATGGGAGAAGAATTAATGACTTTGAGTTGTGGTGTTGTAGAAGAGTACCAAATATCCCATTAGACTACTGAAAGAACCAACAAATGTGTCTTGGAGAAAGTGAAACTGGGGCGCTCCATTCCAAGTGCACCATCCACAGCAAGGGTGAGAAAACTGAGTCATTCATACTGTGGCCATATTATCAGAAGCAGCCAGTCCTAAAGTGGAAGGTCAGATAGAAAGAACAATACCCTCAAAAAAATGAACGGACACAGGGACTGTAGTAATGGGTTTGAGTATATTGATGAGGATGAGGATGGCATAGGATAGGGCAAGGTTCAGATTTGTTGTTCAGAGTCACTATGGTCATAGTTGACTTGAGAGCATGTAATATCTCACAACAAAAATCTTATAGCACTGCTCTGTTTTGACACACAGGGCTCATCATGAAGAATCAACTTGGTAGAAAATATTTTTAAATGATATTTCAATAATTTTAAGCTTCCCCTCAACTCTTTTATGAAGGTCCACGAGTTAGATTAGAGTTTATCTATTTCAAAAATTAAAAGAGTGCCAGGTTTTGGGCAGCAAATCAAACCTTGAGAAAAGGAAGTCTCCCAGTTTAATTGTTTTTGCAGGTATCATATATTATGACTAAGAGAAATATTAAGGTATTAATGAACTCAAGAGTTCATAGGACCAGAAATTGAAGGAAAAGGCAGGAAATTACTATACTGCTAACAATGATGTTTATTCTTAAAGAATTAAATCATTAGTCACTTCAATCTAGAAGCCTTCTATATTAACTTCTAATTAGTTGACATTCTGATATATTCAACCCATGATGGCTAACTCAGTTAATCTTTTGTCTAAAATTTAACATTATCAAGTAGCAACTTCTGTTTACTCTCTTGTTTAATACACTGGATTGAAAACTGACAAATTTAGAGTATGTTGTTGTTGACGATGTTGTCATGTGCCGTCGCATCACCTGTGACTCTTAGTGACCCTGTGCACAACAGGTCTGAAGCCTGTACTATCCTGAATCAGTCTCACTGACTCCGACACACTACCCCATTGCCCTAGTGACAGTACCAATCCATCTTATCTATGGTCTTCCTCTCCTGTGCTATCCCTCTACTCTTCCAAGCATGATGTTCTTCTCCAAGGACTGACCCTAGGGTATAAGCTATGCTTATAATTTTCAAAATCTGATGCAGAACTTAACACTTAATAATCGCTCAGGTAAGAATATATGGGATAGACTTAGTTCTCTGGTGTTTTATAAGGTTTTTAAATTGAAATAAATGTATTTTTCATGTGTAAAGTCCAGGGTCAAATATTGGGCTTATCATAGCTCTAATTTTTGCCATATGGTTCTCATAACCATGTACTTCTACAGTTAATGGGAAATATCTGAACACTAAGAAAGAAGAATTGAGGCTAACAGAAAGGCAGAATCACTGAATATATTGGTCTCCTTTCTGTCACCAGCCATAGTATGCATTTAAATAAGAGTTATCTGAACTCTGACACCATTGAGTCAGTTTCCTCTTACAGCCATCCTCCACCGAGCTTCTGGGTTGTAAACTTCTAACAGAATAGATTGTCCATCTTTCCCCAGATGAACCAGCTGGCAGATTTGAACTTCTGATTTTTTGCTTAGCAGTGCGTTATGTATTGTACCATCAGAAAAGTGTCCTTTTAACACAGTCAGGTATTGGTTTAAAACAAAATTTTTAAAAAAATTTTAAAAATGCAATATTTTGGGAGGAAAAAAGTTTGAACTTTGGTATCCTCATAGAGTCAACTCCTGACTCTGTTATGAAGAATTACTTATAATGCTACTATAGGTAAAACCATCTAAGTTTTAGTTGCCTCATTTCATGAGTGAAATGGACTATTATGATCTCCACTTGAGTAGATCATGATAATTAATTCCTAAACATAATCCATTTAGTTTGTAACTAACTTACGTGGTACTCAACTCTTAGTGCATAGTTCTTAAATGTAGTCTGGAAAATTATCCCAATTATTGTCACTGACATTTTTACTGAACTTTCTATGAGATATTTATTCACATTGTTGTATTTGATTCTTTTAGCATCACATAAAGTCAGCTAGGAAGGTACTGTTATTTCCATAGGGTATGTGAGGGATCTTAACTTCTAAGATCTCATAACTGGATCAATAGACAACATCGTGATAGAGGAAGAAAAGATTGAAATTGTCAAGGATTTAATTTTAGTTGAATCCATAGTCAACACTCATGGTAGCAGTAATTAAGAGATCAAATGAAGTGTTGCTCTGGACATATCTGCTACCAAGAACCTCTTTAAAATTCTAATAAGAGTATCAGTTTAAAGCCTAAAGTTGACCTGACCTGTTTCATGGTATGTTTAATTGTTTCATCTAAATGTGAAAGTTGGACAATGAATAAGGATGACCGAAGAAGAAGTTGCTGGCAAAAGTATTGCATATTCCACAGACAGCCAAACGAAAAGGTGCAGACAGAGTGTTCCTTAGAGATAAAGATGATGAAACTTTATTTCAGGGGCTTAGGGTATGTTGTCAGGAGGAACTAGTCCTTAGAAAAAGACATCATGCTGGGAAAGATAGAGGGTCAAATAAAGAGAGGAAGGTCCTCAAACAGATGAACTGACACAGAGCGTGAAACCATGGGCTTAAGCATGGTGGACATGGTGGGCATAAAGTTAGGTTTCAGTCTGTTGTTTATGGGTCTCTATGAATAATAACCAACTTGACAGAACTTAATAACAATAACAATATATGAGAGCTTTACTGTTCTTATAGTTCAAGTTCACAGGCATAAGGAGTGATGACACAAGCTTAAGCCAAAATTATCCGATTCCATTATTGTTCTTCCCATCATTAATTTTTTTTATATTTTGTTATTGGTTTTCATACAATAATTCATTTACATTGTGTTTCATTCATATATGTTGTGTTCCACTAACATTTTTTTCACAAAATTATTCATATTCACTGTATCCTATATAATCAATTGTCAATGATCTATGCCTGTTACTACACCATCCTTTCAAGTCTCCATTGAATCTTTCCCATTCCCTCACCTTCTTAATCTAAACACTAAATGCTACTATCCTAATGATTTCCACCTATTCTCTTTCCACTCCCTTCCCCTTTTAAACTTTTAGAAACATCTTACTAGTTATACTTTTATTTTCACAGTAATTGTCTTATGCAGTATTTGTCCTTATGAGACTACTTCATTCAGCGTAATGCTCTCTAGACTCTCCTGTGCTTTATAGTATTTTTAAAAATCACTGCTTTTTTAATTATTATTTTTTATTAATTAATTTTAATGGAAGTTTACAGAGAGACTTTGGATTTCCATTCATTCATTGTTGCATTTCTGCCCACGCCTCCCTGCCCCAGTTCGCTCTTCTTTTTGAAAAAGTAAGAGAAAATTCTTTCATTGTTATACAATCCCTCCTCCCAAGTCCGCTCCACTATGCAGCCTTCATTCTGGATTCCTGCCATGACAAATCACTGCTTCTTAATGTTGCATATTATTCCATTGTGTGGATGTACTACAGCTTCTCAATCCATTCATTTGTTTATGGGTATTTGGGCTGTTTCCTTATTCTTACTATTGTGAATAATGCTGCCATGAAAATAGATGTACATATCTCCATTTGTGTTCCGGTTCTACTTTCCTTGGGGTATATTCCTAGCAGTGCAAAAACTGAGTCATATGGGGTTTCTATATTCAGGGTTTTTAGGTAACACCAAACTACCTTCCACAATGGTTGTATCATTTTATAATACGACTAGCAGTGCAGGAGAGTTCCCATCTCCCCACATCCTCTTCAACATTTATTGTTTGCTATCCTGTTAAACTTTGCTAATATTATTGAAGTGAGATGATTTAGAGTTGGAGTATCTTAGTGAAGCAACTAAGGTTAGGAAGTAAGTGAAAAGGGAGAGGGACAGGACTGCTGGGAAGAAAGAAAAGTGATTACAGATGGAAGGACACAGTCTCATAGAATTCCAAGGAGAGCTGCCTGGGGAGGGCAGACAGCAAGGGTGGCTGACTCATGATTATTGAACGAAGGAAATATAAACATAACTCCCAAACATTTCTCCCTTCACTAATTCAAGTTTATCTTCCTAACTTTTGTTTATTCTCTTGTTTTCAGCTACCATCAGTGTGTGTACAACAGACTTAACATTGCCTGGTATTATGTCATCCTCTATATCATGTGGGAATCAGTCTGTGGTGATCCATAGAGTTCCACTAACTGATTTTCAGACTATATTTCAGAATTTTCCTCCTGTTCCGTCTTATTCAGGAAACCCACTGAAATTTGTTCAACAAAGATGACAAGTGCCTTTGTATAAGGTGCATTAACTGGGTATTCAATTCAGTTCTCCTGTATAAAAGGCAAGCATTCCATCACTGAAACACTAGTTCTTCAATTTACTGCCTTACCATTGTTAATACTATGCAAATGTTAAATACAGCAGTTGGGTAAAAACAAATGTTATAACGAAGGAACATATTGAGGAGGACAGTTTTTAAATGTCTCAGAAAATTTCCCTTATTGGTACTTAACAATCTGATACCAAACACTTTATGTGTTTCCACACATCATGTGGAAAAAGACTTTAAAAGAAAGTCTGAATGGTGCAGGCAAGGTGATATTACTTAAAGTCTTGATTTTTTTTCCCCATTCATATTAATGTAAGACATAAAATTATTATTATTATTAAAAATGCCATTACACCTCCTCAGAATAGGGTTTAAAGCACAGAGCACTTTAAAAGATAAATGTTAGATCATAAGTTAGGCAAATTATTTGGATGTAACTGAAAGAGAGCTCTGTCATATTGTCTTCAAAAGTAGAAAAGGCTGGAGATGGAAGAAAATGTTTAGCTACAGCTATACTTTAAACTATATGAATTATATCAACAAAAAGACAGTCCTGATTTAATGGATAGGAAGTGTTATAATATTGTCAAGAATCCTGTGATCTTAAATTGTTGTTGTTGTTGTTAAGTGTTGTCAAATAGTATATGACTCATAGCTACCCTATGGAAAAAAGACTTGAACATTTGTATAACTTTCATCGTTTCTGCACGTTCATAGTTTCCAGAGGCAAGGTATTTCTTTCCACTCCTGCTTCCAAGTTTGTTTTAATTGGAGAGCTCCACCAAACACTCTCCACCATGGGTAACCATTACCACATTTGACACATCAGTGTCACAGTGTTTAGCATCACAGCAGCCACGAGTTACCTCTATACAGCAAATGGACAGACCAGTGCTACACCGCTTAGAAGAATGACCAAAAATTTAAAAGCAGGCCTGAGGGCCACAGATTAAAATCACCTGCCTTTGGCTTGGTAGCATAACTTTTTAGCCACTAGGTCAATAGAGCGCTCTCATTGTTGTTGTTGTTGTTAAGTGCCAAATTACTAGATGGAAAGGGGCTGGGCAGATCACATTAAGAGCTTCATGATATTCTATCCATTGTTGCATTATAGTTCCCCAGCCCCATATATTTTGAATCATATTGTGTCATTACTGGTTAAGTGTTCAAAACTGCTTCCATAGCTATTTTTCTAATTGGGGAACACTCCTTCTATCAGATATGATAAAAGTAAGGGTATATAAGTCTGGCCTGAGGCTAGAGTTGATGAGACATGCTAAACAGGGTGGATAGAGAGCCATAATTGGCAGGACTGAGAGCTTTGGAACACTGGCCTAAAGCTGTGAGACTAAAGACTGAGACACCTGCAAAAGCATTTCAGAGGCTGTATTGACTGAGTGATTATATTCTGTTGCTAACCTGAATTATAGCCTTTTGACTTCTTTAATATCATTATGTGTGGTCTGTGAGGTATCACAATAGATGTCGGACCCAGTAGAGTAGTAACATTGATGTTGGAGTGAGCAGAAAGAGTTGTAGAAGAATGCGGGACATGTGATGTTGATGTTGTTGACAGGGACAGCTCCTTTTTGTGGAACTGGTAAAGGTCAGAAATGGCTGTCCCCACATGGCCCTTTCTCTTTTTGTACATATTCTAGAGGAGGAAAAAGCCCAAGTATGATTTATTCACAAAGCTGATGGTGAAATATAAATAAAGAGAAACATTTTTGCCAAGTTTATCTAAGCACCTCCTCTTCACCTAATAATCAGTATTTTAGAAGCAAAGGTATTTTGGTAGTACATGATCATGCATAACCAGTTAAAGGGAAACATTAGAGTTCTCTAAATCATTTGCATTTCCATTAACTTTCCAGAGTTCTCATATATGGCAGTATATCTGCCACATATTTCAAGAGAAAGTCAGACTGAAAAATACCCCAAGTCACATGCCTTATGCTAGAAACAGACAATGGATTTTGCCATGCCAAGTGATTATAAATGGGAAGTGATCTTATTATCATTTAATCTTAGTTTGTTATTTATATAATAATGATATTGATGGCTTGACAAAATTAAGATGGCTGATACATAGTATCAGATTTAAAATATAGGATCTTTGATTTGTGAACTTGAGCAATCAGATACTACGGAAAATGTTAGTGATTCAGATCTACCACATCTCTGTGGAAGAAAAGACTTGGGGGTCTGTTTCCATCAAGATTAAAGCTTTGGGACCAGTGTAAAGCAATTCTATTCTGTTATACATATTAAACTACAATGGTAACAACAAAAAATCCTCAGACCCATTTTCAACAAACCAGAGTTAACTCATAGGTACCCTCCTGAAACTTTTTCAGGAGGCTATAAATTGCACCAGGAGAGATTGCTCATCTTTCTGGTGGATTCAAAGTGACAGAAAGATGCTACCATAGGATTAGCAGTGCAACTCACCATGGACTATACCACTAGAGTGATTATGTATGAGTCAGGACCAACTCAGTGACACAAAACAATGATAATACAATTATTCCCTGCACCAGGCTATATATATGGAGCTCTGGTGGCTTAGTGGTAAGGAAGAGCACTGGCAAGCCAAATGTATGCAGTTTTAATCCACCAGCTGCTCCACAGGAGAAAGTTGGGTAATCTCCTACTGTGCATGAAAACCTGCTGGAGGGTCAGCTATTGTTTAGCTCCAGCTTGACAGTACACCACCACCAACACTATATGTATAGATCTCTATCTCTATCTCATCTATATCTATATCATCTATCTCTCTCTATCTCTATCTTTATATTGACATATATCTATATCTATTTTCTAAATATATGACATTTGTACTTTCAGGTTTGAAATTACTTGAGAGACTACTTGGTGTATATGATGCTTGTAGTTTTCCTTGGTCAATTATCAAGGGTTTGAGAAAATACCCCTTGTATCCATTCTCATTCTGAATGCTTAGAAAGTCTGAACTCATGCCTCACTTGTAGTTTCAAGTATGGCAAATAATCTAGGTTGTTGTTGTTATTATGTGCTGTCAAATCTCCTGTAACACAGAGATTTTCATATATACAACATCTCTGAAGCCTGCCCTGTCCTGAGTCAATCTCACTGACTCTGACACATCCAGCCCCATTCCCCCATTTACTGTATTAACCCATCTCATATGGGTCTTCCTGTCCTGTGCTGTATCTCCACTTTTCCAAGCATGATATCCTTCTCCAGGGATGGTTCCCTTCTGGCCAAGGTACATGAGATGGAGCTTCAAAATCCTTGGATTTTCCAAGGAGAAACTTGGTTTCACTCTCTCCAAGATTGACCTATTTGTTTTCTTGGATGACCATGGTATGTTCAAGACTCTTCTCCAACACCACAACTCAAAGGCATCGATTCTACTCTGTATTCTTTAGTCATTGTCCAGTTCTTTGCTGCATAGCAAGTAATTGCAAAGATCATGGCCTGGATCAGGTACACCTTAGTCTCAAGACTGATATTGCTACTTCTCAGTACTCTGGAGAGGTCTTTGACAGCAGATTTTCCCCAGTGCAATTTATCTTTTGATTTCCTGACTGCTGGTCTCAAGAATGTTGATTATGCCCATCAACAAACTAATAGCTAGAGAAGCTGTGGTATATTCGCACAATGGAATACTATGCTGCATTAAAAAAAAAAAAGGAACTCATGCAATATTACTCAAAATGGTTGACTCTGGAGAACATTATGCTGAGTGAAATGTCCCAGTCACAAAGGGACAAATATTGCATGGTGCCACTGTTGTAGAATGGGACTGTCCTTGGGGTTGGGGAGAGACTGAGTAAGATGGGTTCAATAATGTATGCTGTTCTGAAACAGAGAAGGGAGAAAACTGTTTAAAAGAGATATGTGATTAGGTATTTCGGTCATGACAGGAGTCTAGAGCGATGGCTACATGGTGGAGTGGACCTGGGGGAGGGTTTGTAAAATAATGAAAGAATCTTTTCTTTTACTTTTCCAAGAGGGTAATGTCTGGTGGGGGGGGGAGCCTTGGGAGGGGACAAATCTACAACAATGAATGAATGGAAATCCAAAGTTTCTGTAAATTTTCACTGAAATTAATAACAAATTTAAATAAAAAAAAGAATTAAGTTAGAGTAAGGATGGCAATGGAACCACCTTACCTCTGTAACTTGATTTGTGCCACTATTAGAACCTCTACTCAGAATATTACTGCTTTTCAATTTTTGACTCATGTACTTTTAACTTGTTAAATTTGTATCTTCTAGGCTGCAACACTTCCATGATACATCTTCAAGGATATGAACATGTATGGCTAAGCACAATTGATAAGAGTGCATCTAAATTCCAAAATCAATCTCCATAATAGTCTATGTGTTTCCTACTGCCAAGGGGCCCTTTAGAGTAGTGAGAGAAGACATTCACCCTGAAACCCACAGCGTCCCTTTTCAGCAGGAAGTAGCTAAGAGAATACGCCATCCCCTTTTCCTTATGAATCAGGGTGAAGTCTCTCTCAGGGAGGAGTGATAGGGAATGGCAAGGGACACACTGACAAAGGAGATTAATCAGAACTGGCTTTGACAAGCACTTTGGCAATTGGACAATTAAAACAGACATGGGGGAAAGAAGAATGAACTGGGAATGAGGGTGGAGAAAACAGTGTAAAAATGAATGAATGAAAACCCAAAAATCTCTGTAAATGTTCATTAAAACTAATAAAATTTAATAAAAAAATAAGAATGTTGATTATGGAGCTGAGCAAGCTGTAATTGTTAACAACTTCAATCTCTTCTCCACCTATCATTGTGCTACCACTTGATGCAGTGTTCTTGATATTGAGCTTCATTCCATACTGAAGACTTTAATCCTTGGCCTTCTGCAGCAAACACTTCCGGTCCTCCTCAGTTTCAGCAAGCAAGGTTGTGTCATCTGCATAACGTAGGTTATTGATGTGTCTTCCTCCAGTCCTGAGGCAACATTCCTTCTCATAAAGCCCAGCCTCCTGAATGATCTATCTGCATATAGATTAAAAGATATAGAGACAGGATGTTTCCATGATGCACTCTTTTTCTGATTTTTAATCATACAGTGTTTCCTTGCTCTTTTCTGAAGACTGCTCTCTGGGCTTAGCATGGGCACAATCAAGTATTCTGGGATTCCGATTCTCCTCAAGTTAGCCACAATTTGTTGTGATTCACACAGGTGCAGTGAGTGAATTAATTATAATGACTTTCCTACCCGTGGTTTTTGTAACTGTCATTACCAGAGAGCAAATATGCCTGCAAGTTACTAAGCGGGTATGATTCATAGAGGAATGTTGTTTGATATAGTGCTGGTGGATGAGCTTCTCATGTTGGAAGATACTAGGAAAAAATAGAAGAAAGAGTTGCCAACAAACATTAATTGGAACACAGGCTATACAGAGCATGAATAAAGAAATTAGAAGTTATAAAAAATTAAATGGAACACACACACAAAAAAACATCCTAGGCATTAGTCATCTGGGAAGGACTAGTATTGGCGATTTGAATTGGTAAATCATATAATCTATTATACTGGGAATGACAAATTGAAGACAAATGATGCTCTAAAATAAAACTAGCATTTCAAGGTCTGTACTGAAGTACAATGTTGTGAATGATAGGATACTATTCATATTCATAGAAGGGAGACCTGTTTATTATTATTATTACTTATTATTTATTATTAAAATATACACACCATTTGCTAAAGTCAAATCCGAAAAAAATTGAGGATTTCTAATTTACACAGTCCACAATTGATCATAGAATCAAGACGCAGTAATAGTAATTAGTGACCAAAATGCATACGTTGAAAACAAAGAAAAAAGATCATTAGTGGGGCATACAAACCTAAGCTTGAGGCTGGAGATTTCATTTTTTAATTCTCTACAATGATTTATTCACTGCAAATACCTTTTTAAAAAATCAAAGCATATACAGAAGTAGTAAAAAATTTAGAACACATGTTGCACAAGGAAAATCTGTTGTCAAGGCCCTCTCTTAATTGCTAAAGAGCAATTATGTCCATTTAAAAAATAAGGCACACCTGACCCAAGCCATGGCATTTTCATTTGCTTCCTATGCATATGAACATTGGACAATAAATAAGGAAGACAGAATATTGAATACCTTCAAATTGTGATATTGGTGAAGAATAATGGGTATACCATGGACTGCTTAAAGGGAAAACAAAGTTGTCTGGAAGACAGTGCAAACAGTGTCCTCCTTAGAGGCAAGAATGGTACAGCTTTGTCTCACATGCATAGATGTGACTCACTTTGAATATGTTCTCAAGAGTGGTTACTCCTTGGCAAAAAACAGCAAGCTGGGAAAGGTGTAGGTCAGTAAAAGAGAGAAAGACCCTCAATGAGACAGATTAACACAGGATTGTAACAATGGGCTTTTGTATTGCAGTAATTGTGAGAATGGCACAGGATAGGGCAAGTTTCTTTTGATCTTCTGAGTTATAGTTAACCCACAAAAACTTAACAACAACAACAATGAAGAGATGATGATGTTGTTGTTGTTGTTGTT
>NW_006399891.1:800893-814880 GCF_000299155.1 Elephantulus edwardii | reverse complement strand
ATCACAGCAACCACAAGTTACCTGTGTAGAGCAAATGGATAGACCAGCTTACTGGTGATGCTGTTGTGTTGTTAAGTGCCAGCACTACTCACAGTGACTCTATGAACAAAAGTCCTGGACACTTCCTGTATAAGTTTCGTCCTTTTTCCAGGTTCATAGGGTTTCCAGAGGCAAGCTGTTGTGGAAGTAGATGCCACTCCTGCTTCCAAGCTTATTTTAATCGGAGAACTTCACCAAACACTGTGACCGTAGGTAACAGTATTCAGCTTCACAGCAACCACGAGCTACCTCTGTACAGCAAGTGGACATACCAGGATTACACCATCTAAAAGAATGTTTCACCAAAAACAATTAAAGGCAGGCCTGAGAGCTGTGGAGTAGAGTCTCCCACCTTTGGTGTGGGAGCATGGCTTTCTGTCCGCTAGATCAACTGTTCGCTCTCTTTTTCCATGCTGTTGGTGGTGATAGTGTTGTTTAGTGGCGTTGAGTCGCAGGTGACTCAAAGCAATTAAAATCATCAAAAACAATTAAAGGAAGACCTGATAATATATAAATAAAACAGATGGACCCTGGTGCGATCCAGCTCTTACTCTCTTTTGAAGGCTGCAAATTGCACAGGAGGATTGCCGGTATTTCCATCAGAGTTGCCACTGATGGATTGGAACCACCAGAGTGGCCACCTTTGGATTAACAACGCAGCGTTCTATGCCACCAGAATTCTCTAAATTCTTCAGGGCAATGCGATTCAAATCGCTGCTTCAATCCTGCATCACAAATTCGAGTCCATGGACGGAGTTAACCCTTGATACCTTTATTCAACCGAGTATTATTAAGAAACATTCTGAGCAGGCCTATCTAAGTATGAAAAGGCTCCTTCCCACAACAAGATGGCATGATCTACCACACTGTTTAAAGCAATGACTCTCAACTGAGATGATTTTATTCCTAGGAACACTGGAAATTCGGATATTTTCAAATTGAACGGATGGGTATTTTTAATTGCCACAACTAGGTCTATAGGTGAGGACACTACTGCCATCTAGTGGGTAGATGCTGCCAAGTAGCTTATGACGCAGAACAATCTTTTCGTCTCAGAAGACAAAAAAAAATTCAGTTAGCATTTGAGTGACTAATAAAAACCCTCAAAACTCAAACTCATTGCTATTGAGTCAGAACCAATATACAGCTGACCCTCCAGTGGGTTTCAGAAGCTTTAAATCCACCAACTGCTCCGCAGAAGAAAGATGGGCAATCTCCTACCTCACAATTTACTGACTCTGAATATTGGCTTAGACGGTCAGCTACGGGCCAGTTCTGACTCCCCATACACAACAAATTTCGTGGAAGGAAATGTTTTGTTTATTATTAAATTTTATTAATTTTAATCAACATTTACAGAGATTTGGGGTTTTCATTCATTCATTGTTGCACTATTTTCTCTACCCTCCTCCCCAGTTCACCCCCCCCCCACCCCCGTGGAAGGAAAATTTACATCTCCGGCTGAGCAGCTGCTGGTGAATTAGAACTGCCAGAGAGGTGTTAGCCTGGAAACCTCCTACCTACAAACCCACCAGATACTCCTTGATTTTGAAAGAGTGGTAAGATTAAAATTTTTAGAAAATTGTCATTTCTGGGAGCAAGTATATAAATAAGATTATGTGTGTTGTTATGTGCCATCGAGTCGCTTGTGACTCATAGAGACCCTATGTAAAAGAGCCCAAAATCCTGCTCTATCCTGTGCCAACCTCACTGTCTCCAACACACACCTACTCCCATCTCATCGAGAGTCTTTCTCTCCTGTGCCGTCCCTCCACTCTCCCAAACATGATGTCCCACTCCAAGGACTGGTCCCTCCTTGCAACATGCCCAAAGTATGTCAGACGGAGCTTCAGAATCCTTGACTCCAAGGAGCATCCCAGCTTCACCCTCTCCAGGACAAACCTGATTATGTGTAGGGATCAAATAAAATCTTCCCTAAAGAAAACCAAAGACTATGAAGATCATTTGTTCCAAAGTACTATTTCTTGACCTCCGCTCCAAAGTACTATTTCTTGACCTCTGCACAACTGGCACTGGCTTCTTCAACTACACTTGAGTCATCTGTCTTTAATGAATACAACTGATTTACTCCTATCACATATCCTAGGGAAGGAGTAACTCTTTCTGGAATAATTTATCAATACTCAGAAGAATGACTCCAAAATGCAGTTAAAGGTCATCCATGCCTTCTTATACCCAGCAGAGCTAGAAGGGGAAAAGTGTCTATTTCTTCTTTTCTTAAATTTTATATTTGTTTGGATACAAAATTCCTATGCATTGTGTTCCATACATTCCTTTCTTCATATTGTGTTTCATACAGATCATTGTGTTTTATAAAATTACTCACCATTGAGCTATATCCACCATCACTGTTGCAAGAAGTCAAGATCAGAGGGAGGGAAGGGATCACAAATCACTCAAACTCCTGTGCTGGGAAGAGGAAGTGGTTTTATTCACTCAATGGAAAAAGACTAACGGCATTCACCTTGTGGACAGGGACCAAACGAGAATGCCTATTTTCACCTCTTTTATTGAATGCTGTACTGTAATTACTTAGGGTAATAAAACAAAAGAATGAGATAAGAGGAATTCAGATCAGCAAAAAGTGTTAAAACTGTTGCTGTATGCAGTTGATATGATAGTGTACAAAGAAAACCCTAAAGATTCAACCAAAAAAACCTGTGAGGTCTAGTAGGCCAATTTAGTTCAGTGACAGGATACAAGATCAATACACAAAAATCAATGAAATTCTCTACAATGACAAAGGAAACTAAGAAAGCAATACCATTTACAATAATCAACCACAAATTGAGATACTTGGGAAGAAATCTAACTAAAGACATAAAAGACTTTTCCAAAGAAAATGACAAAATACTACTTTGAGAAACAATAAGAGACCTAAATAAATGGAAACACTGAATATAGTGGAAATGACAATCCTACCAAAAAAATCTTTATGTTTAATGCAATACCAATACAGATACCAAATTACTATTTCAAACTGATAGAAAGGAAGACATTTAGATGATCCTGAGACACCTGAAGAAATGCTCAAAATCACTGGTAATAAGAGAGATGCAAATCAAAACTACAGTGAGATACCTACCATCTCACTCCAGTAGGAGTGGCAAAGTTTAACAGGACAGCAAGTAATAAATGTTGGAGAGAATGTGGAGAGATAGGAACACTTTTGGTTTTTAAAACCTCTTTGACGTGAAAATGCTGTTGTTGTTATGTGGCATTGAGTCAGAGCTGACTTACACCTGACCCTTCAGCAGGTTTTCAGAAACAGTAAATCAGATGGGAGAAGACTGTTCATCTTTCTCCTGTGGGCAACTTGGTCAATTCAAATTGTCTTCAGGTGAGCTGTGCAACTTCTTATCTTAACCACCAGATTATGGTATAACTTTTAGATTATAATCTTAAATTACATCATCGGTAGAAGATATGACCCAAGACACAAATTTTCTTAAGGTACCACCCTTACTCCTCACATTAGTTTCTGCCATGATCAAGCCACGCCTCTTTGTTTGATTCAAGTCTTTTCTATGAAAAGGCAAGAAAAGGAGAGAGAAATAAGTAACAAGGAGAGGGACTTAGTATCACCAAGAAATAAAAGCTGTGAGTGGAACACATCCTTTGGACTTGGGCTGGCTGTGTGAGAACTTTCTAGACTGAGGGAAAGAAAACATGGAGATCTCCAAGGATTGTCAGCTCACAATGTTGAAGGCAGTGGAAGATGCTCCTCTGGACACAGCAGAGAAAAAGCTTTCTTCTAAAGCAGAGGCACAACATTTGAACTGCTAACCTTTTAAATTGGATCATAATTAATTTTTATTTAAGAACTGATAGTCTAATGGTAAGGAGCTTCCCTGCCATCCCAAAGGCAAGCAGTTTGAGTCACCAGCTGCTTTTGGGGGGAAAAGATGGGCAATCTCCTTCCATGTGGCTCACTGCCTCTGAAAAACACACAGATCGTGATCATCATCATCTCCTCATGGCATTTTTATGATAGCAGCACTAGATAACTAAGATACATACTAACATGAATTAAAAGCTAGAAGCAAATTGCATGATGATTATAAAAGGATATCTTATAGCCTGGCTCTAGTTCTCAGATAGTATAAAACTGGCTTTGCAAATTGTTCTGTCTCCTATATTTAAATTTATTCAAGATGAGATGAATTTTTAAATTTTTTTTATCTTTAACAAACAAATATGTAGTCAAATGGAGAAATTAAAACAAAACATATTTCAGAAAATGAGATCGTCAACTTAGAAGAAAATTCCGGTTTTAGTTTTACCTCCTAGCACACATGAATCCAGGTTCTTTATTCATTTTGATACTCTGTGTGTGTTGGTAATTTTTTGAGTACATTTTAAAAATAAGTTATTGTTTATTCATTGTTGCACATTTTCTTCCCTCCCTCTCCCTACACTTACCCCAATTTACTTTGCAAATTTTGATTCATTTTTTATTTATTTAAATTAATTTTTCTAAAGTTTCTGTCCTTTATTAAAGTCAGTAGATAATGCTGTTGCATCATTTACTGCTGCTGCTGCCTGTGGTAAAATGACGGGTGTGTGTGTGTGTGTGGGGGGATTCCCAGGACACTAAGTCCAAATTTCATTGGCATAAAGTTGAGCTTTGGAACGGTTAAGGACTTGGCTATGAAGCAAAAGGTCAGAGCCAACAACGCTTCAGTAGAAAACACTTGTTGAACTGTTCCTGTAATCATTACATTGAAAACCATGATCCATTGCTATCCAGTGAGTCCTAACTGATAGTGCTAGAAAGGAAATGCTGAGTCATATTAGGGAGTTCTGGTGGCCTACTAAGGAATTGTACTGCCAACCCAAAGGCAGATGCTTTAAATTCACCAACTGGCTGACTGAGAAGGATGCACCATTCCCTCCCATGTGATATACGGTCTCTGAAACCCCACTGGAGGGTCAGCTATGAGTCAGTTTCAACTTAGGTGCAATAAGAGAGAAAAAAAGAGTCAGAGTTCACTTGACAGCACATAACAACCACCACCACACTGACCAATGGTTTTTTGTTATGTATCAACATATAGGTATTGAGCGTTATCACATTGACTCATGGTGATCCTAGGAACAACAGATCTGAACCTTGTCCCATCCTGCACTATCCTCCCGATCTCTCTCTCAAGGACTCTAGCCCATTGCTGTTCTCACTATGTCAGTCCATCTCATGAGGGTCTTCTTTCTCTGATTATCACCTTTCTGAGCATAATATTGTCCTGATAGCATGCCCAAAATGTTTAAGCTGAAGTTTCACTATCTTTACCAAGGAGTTCCCTGTTTGTACTTCCTCCATAACAACCTTGTTTTTTCTTTTGACCATTCATAGTGTATTCACTACTCTTCTCCAACAGTGCAATTAAAAGCCATTGTTTGATTTCCTGTCAGATGCATAGGAAACAATAAAAAATAGCATGAGTTAGATAAGGTGCACCTTAGTCCTTAAATTGACATTGTTGCTCTTTACTGCTTTGGAGAAGTCTTTTACACAGATTCAGCCAAAGCACCACATCTTTTGATTTCTTGACTGCTTCTACCCTGTGTATTGATTGTGGATCCAAATAAAATTAAACTATTGACAATTTCCATCTTTTAGGTATTTGTTGTGATGTTGCCTACCAGTCTATTAGTGAACATATTTGCTTTCTTGACGTTGAGATGTAATTAATACTGAAAATTATACTCATTATTCTTTGGCAATAAGTGCTTTAAGTCTCCCTCACTTTCTTCAAGGAAAGTTGTGTCCTCTGCATAACACAAGTTGTTGGTGAGTTTTTCTCTAATTCTGATGCCATATCCTTCTCCAGATAGTTCAGTTTCTTGAATTATTTTCTCAGAATACACACATAGTAGATATGAAGAAAGGATTCAACCCTAACACAGATTTTAAATCATGCACTGATGTTCCTTTGTTCTATTCAAATAACTGCCATTTGGTCTATGTATAGGTCTCACATCAGCACAATTAAGTGCTCTTGGATTTTCATTATTCTTAATGTTAGACACAATTTGTTTTAAACTATTCAGTCAAATTCCTTTGCATAGTCAATACGTAAATATCTTTCTTGTACGCTTTCAGCCAAGATTCATCTGACATCAGCAACAATGTCCTTAAAAGGCTCAATGTAATTCCATGGTCTAATCTGCTAATGATGAGTCATTCTGACAAAGTAAATAACTATCAGTAAGTTTATCTATGTTGTGTACTTTAAACAAATCTTAAGCGATGTGTCAAATATTAACAAATTGGAAAGCAAAGTAAATTCTTAAACTTACAATTTGACTTTTGATTCTATGTAGTATAAAATTAATCTATTTAACCTGATTTTAACCTTGTAATGAATTTGGATGTTTCCTTATTTCAATACCAAAACCAAATCTTGCTGTAGAGTTGAATTTCTACTCACAGCAATCCCCTAGGATAGAGTGTAATTGAACCATGTCTCCATATAGTTTCCATACACTACTATCTTTACAAATACTGACTGTCATTAACTTTCCTCTGTTGAACAACTGGAATTTCAACCTGCTGATTTTTCACATATTATATGAGTGCTTAACAACTGTGACACTGAGGCCATGCTATTATATACTATCCAATACTTGTGGGCATTTATCAGTGTTCCAATATTTGCTCTATTCTACATTTCTTTTAAATATCCGCACAAAGAAACTTCAAAGAGAGTAAGAATAAAAGAAAAAGGAATGTTGTTGTTATGTGCCATCGAGACCCTTGCGACTCATAGCAACCCTATGTACAATAGCTCTGAACTCTGCTCTGTCCTGAGCCTATCTCACTGTCTCTGACACATCTAACTCCATTACTCTAGTTACTGTGTCAATACATCTCATCCAGGGTCTTCCTCTGCTCTGCTGTTCCTCCATCTTTCTAAGAATAATGTGCTTCTCCACAAGCTGGTTCCTCCTAGACATGTGCCCAAAGTATATGAGATGGTGCTTCAAAATCCTAGCCTCCAAGGAGCAACCTGGTTTCACCTTCTCCAGGGCAAATCTGTTTGTTCTCTTGGCAGATCCTAATATGTTCAATACTCTTCTCCAGCACCATAACTCAAAGGCATTGATTTCTCTTCTGTCACCCTTATTCATTGTCCAGCTTTATGATGCTTAGCAAGTAACTGTGAAGACCATGGCTTGGATCAGGTGCATCTTAGTCTCTAGACTGACATTGTTGTTCCTCAGTACTCTGGAGAGGTCCTTGATAGCTGGCTTTCCCAATGCAATTTGTCTTTTGACTTTTTGGCTACTGGTACCAAGACTGTTTAAAAGATTGTGGAACCAAGCAAGCTGAATTTATTAACAATCTCAATCTCATCACCAGTTGGCAAAATGAAAATTTTCATTTTCTTGATGCTGAGCTTCAATTCATATTGAAGGTTGCAGTCCTTGACCTTCTGCAGCAAATACTTCAGGTTCTCCTCAGTTTCAGCAAGCAGGTTTGTGCCATATGCATAGTGCAAGTTGTTGATGAGTCTTTCTCCAATCCTGATGCTAGATTCCTCCTCATAAAGTTCAGCCTCCCAAATTATCTGTTCCACATAAAAATTGAAATGGTATGGAAATAGGATGCAGCATCCTTGACTTATATCTTTTCTTGCTTTGGACCATGCAATGTTTACTTGCTCTTCCTGGTTGGAATATAGGTATATACACATAATTACATAACACATAAGGTCCTTAGTGCCATGGCCTCTTTCAAACCCTGCTTGCCTATCTAGCAGTTCTTTGTTGATGTACTGTTTCAATCATTTTTGGATAATCTTCAGTAAGATCTTGCTTGCGTGTGATATTACTGATATTTTTTGATAATTTTCTCACTCTGTTGGATCACTTATTTTTTGTGCGAAGAAATCTGGAGGACACCCACCTGACCAACTGACTGGAAGCTATTTATTCCTATTCCACTCTTCCAAAAGAGAGTGGAATATAGTAATACTACTAATGAAATATTCCCTGGAAAAATATAAAATTAATCTAAAATATTAATTTGTAAAAATGCTTTGATCTCACCAGAAAATACATTGTTGTAAATTATTAATACATCAAAAAGCAAATGAGTTTATATGAAACAATATGTTGCCACTTTAAGATGCTTTAAGATATGCTTTTACAAGTGAGTCGATTTTAATGAAAAATCAAACAAATTTATTACTGGATATAACAATTCATGACTTTTAAAATTTCTTTATTAAAATTTGAACTTTTTAATTTTTTTAATTGAATACCTATGTTACTGAACCTTGGAAAGCAGATTTGGTCAGATTCTGGAGTACCTCTGAGGATTTTATTGTTACCTGCTTCCTAGAACTTGCAAACTCTCCTCGTGATGGATTGAGTTTTGTCCCTCCAAAAATACATCTATGTAATGACAAAAAGTGGAAGGGATGAAGTGATCCCCATGATCTGATAAACTAAGTAATCGTTTGTGAAAGGATTAAGGGTAGATTTCACCCTTAAGCCCATCACAGCCTCCATCCATGTAAGAGGAGTTCTTCTGTGATGTGAACTATAGCATCTCAGAGATGGTGTGATCATGGAACCAGAGCCTACTGAAGGTGATCCTACTTTGGGTTCTCCAAGGCTGTAAATTGCACAAAAGAGATTGTTCATTATTCTCCTATGAAATCACTGGTGGATTCCAACCTTCAGGGAAGCACTGCCTTTGGGTTAACAGTGCAACTCTACACAGACTATGCTCTTGGAACTCCTTTGATCATCACAGTACCAAAAAGAAACCAACAGGAAAAAAAGATCTTAGACTAGAGTGTTTATTTCACAGTATTTCAATGTGATATGTAAGATTTTATGTTGACTATTCAAAGGCGTTTGACTGTGTGGATCATAACAAACTGTGGCTGACTCTGAGAAGAATGGGAATCCCAGAACACTTGTTCATGCTAATGAGAAACCTATACTTGGACCAAGAGGCAGTCGTCAGAACACAGCAAGGAAACACTGCACGGTTCAAAATTGGGAAGGGCATGCGCCAGGGATGTGTCCTGTCTCCATACCTTTTCAACCTGTATGCAGAACAGATTATCCGGGAGGCGGGGCTCTATGAGGAGGAAATGTGGGGTCAAGATTGATGGAAGATCTATCAACAATCTGTGATATGCAGATGACACAACCATGCATGCTGAAACTGAGGAGGACATGAAGTGCTTGCTGCAGAGGGTCAAGGACTGCAGCTTCCAATATGGATTGAGGCTCAATGTCAAGAAGACAAAGATTCTCACCACTGGACCAATTGGCAGCATCAGGATGGATGGTGAAGAGACTGAGATTGCTCACAGCTTTAGTTTGCTTGGCTCCACAGTCAACACTCTTGACACCAGTAGCCAGGAAATCAAAAGACGTATTGCAATGGGAAAGTCTGCTGTTAGGGACCTCTCCAAAGTAGTGAAGAGCAATGGTGTCTCTCTGGAGAGTAAGGTGCGTCTGATACAGGCCATGGTCTTTGCAATCACTTGTTATGCGTCAGAGAGTTGGACAATGACTAAGGAGGATAGAAGGAGAATTGATGTCTTTGAGCTTTGGTGCTGGAGAAGAGTATTGAGGGTACCAGGGACTGCTAGGAAAACAGATTCATCCTGCAAAGGGTCAAACCAGAGGCTCCTTGGAGGCAAGGATTCTGAGGCTCCATCTGACATAATTTGGACATGTTGTAAGGAGGGACCGGTCCTTGGAGAGGGACATGATGCTTGGTAGGGTGGAGGGATAGCACAGGAGGGGAAGGCCCTCTGTGAGGTGGATTGATTCAGTGACTGGGGCAATTGGGTGGGTGTACTGGAGATGGCGCGATTGGCATAGAACAGAGCAGAGTTTAGGGCTGTTGTACATGGGGTCGCTATGAGTTGCAAGAGGCTCGACAGCACATAACAACAACAAGGTTTTGGAAGTAGTTTGCCAGACATGCACAAATTAATATTTTCAATTACTTTGAAACTTTCCCAGGGAGTATTTCATCAGTAGTATTTCTATATGATTCTCTTTAAATTTTCTTTGTACAGATGTTTACACAGAATTGTAGAATAGAGCAAATATCAGAACACTAGAAACATTTAGAAATTCTACCGAATCCTTCACAATAGATGATCCTAGTGATATTTCAAACATTGGAGACATAGCTTCAGCATTATGCTGGTTTTTTTTCCTTATTAGGTTCTGTTGAGTTGAGTGCAACTCATAGCAACCCTATGAACAACAGATCTGAACCCTGTCCTATTCTGTGGTAACCTCACAATCCCTGACACACTCTAGCCCATTGCTGCTTTCACTGTGTCAGTTCACCTGGTTCGGCATCTTCTTCTTCCTTGTCCTCCTACCTTTTTAAGCATGATGTCTTTCTCCGAGGAACAGTCTGTTATAATTCATAGCAACTCTATGAGCAGTAGATCTGAACCTTTCCTATCTTAGGACCATCCTTACGATTTTCACCATGCTACAGCACATTGTCACAGACACTGGGTCAAAACATCTTATTGAGTCTTCCTCTCCTTATCTGATCTTCCACCTTGCCAAGCATGATGTCTTTTCCCAAGGACTATCACCTCCTAGCAATATGTTCAAGCATGTAAGATGAAGTTTTACCATCCTAGCCTTTAATGAGCAAACTGGTTGTACTCCCTTCAAGACAAACTCATTTCTTTTGGTCTTCCATGGGATATACAATACTCTTCACCAAGACCATATTTCAAAGGCACCAAGTCTTCTTTGATTTTCTTTATGTATTGTTCAATTTTCAAATACATTGGAAACAACTAAAATATCATGGCTTGGATCAGCCACACCTAAGTCTGCAGTCAGCAACATCCCCCTACTATTTAGGAGTAATGATGTCAGTTTGAATAAGGTGAGCCTTATTCAGGTTTTGTCAACCACTTATTATGCATCTGAGAACTTGACAATTAATAAGGATGACGGAAGAATTAATGCCGTTCAGTTGTGTTATTGGAGAATATTGAATATCCCATGGACTTCTATAAGAACAGATATGTCTTGGAGAAATGCAGCCAGAGTGCTACTTGGAGGCAAAAATGACAAAGTTTTGTCTCACATATTTTTGGCATGTTGTTAGGAGAGGCTATTCCTTGGAGAGGGACATCATATACTTGGAAAGGTGGAGGGTTGGCAAAAGGGAAGAAGACTCTCAACCAGATGTATTGACCAGTGACTGCAGCAATGTGCTCAAGCATGTTACAAATGATGACAATGACACAGGATAGGACAGGGTTCATATCTGCTATTCACAGGGTCATTGTGAGTGGAACGAACCTCAACAGCATCTTATAATAACAACCAGCTTGGTCTTTAGTAATTTAGAGAGGTCATTGACAGTAGATTTTTCTAGTGCAACGTATCTTTATTTCTTGACTGCTGTTTCTATGGGTGTTGATTTTTTTATCCAAGTAAAGTAAAATAGCTGTCAATTTCTAGTTTTTGTCTTCTCTGGCATCTTAGCAACATACTAGTAAACACAGTATACCAAATTGATACCTGCATGGTGGTATCATTGCCAGTCATCGGCTAATCCTTAAACTTAATATGTAGCATATTCAAAAAGCTCTCTTGAGTATACTGCATTATATCATAGTTGGAATTCCAGAAATGTCAATTTAGTAAGATTCATGCATATTATTTGCTTGATATATCAGTTCCTATAAAGGAGCTGTGGTGATACCTCTGTAGCTTGTGCTGCCAACTAAAACACCATGCTTCTCCTGTAGTTCAAGTCCATCAACTAGCTGCTCTGTGGAGAAATATGAGTCATCTTTGCCCAGCCTTGGAAACTCTGCAGAAGGTTTCTGTGAGTAGGAATCAACTCAACTCAATGTCAGTTATCCTTTTTTGTAGTTGCTGGGGTTTTTTGTATTGTTTTGCTTTGACTTTTTGTTTGTAGTAATTTCTAAAGATCCATGGTGGTGTAAAAAGTCAATAATTTCACTATTAACTAGAAACGTTGTTTACTGAAACTCAATGGGCACTCCACAGGAGAAGGATGAGACAGTTTGCTACTATAAGGATTCAGAGCCTTTGACAACCAAGGAAAGTTCTAGTCTATATTACAGAGTCATGAGGAGTCAGAATTAATTTGTGCAGCAGGATTTGAAGTAGAAATTTCTGTCACAGATGGAATGCTACTTGCCAGATCCTGTATCAAACAATCCACAGACATTACCTTGGGAAAAATCTCATAAGGAAGACTCTGTCATTCTCTAGGTTTTACAGGGCAGAATTAAGGATAGGGGAGAACCCTCCTTTCCCCAGATCCTGCAGTGAAGACATGGTAACACTGGCTTCTGCCTGAACACTGGACTCCAGAGCACCTTCTCTTGACCATTGAACATGGTCATGTTCTACTACGCCATGTGGATTGCTCCAGACCAGTCAAATGCTGAGGACACAGTGAGGTAGTCCTACCCTCTGGTCTTCAAGATTTGTAACTCTAATTTATTAAATAAGTAAGCAATTGCTATTTATAAAAATTCATTACAAATGCTAAGATAAGGTCACAAACTATGAACTTTAACATCTAGAAAGGTAAGATAAGAGCAGATAAGAACATGGACTCTGGATTGGACCCATTTGAGCTCCTGTGGCAATACCACAGTTTCCTGGTCTCCTCAGCCTCTTGGCCACTCATAACCAAGCACTAAAATGAGGATAATAGTGCAGTCATCACAAACACTCTCAGGACTGGGGTGGAGGAGGAATGGGGTAAGGAGATTAGCTGAGGGAATCCATGGAGGTGTGCTCACAACTGAGCCTGCAGCTGGGAAGCCTGTACAAACATTGTTATGGTCACAAGTGGGGGCTTATTAGAGCCAATGGCAAAGATCTGGAAAGACTTCTTGGAGGAGTTCAAGTTGGGGCTGAGCTTGGAAACAAGTCTATGTTGAAGAAAAACTACAATCTGCATGCTCACCATGAAATACCTTAAAGGGGCAGAAATAACCAGAAAAAGAAACAACAGATGACAAATCATATTCTGATAAATGGCCTGGCATGTGGAGTGGAGCATTTGGAGTGAGATCTGTAGAGATTCTGAAGAAATTTTGAGGCAATAAAGCTGTGATCTAGGAAAGGATGAAGGCCTAAAATACAGAGGGTTTTCTGATAATCCGGCCTTGAAAAACTAATTAGGTTTTTGCTTTAATGAAACATATTTCTTGCCTTAGAGAATATTATTGAGTCTTTTCTTTTCCTTTAAATTTATAACTTTATTGTAAGCCTCTTGATTTCCAGTAGCTCCCAACTCTGTGTTCGTCGTTCTCCTATACCTTCGTATAGAGCACTTAATTGTTAAATAATAACAATAATAATTCTTTAAGTTGAAATTTGAAGTTAGGGGCATGCTTTGATTTGAGAGGATGTTTGTTGTTTGTTTTTAAAATCAGAAAGGCAATTCTAAGTCAAAGCAAACCATGTAATCTAAGCAAGAGGAGTTATCCTAATGTGTCTTAAAACTGACACTTCTATTGTATCTATTTGTTTAACTTGTCAGCCTCAAACTCATTGTCATCGAATTGAAACTGACGCCAGTGGATTTTCAAAGGCTGTAAATCACAAGAAAAAAATTGTTTCTTTTTCTCCGAGGTGGATTCGAACTGTCAGAGGGGTCTCATCTTTAGCTTGGCAGAACAACTCCCTATGTACTGAGCCACAGAAGCTCCTACACGAATTTACTCAAAATACTCTACAAAAAGTCATCCAAAGATAGGATATTACAATATTAACTTCTATGTGAAACAACAACAAAAAGATTTGCAGATCCCATGGGAGCAGGAAATAAGTGGGTAAAGACGCGTGTGAGAAAGGCAGAGACAACACTGACATTAAAGTTAACTCCGCAATAAGGGATATACCTTTAACTTGCTGGCTGTCT
>NW_006399891.1:781120-782715 GCF_000299155.1 Elephantulus edwardii | reverse complement strand
CCTTTGAGTTAGCAGGGTTATTACCTAAGGACTATGTCAACAGAGCTCCCAGCTCATAATTGGGAGCATAGCCAAATTGTATTGGGCCAAAAGAGATCATTGCAACCACTTTACAGGAGAGGAGCATGACATTTCCAGAAGCAGAATTTCTAATCCTAATTATCTGGCCATGGATATTAAAATGAAAATCTAATCTTAACTACCAGGCTAGTGTTTCTTCAATTCACCATCCTGTTAACAGCATAGAAAACTTGAGTCTATTCAGTGGAGGAACAGGAATTCTTTTCTATGATAGAAGTCCAAAAGGTTGAATATTTCCACCAAGTCACCTATATTATATTACTGTTGTGTGCTGTTCAACTGGGCCCTGGAAACAAAAATTTTACATAATGTCAATTTGTTTCATGTTCTTTGAGGTCAGTTATAATTCCAGCCAAGATTCTGTTTAAAACAGGTTATTTATACATTATTTAATTTCTCTACAAATCACCCGAGCAACTTGTCATTCAGGCATTTAACCTTATCAGTTAACCTCATTCAGCATTATCCTCACACCACGCACGGTAATACGACATTCCTATACCACTTTTCATTATTAATATCCTTTAAGGTCACTCACCACATAACGTCTACTCCCAAAACTTCAAATTTGTTAAAAAGGCTGTCATTTCCCCACTTAATTGGTTTCATCTCCTTGTCAAAAATCAGTTGACTATAGATAGATGGCCTGATTTGTGGATTCTCAATTCTATTCCATTGATCTATATGCCTGTCATTGTACTAGTACCATGCTGTCTTGACCACCAGGGCAGTGTAGTAGGATTTGAAATAAGGAAGTGAGATGCCTCCTACATTGTTTCTTTTTTTTAAGAAGTGTTTTGCTTATTCGGAGCTTCTTTCAATTCCATATGAAACTGGATATTGTCTTTTCCATCTTGTTGGAGAATGGGTTTGGTATTAGTATTGGGATTGCACTGAACATGTAAATTGCCTTTGGGAGTACTGTCATTTTCACAAAATTGAGTCTTTCTATCCATGAGCAAGGGATACTCTTCCACTTCTCAAGGTCTCATTTTGTTTCTTGTAGTAATGTTTTGTAATTTTCTTTGAATAGATCCTTTGTGCTTCTGGTTAGATTTACTTCCAAGTATTTAAACTTGTGATTAGCTATTGTGAAGGGTATCATTTTTCTTAGCTCCAGCTCTGTATTCTCTTTGTCACTGTTGAGAAATCCATCTGATTTTTGTATATTGATCTTATATCATGCCACTTTGCTGAATTGGTCAACATGTCCAGTAGTTTTCTTGCTGAGTCTTTACAGTTTTCTAAGTATACTATCATATCTTCATAGAGAGAAAATTTTACCTCTTCTTTGCCAATTTAGACACCTCTTATTTCATTCTCTCATTTTATTGCTATTGTTAAGAGTTCAAATACAATATTGAATAAGAGAGATGATAATGGACATCCTTGCCTAGTTCCTTTTCTTAAAGGGAATGCCTTTAACCTCTCTCCATTGTGAGCAATGTTGACTCTTGGGTTTGCGTATATACTTTTTAATATGTTGAATAAATTCCCCTCTATTTTGTTGAGTG
>NW_006399891.1:770973-779460 GCF_000299155.1 Elephantulus edwardii | reverse complement strand
TTTTCAGAAGCAGTAAGTCATATAGGAAGAGGTTGTCCATCTTTCTACAATGGAGCAAGTAGTAGATTTGAACTGTGCACTTTTGTATTAATGGCAGTACAATTTCTTACCACTAAGCCACCAGAGCTTGCCTATATACATCTATACATATACATAATTTTCTGCCAGATATTAGCCACAGCTATAAAGTCTTCCTCTTTAAATTAGAAACACAGTTCATCGTCATCTTAAAAACAGGTTTAAGGCATTGGACATCAATAATTAAAGACCAGATCAGCTGTGGGATGATATCAAGGATATTATCTATGAAGAAAATAAAGTTCATTACAAAGATATAGGAGAAATAATAAAAAAGGAAAAGGATGTCAGAGAGACTCTAAAGATTAAAGTGGAGCATCAAGAAGCCAAATCAAAAGGAAAACATGTCAAAGTAAAAGAGCTGAACAGAAGATTTCAAAAGGGTAGATCAGGAGGACAAAGCAATATATTATAATGGAATTTACAGAGAGCTGGAATTGGAGAATATAAAGGGAAGAACTCGCTCTACATTTCTCAAGATGAACAACAAATTTAAGCCTCACATTGCAATGTTGAAGGATACTATAGGCAATATATTGAATGATCTAGAAAGCATCAAAAGAAGGTAAAGGGAATATGCAGAGTCACTGTACCACCAGAAAGAATTGATTGACACGGAAAGTTTCAGGAAGTACCATATAAACAGGAGCCAATGGCAATGAAAGAGAAAGTAGAAGCTACTTTGAAGGGACTGGCAAAATATAAGGACCCAGGAATCGTTGGGATACCAACTAGATGCAGCCTTGGATGCGCTCACCACTCTATGCCAGGAAATTTGGACGGCAGTTGTCTGGCCAATAAATTGCATACTTGTTCCCATTCTCAGGAAAGGTGATCCAACTGAATGTAGAAACTATCGAACAATATCATTGATATCACATGCAAGCAAAATACTACTAATGATCATTCAAAAATGGCTAGAATAGTACATAGATAGGAAATTGCCAAAAGTTCAAGCAGGATTTAGAAGAGGCCAAGGCACCATGGATATCATTGCTGATATCAGATGGATCCTGGTTGAAAGTAAGGAATACGAGAAGAGTGTCTATTTGTGCTTTATTGACTATGTAAAGATGTTTGACTGTGTGGGTCATAATCAGTTGTGGCTGATATTTAGAAGAATGGTAATACTAGAGCACTTGATTGTAATCATGTGGAACCTATACCTTGAGCGGGAGGCTGTTGCGTGAACGGAGCAGGGGGAGCACTGCAGGGTTTAGAACTAGGAAGGGAGTGTGCCAGTGTTGTATTCTCTTTCCATACCTACTCAATCTGTATGCTGAGCAAATTATCTGAGAAGCTGACTCTATGAGGAGGAGTGTGGCATAAGGACTGGAGGGAGACTCATTAATAACCTGTGTTATGCAGATGAGACAACTTTGCTTGCTGAAAGTGAGGGGGACTTGAAGCACTTGTTGCAGAATGCCGCCTTCAGTATGGATTGCATCTCAATGTCAAGAAAACAAAGATACTTATCACTGGACCTACAGGCAGCATCATGATGGATGGAGAGGAGTTTGAAATTGTCAACAGCTTCATCTTGTTTGTATCTACAATTAACACCCTTGGTGCCAGCGGTCAGGAAATAAAGTGACACATTGCACTGGGGAAATCTCCATTTAGGGACCTCTCCAAATTATTGAGGAGTAATGATGTCACTTCGAGGGTGAAGGGAAGTCTGACTCAGGCCATACTCTTTCCTATTACTTGCTCAGTATCTGAGAGCTGGACAATGAATAAGGATGACAGGAAAAGAATTGACAGCTTTGAGCAGTGGTTTTGGAGAAGAGCACTGAATGTCCCATGGACGGCCAAGAGAATAAATAGATATGTCCTGGAGAGGATGAAGCTGAAGTGCTGCTCTTTGGAGGCAAGAATGATGAGGCTTTGTCTTACATAATTTGGACATGTTGCTAGGAGAAGGACATGATGCTGAGAAGGGAGAGGAATACACTAAACCAGATGGATTGACACAGTGACTGCTGCAATGAGATCACGTGTGTCAGGAAGTGCGAGGATGACACAGGATAGAACAAGATTCAGATCTTTTGTATATAGGTTTACTATGAGTCGTACTCAAGTCAATGGCACTTAACAACAACTTACATAGAGTCTTCCACTTGAAATTAGAAATGCAAGATTATAAAAGGAAAACCAAGTCCCCTGCCATAAAATTGATTGCAAATCACAGCCACCATCTCTGGGGTTTCCAGGGTGTATATATACAGGAGAAGACTGCCCATCTTTTCCTGTGGCGTGACTGGAGGATTTGAGCCAAAGACCTTTGGCTATCCATCCCAGTAATTAGGTACTATTCCATGCTCATAGGACAGATTGTCCACAGCTACATTGTCTGAGAAATAAAAATAAATAAATAAATAGATAGATAGATAGACAGACAGACAGATAAAACTAACAGATGTTTAGAAAACCAACAGATGTTTAGAAAACCAACAAGGCAGGATTTTCATTCATAATAGAGTATTTGATCTCATCACACATATGTACATTTATTGCTTTAAGACTAATATTGCTTTCATTTAAGTTAGATATGGAGGAGCAACATAATATTTGCAATACTTAAGGTATATAAAAAAATCAAATTCAGGCTCTGGGTAACTCTCATTTTAAAAGTATCTTCAATATGATCAAGGAGAAAAGTTATTTATACCACAAATACAAAGATAGGATATCTCAAAATATCAAGAATGTAATTGTGATTTTATTGAGCAGTAGGTATTAGGTATGATGTTGTCCATTTTGTATATATACCTTGACTGAAAGCAAAGAGCACAAGACAAATGTCTCTCTGTGTTTTGTTGACTGTGTAAAGGCATTTGTGTGGATCACAACAAATTGCAGCTAACCTTGAGAAGAATGGGCATCCCAGAACATTTGATTGTGCTCATGCAAAACTTAGATCAAGAAGCAGTCCTCAGAACAGAGCAAGGAAACACTGCATGTTTCAAAATTAGGAAAGGAGTGTGTCAGGAATATGTCCTTTCTCTGAGGAGGAATGTGGTACCAAGACTGGAGGAAGACTCATCAACAACCTGAGTTATGCAGATGGCACAATCTTGCTTGCTGAAACTGAGGAGGAGCTGACACATTTACTGTAGAAAGGAGGACAGGGACTGTAGTATCCAATATGGATTGAACATCAAGAAAAGAAAAATTCTCACCACTGGGCCTATTAGTAGCACCATGATGGATGGAGAATGTATTAGGGTTGTTAACAATTTCAGCTTACCTGGCTCCACAGTCAACACTCTCGGCACTAGCAGTCAGGAAAGCAAAAGACAAATTGCACTGGGGATGTCGCTGACAGATATCTCTCCAAAGTCCTAAAGAGTAATTATATAAGTCTAGGGACCAAGGTGTTCTTGATGCAGGCCATTGTCTTCAAGATAGCAAATAGATCTGTCTTGAAGAGGGTGAAACCAAGTTCCTTCTTGGAGGCAAGGGTTTTGAAGTTCCATTTCATATACTTTAGGCATGTGACCAAGATGGACCAATCCTTTGAGAAGGACAACATTCTTGGAAGAGTGGAGGGACAGCACAGGAGAGAGGAAGACCCCACCTGAGATGGATTGACACAGTTACTGGAGTAGTGGAGATAAGTGTGTTGGAGCCAATGAGACTGGCTGAGGAAAGGACAGGGTTCAGAGCTGTTGGACAGTCACTATGAGTTGAAGGTGAATCAATGCCATGTAACAATAATGATAAATTAAAATGTTATAAAGAAGCAATATCGTCTTCAGAGGTTTTTAAAAAGTCCGTTTTTATCTACTTTAAATGATTGATTCCTTCACCATTCTTGCTTCAAAGGGAAACTCTGGTTACTCTTCCTTTAAGCCAGATTTCTTTGTTCTTTTGGTACTCCATAATCAATAGCCTTTGCAGACATCACAATTCAAAGGCATTGTTATTCTTCTTCAGTTTTCCTTATTTATTGTCCAACATTTAAATACATGGGAAATTGAAAAATACCATAGCTTGGATAATGCACACCCTAGTCTTTAAACTGATACCCTTGATTTAGCACTGTGGACTAGACCTTGACATCAGATTTTCCCAGTGCAACATGTCTTAATTTCTTGACTGCTGTTACCATGGGCATTTATTTTGGATCCAAGTAAACTAAAATAATTGATAACTTCAATATTTTCTTCATCTAACGTGATATTTGTATCTGGTCCAGTGGTGAAGATTTTTTTATATTACTATGTAATCCATATTGAAGGCTGTAATCTTCAATCTTTTCCAGTAAGTTCTTCAAACCTTTACTTTGTGCAAGGAAGGTTATGTTATGTGCATACACACAGGATCTTAAAGGGGTCTTGACCCAATTTTTGATAATACATTCTTCTTCATATAGTCCAATTCTTCAAATTATTATCTTAGTGTACAATTTGAAGAGTGTGAAGAACGGATATAATCCTGATGCACATCTTTCCTGAACTTAAATCATATAGTGTTCTCTTGCTCTGTTCAGACAACTGCTAGTTGATCTATGTATAGGTCTTGCATGAGCACAATTATACATCCTGAGATTTATGGGATCTATAAATCCAAAATTAAAGAGTCATAGGGCTATTAACCCTCTAAAGTAACTAAAAAATAATTTAATCCACTTGATTTTCCCAACCTCTTTGGGCTGTGGACAACATATAGCAGCACTTTTTGCCTTGCACTCTGCATTACTCCACTTTCTGCTTCCATCTTCCCATGTCCATCTTTTCTCTCTGTATATTTGTTCAAATATTCTCTTATTAGGACACCATTCATCACACTCATGGTCCTCTCTAAGCCAGTGTGATCTCGTCATATCTTGGCTCCATCTGCAAAGATTCTCTTTTCAAGTAAGATGACATTAACAGCTTCTGGATACACATGGATTTTGGAAGGAAAATATTAATTCCAGTAAGAATATGAACTGAACCAATAAACATCATAATAAATGGGGGAAATTAAAATTGTGAATGTTTTTATTTTACTTGGATTCACCAGGAGCATCTATGGAAATTACATTCAAGAACTCAAACATATTACATTGGGAAAATCTGTTATTAATCACCTCTTTAAAGAGCATAGATTTCACTGTAAAGACTACTGTGGACCT
The DNA here is from genome assembly GCF_000299155.1 of Elephantulus edwardii. Classification (NCBI taxonomy): domain Eukaryota; kingdom Metazoa; phylum Chordata; class Mammalia; order Macroscelidea; family Macroscelididae; genus Elephantulus; species Elephantulus edwardii. The sequence goes on along the minus strand of NW_006399891.1, from coordinate 774,260 downwards.
AACACAAGTCTTAATATTTAAATTACTTCATGTGTACGTGTAAGTTAGACAATAAATAAGAATGATCATAGAGGAATCCTTTGATTTGTAATGTTGGTAAATATACCATGGGATACTTAGTATACCAAGGACTGCCAAAAAAATCTCAAATCTCTCTTGGTAGAAACTTCTCCAGAACACTCCTGGGAAGCAAGAATGAAAAGCCATTGTTTACTACTTTGACAATAGTGACAGAGGAGAATATTCCTGAAACAGGACAATCATGCTTAGAAACATAGAGGGCCAGAAAAAGAGAGAACAACCCTCATAGCACTTTGACACTGTGCAACAGTAAGCTGCAGCATGGTTTTGAGGCTGGTGCAGGGTTGGACAGGTTTTCTTCTGTTCTATGTAGGATTATAATGAATCAGAGCTTACCAGACAGCGCCTAAAACAACAAAATGTTGGAACCAACAAAAATAGATCAGACAATATCAGTTTTGTTGTTGTTGTGATTTTGAGTTCCACCCACAGCATTTATTGTTAGATTTATAATCACCACCAAAAAACAATGGGTCCGAGCATGTTTCAGATTGTGGGAATGGCGTAGGATAGGGCAAGGGTATCTCTCCTTGTGGGACTGAGTTCATTCACTCAGCGTAATGCTCTCCAGTCCTCCCAAGTTAGGTAGTAGTTTACAAAGTCATTGCTCTTGTGTGCTGTGCTGTAGTCCCTTGCATGTATGTGTATGTACCATACCATACTTCTCAATCCATTCGTTTGTTGTTGGACATCTGGGCTGTTGCCATGTTCTTGCGATGGTGAATAATCTGCTATGAACAGTCTTGTACAAGCTTCCATTTTTATCTCAGTTCTCATTTTCTTGGGATATATTCCAAGCAGTGGAATAGCTGGGTCATATGGAATGTCTATGTTCAGTTTTTTGAGGAAGTGTCAACTGCTTTCCAGAGTGGTTGTACCAGCTCTGGTGGCCTGGTGGTAAGGAAGTGTACTGTCAACCCAAAGATAGGTAGTTTGAATCCACCAGCTGTCTCAAGGGAAAATGCTATGTCTTTTATATGTTTATGCTACAATTGCCAATACACTGGAGTCTTTCAAATACATTAATGACTTATTTTCTTAATGCCACTAAAGGCTCTCTTTCTACAATTCCTTTTATGTTATGAGTAACATCTAATAAAATAACCCCCAAATTTCTTCATATGTGTGCAGAAAGGATTGAAAAATGAATTTTCTTTAATTAATTTCAGTCTTCTCCATCCGTATCATTGTGATTATGACCATGTTAGAGCGTGGGGTCTGGATCAGTAATAAATATAAAGGCGTGGTAAGTTAATCCAAGAAGCTGTGATGCATCCTGCAAACACGCAGTTCAAATTCGGCAACTGCTCTGCGTGAGAAGGATGAGCAGTCTCCTTCTGTGTGATTTACTGCCTCTGAAAACCCACTGGGGTTAGCTATGGGCTCTTTCAACAACTACACACACACACACATACACACACACACACACACGCGCATGCACACATATATATAATTTGAGAATAAAATTTTATATAGTTATTCATAGGAAAAAATTAAAAATATGCAAAAAGCTAAAAATTAATAAGCCATTAAAAAGATAATATTTTTTTCATTTTCATTTTATACTGGTTTGCTTACAAAGTTCATACACATTGAATTTCACACTATTCTTCATTCATATTGTATTTCACACAATCATTCCCATGCATTATGCTTTATAAAATTTATCACCACTGAACTATGCCCATCATTACTGTCTTCTCAGGTCCATGCCAGATCATCTCTATTTCCTTTACCCCCTCCCTCCACCCACCAAATTGTACAGGATTGCAAAAATATAATGTTTTTATCATTCAATTGTGTTTTTAAAATTACCATTCTTTTTATCTGATTAAAAATTTTACTCAGTTCAGCAGGCTACAAAAATTTAACATGCCCTTGAGCATTTACTGCTCTGTTAGTCAAGTGGTTTAATAGCCAGTAGAGAGAACGTACAAGATCACATAAGGGGGAGGGCAGGCATCGAGACACTGTGAACGGATTTATCTCTCTGAAGGATTTAACAGAAGAAATATGCCCTGAATCACCAACACCAAAAAGCAACAGCACGCCTCCCAAAATCAAAGATAGGCACTTTGAATTCACCAGCTGCTACAAGAGAGGAAAATGGGTCATTTTCTCCAGTGCAATTTATAGCTTCAGAAAATTCACTGGCAAGTTGGCTGTGAGTGGGCTTCGCCTCAACTGCACATGACAACAACATGAACAACAAAGGTTTCCAGATGATACAAATTTATCTATGGACATTTTGGAGAACTGTTGCTTTGTTCCAGATAATGACAACAGGAAGAAATGGATGCCAGAGCTATTTCAATAATTTATATTTAACTGAAACAATTTAAAAACAAATTGTTGTTGTTAGGTGTCATGAAGTCAGTTCTAACTCATAGCAACCCTACGTACAACAAAACAAATCACTGCTCAGGTCTATTCCATCTTCACACTCCTCGTTGTGTTCGAGTACATTGTGGTAGCAACTGTCTCAAGACATTTCTTTGAAGATTCTTCCTTTTTATTCCACTGAAATGCTATACTTTCTCCAGCACAAAGTCGGCCTCCTAGAACTGGTCCCTCCTAATAAAGTGCCAATAGTAAGTTCAGCAAAGTCTTGCCATTTTTACTTCCAAGGAGCACTAATGCAGTATTTCTACAAAGGCAGGTGGATCTGTTCTACTGGCTGTTCATGGCATAGTCAATACTCTCACCAGCATCATAAAATTGATCATTTTTGACTCACAATAACCCTGTGAACAACAGATCTGAACTCTGTCCTATCCTGTGCCATCCTTGCCTTCTCTGACACACTTGAGCCCATTGCTGCCGTAACTATGTCAATTCATCTTGTCGAGGGTCTCCTTCTCTTTTACTGACCTGCCACCTTTCCAAGCATGATGTCCCTCTCCAAGGAGTGGCTTCTCCTAGCAACATACTCAAAGCATAAGTTAGGTGCACTTTAGTTCTCAAAGTGACAGACATCTTTGGTGGGTTGTTTTGGTGTTTTGTTTGGGTTTTTTTTTTTTTTTACATTTTAAGAAGATTTTTCTCCTTCAAGCAGATTTGTTTAATTCAATGTCTTTAGATTTCTCAATTGTTGCTTTCATGGACATTAGTTGTTGCTGTCGTCATTGTTGCTGCTATAAACTGCCATCCCACTGACTACAACTCATAGAAATCTAATGAACAGCAGATTATAATCTTTCCTTGTC
>NW_006399891.1:767899-769998 GCF_000299155.1 Elephantulus edwardii | reverse complement strand
GGGGAAGTGTCTGTTCATATCCTGTGCCCATTTTTCTATTGGATTATTTACCTTTCTCTTGTTGTGGTGTAGTTAGTTCTTCTTGTTGAAGGTTTTCTGCTCTTTCTCTAGCATTGTACCTTTTTCAGCATGAGATTTTTCTTTCCAGGGATTGGTCACTTCCTGACAATATGCCCAAATCATATGAGACAAAATTCCATACTCCTTGCCTCAAAAGAAAGCCCTGATTTGAATTCTTCCAATTCAGACCTGTTTGTTCTTTTTATAGTCAATGAAATAATCACTACTCTTCTTCAATACCATAATTCAAAGTCATCAATTATTCTGTCATGCTAACTCATTGTCCAACTTGCAGTGGTATACTTGCAGTTCTTGGGTCCAGATGCCTTAGTCTTTAAACTGATATCCTTGTTCGTAGCATTTTGGAGAGGTTCTTGACAGCAGATTTTCCAAATGCAACACATCTTTTGATTTCTTGACTGCGGTTGTCATCAGTGATGATGCTGCAATCTTTTTTTCTATCTGTCATGTTGCCTGTCAATCCACTGGTGAAGAAGTTTGTGGATGTTGAAATGAAATCCGTATTGTAAATTGTAATATTGGTTACTCAGCAAGTATTTTAAAGTTCTCTTCACTTTCAGCAAGCATGATTGTGTCATCTGCATAAGTCAGGCTGTTACTGAGTCTTCTTCAAATCCTGATGCCAAATTCTTCTAGCAGTTCCCTGTTCTAGCCATTTAAAAAAATTTTATTTCAGCAAGATTTTACTTATTTGCGGTACAAAGGAAATAATCCAATAATTTCTGCAATTTTTGGGTCACCTTATTTTGGAATGTAAATAAATATAGATCTCTTCTCCACAGTTGGCCAGGTAGCTGACCTTCAAATTTCTTGGCATATCCTAGTGAGTATGTCCAGAGCTGAATCTGTTTGTTGAAACATGCCAATTAGTATTTCATTAATTTCCTTGGTGGACACGTTTCAGTGTAGCTTCTACATTAAGAAGTAGGATTTCCCATCCTCTTCTGAACTGCCAGGCCTTAAAAACCCTATAAATAACAGGCAAATATTCTTGGATATAGCACTGGAAGCAGAGTGTCTCAGATTGGACGACACTAAAATGAGGAGAAATAGCTACACATATCTTTAATAATTGACATGTACAAAATATGAATCTAGAAAATTGTGTTTTGGTTTGTGTACCATTGAGTCACAGCTGACTCTGTAGTTCGTGGGAGGAGATTGTCCATTTTTTTCCATGGGGCATCTGGTAGAGTCAACAATGTGCCTTTGGGTTGGCAACACAATTTCTTATAGTCACCAACCTCCCCTGGGAAATTGGAAGTTGTAAAAAAAGAAAGAAAGAAAGAAATGAAATTATTAAAGATAGACACACTAAGTTAATGAGCTGGAATGGACTCGTATCAGCCACTTTTAATCAATTATATAGCATATTGTGCTGGGAATTACAACTTGAGGAAGAGTGGTGTTTCATTTATTCTTAAAAAGGACATTTCAAGTTTAATTCTAATGTACATTGTTGTGAGCCAGAAGATACTATCCATACGTACATAAGGAAGGAATACACTGTTATTCAAATATATACACTAACAACTAAATCCAAAAATGAAAACATTGAGGATTTCTATTAACTATTGCAGCCTGATTTCAAATTGATTAAAATAAGAATATTCATTTCAAACCCTAGTAAAATGAAATGCTTGACAAATAACAGAAATTCTGTTCCGTTTATTACAATGTCTAATGGTCCAGTTGTGAGAGTTTTCATTTTTTAATTTTAATGTGGTGCTGGAGAAGAGTATTGAATATACCGTTGATAGCTAGAAGAACAAACAGGTTCGTCTTAGAGAGGGTTAAACCAGTCTGTTCCTTGGAAGCAAGGATTCAAAAGCTTCCTCTAACATACTTTGGATATGTTGCAAGAAAGGCCCAGACCTTGGAGAGGGACATCATGCTTGGGAGGGTGGAGGGACCGCACGAGCGAGGAAGACTGATGGATTAATTCAGTGACTGAGATAATGGGTGTAAGTGTGTCAAAGACAATAAGGTTGGCACAGGATAGCGCAGGGTGTAAGGCT
>NW_006399891.1:696385-766264 GCF_000299155.1 Elephantulus edwardii | reverse complement strand
AAAAAAAACAACTGCTTTCAAAGAATTGGCAAAATATAAGCCTTAGGAATTAATGGAACACCAAGTGAAGTATTTTAACACAGAGATGCATCCTTGGATGTTCTCAGTAGCCTAAAAGAAATTTGGAAGACAGCTAGCTGGCCAACTGCTTGGAAAGATCCATATTTTTTCCCATTCCAAAATAAGGTGACCCAACAGTGTGCAGAAATTATTGAAAAATATCATTAATATCACATGTAAGTAAAATCTTGCTTAAGATTATTTAAAAATTTTTAATATACTACATCAACAGAGAACTGCCAGAAATTCAAGTTGGATTCTGAAGAGATTGTGCAAGGCAAGGTATCAAAGTCAGATATCGATGTCAGATGGATCTTGGCTGAAGCAGAAAATACCAGAAAAATGTTTGTGTTTTATTGACTATGCAAAACCATTTGACTGTGTGGATCATAACAAATTTTGGCTAACACTGAGATGAATGTAAACTCCAGAACACTTAATTGCACTCATAAGAAATGTAAACCTAGAGTAAAAAGCAATTGTCCAGACAAAACAAGGGAACATTTGCATGGCTTAAAATCAGGAGATAAGTTCATCAGTATTGTATCCTTTCTCTATAGGTATTCAATCTATATGCTGATCATAGAATCTGAGATGTGCTGTGTGAAAAACAATATGACATCAGGATTGGAGGAAAACTCATCAACAACTTGCTTTCCATAGATAACACAACCTTGCTTGCTGAAAGTAAAGAGGGAATGAAGAACCTACCATAGAAGATAAAATACTACAGTCTTCAAAATGGATTACAACATCAACAAAACAAAAATGGTCACCACTGGACCAAAAAGCAACATCACGACAGATGAAAAGAAAAATGATTGAAGTTGTCAAGAATTGTGATCTACTTGGATCCACAATCAACACTCGTGGGAGTGGTAGTCAAGAAATAAAAAGACATTTTGCATTGGGGAAAATCTGCTGCCAAGCACCTCTCCAAAGTGTTAAGAGAAAGGCTATCAGTTTAAAGACTAAGGTTCACCTGATCCAAACTGTGGTGTTTTCAATTGTTTCTTATGCATCTGAACGTTTGAAAAGGAATAAGGATGACCAAAGAAGAGTATTGAATGCCCTATGGGTTACTAAAAGTACAAACAAATCTATGAACTTTCATCTCACATCCTTGGGCATGTTATTAGGAGAGGCCAATCTTTGGGAAAATATACGAGGAAAGGTGGAGGGTTAGGGAAAGAGAAGATTCTTAATGAGATGGATTGACATACTGATTTTAACAATGGGCTATCACGACGATACTGCAGGTTGGGACAGGGTTCAGATCTGTTGTTCACAGGCTCTCTATGAGTCATAGTCAACTCCATGACACTGAATGACAACAATAGCATGCCTCACAAGGGAGCTTTGTTGGCAAAGTTTAAAAAGTTGTGCTTACCCAAAGACAATGCCTCTCTGGTAGTTCAAATCCACCGCCTTTCTAAGAAGAAAAAACCTGGCAATTCTTTCCTGGGAGATTTTCAACTTTAGAAGCCTGATGAAGGGTCAACCATAAGCTGATTCTGACTTGACAGCAATGACAAACACTGTCTCAGACATAGAAGGTGATTGAAAACACTATGGCTCTTGGGAAAAAGTCATGTGATTTTTTAAATAATTTGTAAACATAAAATAATAATCATTGCAGGATCCACATAAAAGAAGTAACGGGGTTCCTGTATGTGCAAATCAAAGTAAATGGCCAAGTATGATATGCAGCTTATGCTCACATTATTATTGTTGTTTTTATTGTTCCTAGCTGTCATTGAAGTGGATTCCAACTCTCGGCAACCTCACGTGTGAAGAGTAGAGATGTCTGCTCCATGGGGTTTTCAAGGCTGTGATGTATCAAAATAAGCTGCAATATCTCAGACTGTCAGGTTTTTTTTTAAGGATCTTTGGAAGTGTTTGAATATCAACCTTTGGCTAATAGTCAAGCCCTTAACCCTTTTCACGATCTATAAACTCCTAGATGTAACATAGGTAGCTGTAATGTAAGACCAGAGTGTGGAAGATAAATTTAGATTGTGATCTTAGATATGAATATGTACACTTAACTTTAAAATGTCAGAACAGATCTGAGCAAGTAAGTGCAAACAGGAGTTTGAAATTGTCCTCTTAAAATAGTTACAAATTATCAGTTTTACAAGCATCACTAACTATGATTGCATTTTATAGTAGCAGTACGTTAGGTATTTATACGTATTCATGCTATCTTCAAAATATAAAGCATCTAGGCGAGCTCTTGTGGCCTAGTGGCAAGACACTGCACTGCAATCCCAGAGATGTGCGGTTCAAATCCACCAGATGCTTTGCTGGAAAAGGAGGAACAATCTCCTCCTGTAACAGTCAAATCTGATTTGATGGTACACACACACACACACTAAAAATAAAAAATTAAAAAAAATATAAAGCATCTTGTACCTGAGGAGTTTTTCATTGAAAGGTATATGTAGAAATTGTATATTATTTGACAAAGAACATAAAAATATAAACTAGAATTCTGAATGATACTCATAATGTGTGTAGTCAATGACACTGTATGCATTTGGCATCTCTGAATTTGTGCTTTTATTGATATGTGTACTAGGCTCTCTATGGTTGTTGCAAAAACACCAACTTGATAATGTAAACACAATACTGGTCCAATTGGAAGCACCATGATAGATGGAGAAGAGACTGAGGTTGTTAACAGTTATAGCTTGCTTGACTCCACAATCAACCCTCTTGGCACCAGCAGTCAGGAAATCAAAAGACTAATAGTACTGGGAAAATCTGCTATCAGGACCTCTCCAGAGTACTAAAAAGCAGTGATGTCAGACTAGAGACTAAGGTGTGCCTAATCCAGGTCACAGTCTTTGCAATTACTTGCTATGCATCAGAGAGCTGGACAATGACAAAGGATGATAGAAGAGGAATCTATGCTTTTGAGTTGTGATGCTGGAGAAGAGTCTTGAACATACTGTGGACTGCCAAGAAATCAAATAGGTCTATCATGGAGAGGGTGAAACCAAGTTTCTCCTTGAAGCTCCATTTCACATACTTAGGGCACGTGGCCAGGAGGGACTGGTCCTTGGAGAAGGAAGGACATCATACTAGGAAGGGGAGAGGAGAGGAAGACTCCGGATGAGATGGTTTGTTGCAGTAATGGGACAATGGGGGTTGGTGTGTTGGAATCAGTGAAACTAGCTCAGGACAGGGCAGGCTTTAGAGCTGCAGTCTCTATGGGTTGCAAGTGACTCAATGGCACATAACAACAACAACAACAAATTTTTTTCTATTACAGTTCAAGAAGTTAAAGGTTCTAAATTAGTCTGGATGAAATCATGGTGGTGGTGGTGGCGGTTGTTACATGCCATTGAGTCACGTGTTACTCATAGTTACCCTATGTTCAACAGCTCTGTATCCTGCCCTATTGTGAAATAGTCTCACTGACTCAATCCCATTGCCTTGGAGAAGAACATGATGCTGGGAAGGGTCAAGGGACAGAGCAGGAGAGGAAGACCCTGGATGAGATGGATTGACACGATGAGTGACTCAATGGGATTAGAAATTATGTTGTAGGTAGAATCATTCTCTCTCCTACAGGAAAATGTCTTTCTTTTCTTCTCCGAACTTTGTGTCTACATGTTCTGTGACTAGGAAGTAAATGGTTGCTCTGCGGATAAGAATTCTAACTTGTTGTTACGTGTTTTGCATAATTATTTTATGTTTTGAGGGAGATAACAACCATCCATCTGAGTAGTTAGAAATGGGAAGAAAATTTTCTTTCCAACTATAGTTTACCTAAAATTTGCCAGGTGGACTTGCACCTCTGAATTTGCTTTATAAAAACAGTCCAACTGTTTGAGTTTGTTTGACATAAGAGAAAAGGTATTTGAGACATTGTTGTTGTTGTTGTTATGTGTCGAAAGTTGAATATGATTCAAGGCGACCCTATGAACAATGGCTCTACACCATGAAGAACACAGGTCCAGGATTAGAGGCCGACTCCCTGCTGTTGTGGAGTACCTACCACGTGACCCTCCAGGAGGGGTTTCAAGGGCAGTGAATCACGTGGGAGGAGGGGGTCCGTCTTTCTCCCACAGAGCACCAGGTGGATTTTTACCGTACACCTGCAATCAACTGCAGTTAGAGATAACATCACCTTTCTTGATCAAAGTAAGAACATTTGAAGGACTTATTGATAAAGATCAAAGACTTCAGCTTTGAGTATTGATTACATTTGAATATAAAGAAAACAAAAATCTTCCCAACTGAATCAATAAGCAACATGATGATAAATGAAGAAAAGATTGAAATTCTCAAAGATTTTGTTTTACTTGGATCCAGAGTCCATTGAAGCAACACTCAAGAAATCAAATGATATTGCACATTGTTGTTGTTGGTTACCATCGAGTTGATCATGACTCATAGCAACCCTATGTACAAAAGACCTGAAGCTTTTCTATAACTATCATTTCTCAACGTTCATAGAGTTTCAAGAGGCAAGCATTTTACCAAAAGGAGCATATTAGAGACACTTTATGAGGGATGTGGCATCATGATTGGAGAAAGACTCATCAACAACCTACATCATGCAGGTCATACAACCTTGTTTGCTGAAACTGAGGTGGACCTGAAGCATTTGCTGCAGAAGATCAAGGACTATAATTTTTCAATATAGATAGAAGCTCAGTCAAGAAGACAAAGATTTTCACCACTGGGCTATTTGGCAGCACCATGATAGATGGAGGTTGTTAACAATCATAGCTTGCTTGGCTCCAGGATCAACACTCTTGGCACCAGCAATCAGGAAATCAAGAGAAATTGCACTGGAAAAATCTGCTATCGAGGACCTCTCTAGAGTACTGAGAAGCAATGAAGTCGGTCTGGAAACTAAGCTGTGCCTAGTGCAGGCCATGGTCTTAATAATTACTAGGTATACATCAGAGATCTGGACAATGTCTAAGGATAACAGGAGAAGAATTGATGCCTTTGAGCTGTGGTGCTGGAGAAGAGTCTTGATCATACCATGGACTGCCAAGAAAACAAATAGGTCTGTCTCAAAAAGGGTGGAAGCAAGTTTCTTCTCAGAGGCTAGCATTTTAAAAGTCTGTATCATCTACTTTAGGCACATGGCTAGGAGGTACCTGTCCTTGGAGAAGGACATCATGTTCAGAGGGGTGGAAGCACAGTGCAGGACAAAAAGACCTTGGCTTGATTGATACAGTAACTAGGACAATGGGGGTAGGTGTGTCGGAGTCGGTGAGACTGGCTCAGGACAGGGCAGGCTTCACAGGTGTTGTACATAAGGTCACCATGAGTCACAGGTGACTTGAAGACACATAACAACAACAATATTAGGCAAATCTGCTACAAACATTAAAGTGTTAAAAATAAACAAAACGGTACTTTTAGGATTAAGCTGAATCCAACTCAAGCCATAGTATTTTCAATTACTTCATGTGCAAAAGAAAGGTGGACTATGAATACAAAAGATGTAAGAAGACTTTGAAAAATGTGGTGTAGCAAAGAGTATTGAATATATCACAGACTGCTAGAAAAACAAATCTTCTTAGAAGAAAACAAAACAAAACAAACTGGTCAGAATGAAACAAGGCTGACAAGATTTTATCTTTTATATATCAGAACACATTATTCTCTGAGTGAGAACATTATGCTTGGTAAAGTAGGTCGGAGAAGAAGAGGGGACCTTCAAGATAGACTGACACAGAGGCTACAATTGGGCCCCAACATAGCACCGACTTGAGGATGGCGGGAGATCGATCAATGTTTCGATCTCCTGTCTGTGGTGGAATCACTATGAGTTGGCACCTAAGAGCAACAGTATTTTCCTTTGTGTCACTAGTCCAGTCAGTTAGTATCTTGACTGCATTAAGTAAAAGGAGCACCCCTCGTGTTTTAGCATCACAAACCAAAATGTTAATAGGGAAGGAGCAGGGGATAATGCAGGAGCAGGGGAAATGGTAGACAAAAAGAGCTCTCTAATCAGAGAATGGCAGAGAAACAAATATGCATATGTATGTTCTCAGTGTCCTGACATTTCTTCCACCTTCATTCTTTTTTTAAATTATTATTATTAATTTTAATGAAAATTTACAGACACTTTGGATTTCCATTCATTCTTTGTTGCAGTTTTCTCCCTGCCCAGCCCTCCCCTGCCCCACAGTACACTCTTCTCTTTGAAAAGCAAAAGAAAAATTCTTTCATTGTTTTACAATCCCTTCTCCCAGGTCCACTCCACCATGCAGCCTTCGCTCTGGATTCCTGTCATGACAATAATAACTAATCACATATCCCTTTTAAACAGTTTTCTCCCTCGACTGTTTCAATGCAGTGTACATTATTTATCCTTTCTCAGTCTCCCTCCAACCCCTATGTCAGTCCTGTTTTACAACAGTGGCACTATGCAGTATTTATTCTTTTGTGACTGAGATACTTCACTCAGCATAATGTCCTCCAGGGTCACCCATTTAGAATAATATTTCATAAATTCCTTGTTTTTCAATGCAGTGTAGTATTCCATTGTATGAATATACCAGAGCTTCTCTATCCATTCGTTTGTTGATGGGCACTTAGGTTGTTTCCAACTTTTTGCTATTGTGAACAAAGCCATGATAAACATGGGTGGGCATATATCTGCTTGGGTGGCGGTTATGGTTTCTTTGGGGGTATATTCCCAGTAGTGGAATTGCTGGGTCAAATGGTATCTCTATTTGCAACTTTTTGAGAAAGTGCCACACAGTCTTCCATAGTGGTTGCACCATTTTACACTCCCACCAACAGTGAATAAGGGTTCCTGTTTCTCCACAACCTCGCCAGCATTTGTTACTTGCTGTTCTGCTAAGTTTTTCTATTCTTACTGGATGAGATGATATCTCATAGTTGTTTTGATTTGCATCTCTCTTAAAGCTAGGGATTTTGAACATTTCTTCATGTGCTTGTAGGCCATCTGAATGTCTTCTTTGGTGAAGTATCTGTTCATATCCTGTGCCCATTATTCAATCGGATTGTTTACCTTGATCTTGTTGTGGTGCCACCTTCATTCTTAATAGCTACTTGCCAACCAAGCACATAGATTCACTCACACATACAAGTCCACTTCCTCCAAAGTACTCTAAACCAACTAGGTAAAAGATGGTGTACTCTCCTCTAAAGTTGTGTAATCTTTAGCAAAAGCAAAAAACATACCCATTGCTGGGTTAAGAAAAGACAGACTAGTCCAAATGTGCTTAAGACCACAGTGAAATAGGGTGATAGGGAGAATGGAAGAGTTAAGGAGGAGAGAGACAGAGACAGAAAAAAGATAGAAAAATCTAGTTTCAATAAATAAATCCATAAATTAGAAAGAAAAGATTTTTTTAGAAAAGCTCTTTTTGCATAACCAAATGCATAAGATGTATTTATTATTTGATTTTTAATAATTATTACATTACTATTCAAGTTGCAGTGAAGTTTTGAATTTGTTTTATTTCACTTGGTCATGTGAGTGCAAGAAGGGTATGATTCATTTACTTTTTAATGACTGATCATTGATTTACATTCTGGAGAAGTTCCTCTTGAAAATCAGAGCAGATTGAGTAATAGCTGAAGTCATAGACTTGAAGTTTGTTCATATGATAACAACTTTCCCAACCAAATGCCTGGAAATATATTCACAGGCTTAAAAGAGGAAAAAAACCTTTTCTCCGTCCTCTCTCAAGTCCTCCAAGTAAATGTATTCACAGATATGTTCTGCAGAATGTCTGTCCAGGCACATCTGCAGGTGGAGTGGGGAAGAGGTACTTGCTTGGAAGGGGTGACAGAAGTTTTGGCACCAAGGGAGCTGTAGCTTGGGTCCCACCGCTGCCTCCGTTCAGCAGCACCCCTCACCTCAGTTACATCTTGAGAGCTACAGCCAAGACTGCAGGCCCTGACTGCAGCAGCCCGCCTAGGCCATCATGGCTCTGTTGATGGCCGCTGGTAGGTGTCCTCCCTGGATGTCTCATGAATTGGTCCCTTCAGGGAGAGTCTGGGTTCAGGCTACTTTGTTCTTGTCCTTAAGGTTTCCAATTCTGACCAGACTCTCAGGAGACGCTCAGGGAATGTCATGCACTCAGAAGCTCAAGGAACTAGAGCCAGAAAAGCTCACAACCAAGGGGTTACTTTGATACATGCACGTAAAATATATACAAATAAATGTACAATGCAGAATGTAGTGTTTATGTGTCCTGGATATTAAATGACTCAATCTTGTGTGTGTGTATCAAATAGGTAGATAAGTATTTTCATATATATGCATCTAAATCTATTTATTTATGTATTACTATTATTCTTTGTTGTTGAGACCACTGTGACATGTAACAACCATATAGACAACAGATCTGAATCTTGCCCTTTTTTGCACTATCCTCAAATCTTCACATTCTCAAGTCAATGTTAGTGGTCATTATGTCAGTCCATCTCTAATGGTCTTCTTCTGACCAGTCTCCTTCTACGTGATTAATTGCCTCTGAAAACCCACTAAAGGGTCAGCTATGGGCACACAACAACAACAACATATCTATATCTATCTCTATTTCTCTCTCCATTTTTCTCCCTCTTTCTCTATCTCTATGTCTAAATCTATCTATCTCATCTATCTCTACCTCTGTTTCTGTCTCTATCAATATCTCTTTACTATCTATATCATCTACGTATTTGTATATGAAATATATGTGAAGAAATAAATGCTATTTGTTTTGTTCTATTGAGTCAGAACCAACCCATAGCTGAGCCTCTGGTGGGTTTTCGGAGGCAGTGTGTCCCATGGAGCAGCTGGTGGACTCGAACCACCTTCCTTTGGGGTTGCAGCACAGTATAAATCCATGTGTGTGTATATCTCATATTTGTGCAACCTAGTTTGTCTTCAAGAAGGAAAGAATGATTAAACACTCTTTCCCTTTAACCAATCACCTAACTAGCTGCCATCAACTCAATTCCAACTCATGATGACCCCACTTGTGTCAGGGTGGACCTGGGCTCCAGAAGGTCTTCAGCAGCTGCTTTTTCACAAATAGATCCTAGGGCCTTTCTCTGATGGGTTCTCTGGGTAGACTTCAATTTTCAACCTTTCTGTTAGTAGCTGAACATGTTAATTATTTGCACCAATCATTTGCACCTAATCTATTACTCTATGCCAGCTTCTTTCCTACTGGATAACTCTGAGATACAATAAAATTGAACAAGTCTGGGTTAAATCTTGAAGTGTACCTCTTTGACCATGTGCTGTCATCAAAGCCATGTATCCCATCTTAAAGGAAGGGTGGCAGCCACAGAAAGCCTCCAGTTCATGCAAACCTTTCTAGGAATATATTCATTATGAACAAAGTTTCTAGGTACAGTGTGACACTTTCAAAATGAAATATGAGAAGACCATGTTGTTTTGGGGCAGATAAGACATGCTCTTCAAGTAACCCCAAGTTGGAGAACTGACAATTCTCTAGTCACAATGCTTATAATAAAACACACTTAGTACACATTTGTAGAAGTAAAATGGGCAGGTATGGTAACTTGTCTTAGACGCTGCCCTCTTTGCCTAAACTCAGTAATATCGGCTATAAAGGGGTCTGTCCTTATGTCCAGAAAACAACGGCCACAGATGAGCACTTTGGAGAGTAATGATAGGCCATTTGTATTATGAAGTCTTGAGGTTTTCATTGAACGGGCATAAAAAACCTGGTGGCTCAATGCACAAGCAACTCTGCAGCTGAAATGTGAAGCAGCACAACACAGCTGCCTGAACACGCTGGAGCACCAAGCTGCAAGTCATGCAACAGCTGTTGTGCAATTGTGCGTTAAATCCCACAGCCAATCATAAAAGGCCAAGTGTGGTGTGACTTTTATAACAGGATAATAAAAAGCAAATATACAGAGGACAAAATTTACTAATCATTACCAGGGGCAAGAGAAATTGAACTGATAAAAGCTACAGGAGCTAGACAGCAATCACAGTAAAATATACAAGCTGTGAGAAAACCAAACTCCTCATGGATTTAAATTTCTGGTATGGAAGTTTACGGTCATGGTTTCATGAGACAGTTCTGTTAATTTGATTTGGAGTCCTAAAAGGTTGCACGCAACTCATCTCAGGCACAGCAATTCATCTCTAGTCACCTGGAACAACAGAAAAATTAGAGTCAGGAAGATAGGCATGGGCATGGAATGTGTGGCTAATTGCCTCCATGAGCAACTACTGTCTTTTCTGATACCTGAAGAATTGGATGGATGGTGTCTGGACAGAAAAATCCTGATCAAAAGGGGAAGAGACAGAACAGAATTTCAGATTCTCATGGATTCCAAACTTCCTGGATCCGTGGAGTGTGAATGAACTTTGCTCCCTTCTCCCCACCCCACTCCTGATGTGATAATATAGATTTGAAAGAGGAAAAAATAAAATGTCATATTTCCTGAGAGAGAACATGAGAGAGTACAGAAGTAGAAAAACACAGAAGTTTGTAGTTTAGCTTAATGCCCGAGACAAAGGAGAATCAAAACATGGAGATGGTATTCTCAGAGTCAAGGAAGTTGGCAATCTACAAGCTGTGGAACAAATCCGGCTTATGACATTTGTTTTTTTCAAATAAATTTTTATCAGAACATACCTGCACTCATTTGTTTGCTTATTGTCTAAAATTACTTTCGCATTATAACTACTGAGATTATTTGCATAAAAAGCGGGAAATTTATTATCTGTCATTTTTGACAGAAAAAAGTATGCTGACTCATGAAGTGTATGAGAAGACTAAAGAGTAATGCTGAGGATTTCTGAGCTTGGTTATATACCTGGAGAACTAAATGAGCCAAGTGGTGAATCTCTAGAAATTTTCTCAGGGAGAGGGTGGGGAGAAAATAGAAATAAGAACCAGAATTTTGGCGTTGGATTGGCCTGAGAGCAAATTCTGATCATGCACTAAATAGTTCCATAAGTAACCTCTTTATCCTTCTCATATCTGTAAACTGGGGGTTCTGTGGGAGGAGAGAAAAAGTAGATGTCTACATTGTGATGTTGTCAAGAGGGGCCAGTGTCTAGTAAATAAAGGACATCATATGTAGAATGGTGGCGGGTCAGAGGAGAGGAAGAGCCTCAGTGAGATGGATTGGCACAGAGACAGTAACAAAAGGAGTAAATATAGCGGATAGTGAGGATGTGGCAAAATCCTGCTAAGTTTAGGTGTGTTGAGAGGTCTCTGAGTCTGAGCTAAGTGGACCACACCTAGCAATGCAAACAACATTCAATCAAATCTCGGTTCCCCTGTCTTAAGCCAATATTCAATACAGCTGGCAATTTTCAGGTGTTGGGGGTGTGTGTGTGAGATTCTTTTTCTTTTTTCTTTATTTATTTTTAATTATTATTTTATGTGTGCGTACCATCAAATTCGATCTGACTGGTACAGGAGGAGATTGTCACTCCTTCTTCAGCAAAGCGTCTGGTGGATTTGAACCATGTGCCTCTGGGATTGCAGTGCAGCTTCTTGCCGCTAGGCCACCAGAGTTTGCCTAAACTTTAACAAAGTTAAAAAGAAAGGTTTTGTTGTTTTTTTAATCTTGTAATTTTACCATAGTTTTAATACAATTGCTCTTAAAAGTAAGAAATACATTGCTCTTAAAAGTAAGAAAAAATCCATTTTGAATATTCCGAGCTTAAAATATTAACTTATGAATTTTGAATCATCTGGGGCACCTATTTAAAAGCTTTTTTGTACAATTGCCTAGAAAGAGGACATTCCATCCCCAAATAACAGCCTGAAGGAAGTCCTGTCTTCATCACCTACTGATGAATACAAGTAAATCTTGCATAATCTTTACAGTCTCTGTTTCTAACATCCCGGAAAATGGAAAGCTGCATACTAACTAGCATGAAAAAACAAGAGTAACAACTAGCCTTGGAGACCAGAGCAGCTGCCCCTCAGACCCTTAGCGCTGCTTTCGGCTTTGTAAACTTAATTCCCCTGCAATTTCTCCAACAGCAGATTCAATGTTAGCTGAGTGGTCCAAAGAATTTAAATGTAAAGTCAAAAGCTTCCTGCCTTTGTTTCAAATAAGTAGTTTCGTTTTTCTTTTAGCTCCAAGTTTGTTCATCCAATCATAGCCCAGTATGCAAATCTATTTTATCCATGCGGACCGCAGGCAACAAATAAAGCCAAGTGCTTGGCTAGAAAGAAGCAAACCCCTCGCCTGCGCTTTAACACTACGGTCAGAGATGTCTTCCTCAGGCATGCCCGACCTACCCACCCCTCTCACCAACTTCAAGATTGAACACACTAAGGTTAGTAAAATGTCCGTTTGCTTGGGTATATGAAAAATACATGTATTTAAAGCATGAAAAGGCCATTTAAGAAAATGTGTGTAAAAAGTCCTTTGGAGATATATAAAGAAAAGGCTTGCAGAATATAGGTCTGAGTTTTCTGTCTTGCTCAAATAGCGACTTGTAATCCTTTCACAAAACTTAGATGAACACATTTCTTAACATTTTCAAGTTTTCTTCTGTTCAAAAGGTTCTTGAGCCTGGACAGGTCCCTGCTACTTTTATTGCGCAGTTCTATTAACTTGGGCAGAGCCAGGGGGGCATATGTGATTAGGGAGGCAAATGTGGAACTACAGAATCATGTTTGAAAGGACCATGCCAAGTGACAAAGAATAAAAAGAGGAGAGACACAGAGTGTGCTGAAATAACAGGACCTTTAAAAAAAAAGTAATATGAGTAGAATAAAACTAGAATGAAAGGGACTCAAATAACTTTGCACGATTTGGGACAGAAAGCATTCTTTATACAGATTCTTGACATTGGATATAGATACAGAATTAGCTGTTATTTACAGAAAGAAGAGCAGGAACCAGACCCACTCAATAATTCAGAGATCAAGACAACTAAGAAATTTCTGCTGGTGTCATTCTGAGATCATTTCTCTACCTTGCCTCTTTCTCACGGTTGCCTAAAACTTTCTGACAGAGTCAAGAACTTAAAAATTTACAATGTTTTAGTCACAGACTCTAAAACGAGGTTTAGGTGTTAAGGCAACGTGGGGGAGAGCCATTTTGATTTTTGAAATGAACAAATGAAACACCAAGAGCATTAAAATTTAAAGAGAAAGGAAAAGTTTTTACTGCTGTTTATTTATTTCCATACTTGAAACTGTGGTTTTAAGACCTGAGTAAGGTCTGCTGTATTTTGATTTTCATAAAAAAAAGATATGGTAAAGCAGACTGGTTTTGTTCCATTGAAAAGTGTCAGCAAGTATGAAATTGCACCTTTAACATAGTTGATCAGAGATATAAGGTTTAGCAAGATAATATTTTTACAAGTGTGTTAAATGGAATTTTTCTATTTCTTTTTATTACAAGTGGGTACTAGAAAAGTGAGGTGAGTCCATTCCCAATTACATAACACCTGACAAAGGTATGTTCCTAAGTTGTGACTGGCAAGAAAGTTCTAATTTAAAGCAGTTAACAGTTGAAAACACAAGAAGATTGAAATTAGTGCCAGTTGTTGAGTTAGTCTTTTGTGATTAGGGAGAACTTGTTTTTGCTGGCCCAGGGGTAATGAGTTGTTCTGCCAAGCCAAAGGCAGGTGTTTCCAATCCGGCAGCAGCTCTGTGGGAGTGAGATGGGCATTCCTCTCCTGTGTGGTTTAGAGCTCCTTAAAATCCACTGAGGGTCAGCTTTGCATTAGTTTTTAATCCATGGCATTTAACAGCAGGAAGTAATACCAGGAGATATCTTTGTTAGGTGAATGCCATCTTAGAAAAATGGCTTTGTGGAAAGTTAGTCTTTTTTTGTGCATGAGTGTCCCAAGGGAGACTTAATATAACATTTTTTTCCTGCCACTTTGAGTCTAATTTATAGCTATTAAGCACTTAAGGAATCATACTAGGCAAATCAGATGGTCCTCAGTCTTACAAACATGTGTATAGTGATCATCCAAAATAGAGTTGTTGGGTTTTTTAATTGTGATTTGACAATGTATATACATTAATTACAATATACACAATGTCTGATCATTGTCCATTCACTCTATTTCGTCCTTCACTTCTCTCACTTTAATGTCTGCTTCCTTTCTACTCTCTACCTCACTTTCCTCTCCCTGGTAATAGTATTGATTGATTCTTTCTGTATGTCAGCCTTTCTCCAGCTTTTTATAATATTATACAGCCTCTGTTCTTTTGTGACTGACTTACACTCAGCATAACGTCTTGTACACTCGTCCATGTTGTGTGGGAGTCCACAAATTCTTGATTATTTTTCAGTGTTGCATAATACTCCAATGTGTAAATGTTTCTCTAGCCATTTTTTTTTCTTCACTGATAGGTGTTTAGGTTGTTTCAACCTCTTTGCTAATTCAAATAATGCTGTAGTAAACATGAGTATACATGTATCTGTTTGTGTTGAAGCCCTTATTTAGTTAGAGTACATACCTGGTAGTGGAATAGCAGGATCAAATGATACTTCCATTTTTCTGCTTTTAAAGGAATCACTGCTGTATTTTATAGTGGTTGCAACATATTTTCAGCAGTGTATGAGAGGCCAATCTCACTGCACCCTAGAGCTAGCATTTGTGGTTTCCTGCCGTGTTGAACTTTTATTGTTGCTTTGGTGAGATGAGACCTCATTGTTGCCTCACTTTGCCTTTCTTGGCTGCTCTTAATAACAGTGGTTTAATGACCTTCAGTATTTCTTCATATTTGTTGACCATCTTAATGTCTTCAAGATTCAAGATAAAACATTTTCCAGACAGGTGCCAGTTCCTAAAACTGTCCTGAACTTGATCTCATTTGTTTGTTCATGATAAGAGTCTTTTCCTTTCTTCTGCCCATTTTGTATTTGTTTGTTTGCCTTTATTGTTGATATAAATTTTAGATATGAACTTTTTATTTGATAGGTCTTTGCAAAAATATTTTTCTTAGTCTGTAGGCTCATTTTGATGTTCTTGGAATTTTTATTTTATTTTTTTCTCATAAGGTTTTCAGTTTTAGAAGGTCCTATTTATTTTATCCTCCATGTTGTGCATTTTTGGCTAGGTTTCATAGACTGTTCATAGATTGTTGTTGTTACTGTGTGATTGTTACTGTGTGCTGTCATGTCAGAACTGACTCAGCTATCTTCCAGTAGGTTTTCAGAAGTTGTAAAGTACACAGGAGATTTCCCATTTTCTTCTTTTGAAGCACCTGGTGGCTTCGAAACTGCTGCCTTTGGGTTAACAGTGCAACATCTTCCCACTAGGCTGCCAGCATTTCCTCCAAAATTTGTTTTTTTGTGTTTTTTTTTTCCCTCTGATGAGATGTTTTTAAATTCGAAACCTGTCCACTTGAGTCATTGATCAAGAATTCTCTAGGGAAAATGCCTGGCAAATAAAATATAGGCCTTTATTCGTGGCTGAAGGTTTGAGTAAAAACACTCAATGCAAGTCAGTGAATTTTTATTGCTCACATTATCTGTTTAAAGTTTGTTCAGCTCTCATTTTCCTGTTTTTATTGGCTTCAGTACTTTTACACAAGGAGTGACACCAGTTAGGTAATTAGGTCTAACTGGTTGAGCTTTTCAAATAACAGACACTTTACATTTTCTTCTGAGTCTCACCAAAGAATCATGTACCTGTACTTGCAAGAACAGTTGAAAAGTTATGCTTATTAGTGAAATATCTTGGTTGGAGTACAAGTAAACAAGTATTTGAAGAGTTACCATCTGTGGTAGACCTCTAAGCTGAGTCTTAAATTCTTTTTTCCTTAACATTTTAATACTTTATTATCAGTGAAGTTCACCAAGTGGGGCAATGTGAACAAAGTCAAGCAAGGAAGTGTCTGTGGCAAAAAGCTGCTCCAGTGGTGGAAGAATAGTTGCATATTCTCTGCCTTGAAACTCCTTTTCATCCAAACAAAGTTATTGATATGTTCCCTTTAGGACTTCTTCTTTAGGACATTCTCATTATTTCTTTACTGAAGTGCCTCAAACAGAGGTCAGCGTTTTAGAAATACATTTTGAAATTATATTAGCATTTGAAATTTAAAATCTCAATAGCACCCTTTCCTTGGGTCTTTTCTTTTTTACTTTTAAGTATTTTTTCCACTCCCAATACTAAATCAGTCTTACACCCACCACCCCCACAGATGTACTGAACCCGTAAATGAAGACTTCTTTGAAATTTGCATGATTCTTGAGAAGACTGATTGCTTTACCTCTTCCTGCCTCCATTTGCTTTGAGAGGTAATAGAGAAAGGAGCCAATAATTTCTTATGGTGACTGACAGCATTAGGCTGAATTTGAAGCATTGAAAATATTTGGAATAGTGCCTGGAATATGGGAAGTGATTGATTTATGTGAAACATCTTTGTCCTAGTTAAAGAATCCTTACCTGTTTTTCCATAATCATCCTGTTTTTGCATAATCATCCCTTTTTGCCCAGGCTTTCCTAGACTAATTTATGCACAAATGTTCCTTTTAACTCCTAATTTTTTGTCATTCTTTCTTGTGTGAGGGCTGGTGAACTAACGGTAAGAAGTTGTGTTGCCAACTCAAAGGCAGAGGCTTTTAATCTACCAGTTGCTGCATGAGAGAACGAAGGGCAGGCTTCTGAGAGCCCACTGGAGTGTCAGCTATGAGTCTCTTCTGACTCAGTGGCACAGAACAACAACAACTTTCTTATACCACAGCCATGTTCTACGTGGCAAAGATTGCACTGGAGTGGACTTCCTAGGGCTTAGCTAGGATTTTAGGGATCAAGAATTTTCTCCTTCTGGATTTGGTAACTGTATTTTCTGTTCTCTCTTTATAACATTATCTTTTTCCTTGAGGGGGAGGGAATTCAAGACAAAACTCTTCCCAGCTAGAAGCCAACTCCTAAAAATAATAACTCTTTAAATTTAACTCTGAAATAGACTCATTTGTTCAGGATGGAAAAGATCTGCATCAGCTAATAGTATTTTATTATCAAACATTAAAAAATTAAAGCTAAAATTAAATGATTTTTTTGCTTTGCCAGGATGTATTTGGTGCTTTACAGTGATTTGACTTAACTCTCAAAATAACTCTCAGAGGAAATAACTTCTGATTCTACAGAAGAGGAAAGTGAGGCACAGAATCGTTGTGACACAGGGCCCTTGGAACTATAGATAACTGAGTCACTTGCCTAAAGTTACACAGCTAGTGAACTGCCGAGTTAGACTTTGAACACTCGTGGCAGTTGGGTAAGTGACTTATCTAAGGTGAATAGAAGTACGTGGAACACGATATTTCTATTATCCTGTTCTGTTTATTTTTCATTTATCCACTGGTAATTAACAGAGGGATGTGGCCATGAGCCTTTCCAATTATTGTTTAGTTGTTCTTAGGCCACTAGGAGAGTGTTTTGTGGCTAGTTTGTTGTTGTTATGTGCCATCAAGTCGCTTGTGACTCATAGCGACCCTGTGTACAACAACTCTAAACTCTGCTCTGTCCTGTGCCAGTCTCACTGTCTCCAACACACCCATCCCGATTACCCCACTCACTGAATCAGTCTACCTCCTAGAGGGCCTTCCCCTCCTATGCCTGCCCTCCACCCTCCCAAGCATGATGTCCCACTCCACAGATGGGTCTCTCCTTACAGCATGACCAAAGTATGTCAGATGAAGCCTCAGAATCCTTGCCTCCAAGGAGCAGTCTGATTTAACCCTCTCAAGGATGAATTTGTTTCCCTAGCAGTCCATGGTACCCTCAATACTCTTCTCCAGCCCCATAGCTCAAAGGCATGAATTCTCCTTCTATCCTCCCTAGTCATTGTCCAATTTTCTGATGCATAACAAGTGATTGCGAAGATCATGGCCTGTATCAGACGCACCTTAGTATCCAGAGAGACACCATTGCTCTTGAGTACTTTAGAGAGGTCCCTAACAGCAGACTTTCCCATCGCAATACGTCTTTTAATTTCTTGGCTGCTGGTGCCAAGAGTGTTGACTGTGGAGCCAAGCAGACTAAAGCTGTGAATAATCTCAATCTCTTCACCATACATCCTGATGCTGCCAATTGGTCTAGTGGTGAGAATCTTTGTCATCTTGATATTTAGCTAGTTTGGGGCGTGGGGGTGGGGAAACCACACAAAAAACATACTAAAAAATGGAATGCTTGGGAACAAACATGCTTTCATCTTTGAATAGAGAGATAGCATTTGAGCTGGAAGATGCTGTGATGTGAAGGGCTTGCAAATAGGTATATTATTTTTATGAAAACTATTTTTTTAATAAGTCTTAGAATAAACTTTGACTAGAGTAGTTTCTTTTTGATGGAAAAGAGAGAGATGAATTATTGAGCCTAAGTACTAAGCACAATTTTAGGTTTTGGGGTGTTTGCCCCTCCCAGCTCCTACTCTCTTGCAACCCAAAAGGCATGAGGTTCAAATCCACCAGCTGCTAAGCAGGAGAAAGATGGGCAGTCGCCTGTGCTGTTTACTTTCCCCGAAGCCCTGCTCAAGGGCCGCCTGTGGGTTGGTTCTAACTCGACAGCACACAACGGCAATCCCTTTAATTTATTGTTGAATTCTTACAGCATATTCAAAGAATATGCATTACCATAACCTCTGTGCTTCACTCATTTCAGCCTCTACCCTCCACCTCATTCTTTGTCTCTCTTCCCCCTTTGCCTTTTTTTATCCACTCATTGGGTGGCTGTTCTTTGCTAGATCCCCATTAGAAGTTGAGTATTACTGTGTGGAGCTAGGCCAAGAAGGGTGTGGAGTCAGGCCTGGGGCAGACAAAAGCAAGTGAGTAAATACTGTAGTCACAAGGTGTGACACAAACTAAAAAAAAAAAAAGAAAGAAAATTTACAAAATGTAGGGAAGAGCTTACGTGGGATGAAGTTGTTAGGGTGGTTTTGAGGAAGAGGTATATAGAGGTGGGGCTGTGGGGTGCAGGCACTAAAGTTAGTATGTTAATTAGGAGGTACTACAAAGCTCCAGAGGGCAGAAGCTCAAAGAAAATAGCTTGGTGTGTTCAGGGAACTATTCAAAGGCTAACATGGTTGAAGTGAATGTTTAAGAAGAAAAAATAGTGAGGCAAGACTAGTACTGACAAGGGGCTGAATTAGCTTTTGGTTGAGGTAAACTATTGAGTATTTATGTTAGAACAAGTTTTCTATTCAAAGCGTCTTGTGCTGGGCACTGCTTTTATTTGAGATACCTTCTTGAATCTCTCAGAGAAAAAGAAACTAATTCTATTTGCTTACAGCCTGGGGAGCAATTCAACAAATAGATAGCTGTCTCCATGGTGCAATAATTTAATAAGATAAGCCTGGCTTCAATTTCATGTTCTTCTGGCTTAATGTAATAACTTTGGCCAAATTTATAATCTAAGTTTCAGTTCTGTGTACTGTGAGAATAATAAGGACAACTTAGAAGAGTATTAATAAAGATTAAATGAGGTATATTGTGCAAAGCTTAATTCCTTGTTCTCTTTTCCCTTAACTTTCTTTCCCCAAAAGATATCAAGAGTTCTAAAATTATTTACTTTTTTCATTGTTTGTTACAGCTCAAAAATTCTTTCATATAAAGTAAAACACCATGAAAATCCAGAATCTTAGTTACCCTCTGGCTGTAAGGAGAAAAAAAATAAAAAAAGATTTCCATCTTCACAGAAAGAAAATACAAATCTTTTTCATCCTTCCCACCGAGAGAAAGGATAAAAAAGTGCTAACTGTGCCCTGTCAAAGACAGAAAACTTGTAAGACCTGGAAAAATATGGTAGTGCCATTGCATTCCGGCTGCTTCAGGTTTCGCTGTGGGAGGGAGAGAAAGAAGTTGCTACTAGGATCTCAGTTTAAAACTAAAAAACAAACAAAAAAATTGAAAAAAAACCAGACCTTCAAGAATGCAAATGACTTCTCCAAATTCACACAACTTGCAAGAGATAACTGGATTCTCGATGTTGTTTAGAGTCTGATACCCTTGGTATCATGGTATCATTTCCCTCCCTTAAACATTCGTACTCAGATCTCATTGGTTTGTCTTCAGTAAGTGGTTTTTCACCCTTTGCTTCACTTACAGCATAAATTGCTTGCTCTGATTGAGAGAATAGCAATTTGGATGATTGAAAAGATGACAGATGAGTTGGAGACTGGGTTCCACAAGTGGCTCAGCTAACTGGAAGAGTTGAGCAAGGACTTAGATAACCAGGCTAAATTAGAACAGCACTCAGATTTTAATGTGCATTGGGATCAGATAGGAATGCCCTCCCTCCAAAATTCATAACTTTCATATAGTTAGTGGTTAAAAAGGACAGAAAAATTTTTGCATTTTTAACATGCTACCTCACCCACAAACTTGCTAAAAGCAAATAGCATGTAGAAAGCTGAATGCTAGTACCATTATAGTTTATTTCCCTAGGCCTAAAATATATTTCATAATTATTAGAATAAATATTCACTGGACTGCATGTCTTTATGTAAACATTTTTGTTTGCCCATATAAAGATAATTAAGCAAAATATTTGATCATGTTGTAAGCTGAAAGGCAGATGTCAAATGTGAAGCTAACAAAATTAAAATAGAAAAATCAATTAAGGCCGTTTCTAGAAATAAATTTTTTCTTTTTTTTATTAAATTTTATTAATTTTAAGAACATTTATAGACATAAATTCTTAATAGCTCTGAGGAAGAAAGGATAGAACAACACCTACTATTGGAGCTCCTCAGTGACAGTACAGGCTGTTTTTATTCTGAAAGGCCTCTGTAGGAGGGCATACCATGCTTCATAATCTGAGAATTGTACTACTATAAAAGCTATAGCTTTTTTTACCTCCTGACTGGACTTGTAAAATAATCTCCATACTAGTTGCTTGAACTTCATTGAGCTCTGTTTTAGTATTTGTAAAACACTTATAAAAACAGTCTTATTTTATCTAGAGTAAATTCTGAACTTCTGCCTCGGGCAGTCAATTTGCACTACAAACTGACAACTGTTTTCTCATTGTCTGACCTTATCTAAAAGTCCATGTACACAAGAACTTTAAGGTAGCTTCTTTATTA
Organism: Elephantulus edwardii; assembly: GCF_000299155.1. Classification (NCBI taxonomy): domain Eukaryota; kingdom Metazoa; phylum Chordata; class Mammalia; order Macroscelidea; family Macroscelididae; genus Elephantulus; species Elephantulus edwardii. The sequence goes on along the minus strand of NW_006399891.1, from coordinate 745,205 downwards.
TATTATAAATATCCTGAGATTGTATCCTTCCCTTGCTTAATGTTCTCCATTTTTTTTAAACTAATTCAAATCCTATATTTGAAGGCTACATTCTCACAACCTGATTGTCTCTCTCTTAGAAGGTCCTCTAATGCAATGAAATGATTGAAATACTATGATCATTTTATTCTACAGATTGTCTTTTAAAATTGCCTGGTATTGATATAAACAAATTTTTCCTCTTACGATTGTAAGAGAAGGGCCATGGGTAACTTGTCTTGAAATTTCCTGTAGTACTTTTCCAGAGTTTATCTTCTGTTTACATGTTGACAATTTTCTGAACATGCAAAAGGGATTGTTTGAGAATATAAACACAGACTGAAACAAAATCTAGGTACATAGTGACCTCTTCCATTAAAGCTTAAAACAATAATACAAGGCAGTTCTTGGTAAATGACCCTCCACAAATGATCTTTTCAATTACCTTAAGGCTGCCAGATAAACTTGTCTCATTACTTAAGAGAATGCACAAATTACACAACATTCAGTGACAATTTAAAGCTGAAGTGATTTGGACAGTTCAGAAGCAAGACTAATAATGAATCTTAATGACATTCCTATTGTAACCATTCTTTCACCAAAGAGATTTTATACAGAAAGCAAAATAAGCTATAATACAGTTAGAGTAAGTTGCTGAGAACATGAAACTGAAAATTGTCAGAGTTCCAATAGTAAGAAAATTAGGGAAATAGAAGACTTAAGGAGATGCATTGAACACAGTGGCTACACAGCAGACACAGGGATGCTGGTGAAGGACCAGGAAGTGTTTCATTCTATTGAATGTAGTTACTACATATTGGAGCTGATTTGAATACACTCAACAACAAGGAAGGGCTGCTCTGGCAGCTTAGATGCAGCTGGTTCAAATCCACTAGCTGCTCCATAGGAGAAAATGAAAAATCTCCTCCTTGCAATTAAAAAAAAAATTTCTGAAAAGTCACTGGAGTCTCAGTTATGAGTTGGTTCCCACTTGACAGCTCATAACAACAAAGAAGCTAAGAGAACTCCAAGAGTAGTTAGAAGTCATACCACAGTCCTTAAAAACATAGCAAAGTGTAAGGGTTTGGTGAAAGTGTGCTGTAAACCCATTGCTGTCAATTCCGTGTTTATTGATAAATGATCCTATAGGGCAGGGTAGAACTTTGCAAGGTTTGTGAGGCTGTAAAGCTTTATAGTTGGATCCAAGTCTGCAGATCTTCACAGAAACAAGACTGCTGCAGCTTTCTCCCGCAGAATCACTGGTGAGACTCCCCTCTAGGTCAGCTGCCAACGATGTAACTACTTAGGGCAGAATTCTGGGTCCATTTCTAACAAGTTGATACTTGTGTTCTTATAAAGTCAGAACAGCCAGTACAGAACTAGCAAATGTAGTAAATCTGATGTACTTTTTGATAGACTGCTTAACAAATGTAGGACAGGCTCTTTGATTTCTTAAGTTTTATTTGGAATTTGGACAGTTTAACTTCAGTTTAGTTTTTTTCAGAATTTTTTTATTGTACCTTGCCCATCATTACCCTATCTTTTCAGTTCCCTGCCATATCCTTTCCATTTCTTTCACCCCCTTCCTCCACCTATCAAACTTTCCAACCTGTGGTTTCATTACCCCTCTGTGCCCACCCCTTTACTCCTTTGGTCCCCATACAAGTTTTACTAGTTATCCTTCGATTTTTACAATAATGATCATATGCAATATTTGTCCTTATGAAACTGAGTTAATTCACTCAGGATAATGCTTTCCATTCTCTCCCAAGTTATGTAATATTTTTTTGAAATTGTTATTCCAGAGTGCTGCATAATATTTCATTGTGCGGATGTACCATAGTGTCTCAATCCATTCAGTTGTAGTTGGACATTGGGCTCTTTTCATGTTCTTGTGATGGTGAATATTGCTGCTATGAACTTTGGTGTACAGATCTGGTTGTGTCTCAGTTCTAAGTTTTTTGGGGGTATATTCCTAGTAGTGGAATAACTGGGTCAAACGTAGTTTCTATGTTCAATATTTTGAGGAAAGAACAAAGTGCCTTCCATAGTGGTTGTACCATTTTACAATCCCACCAAAAGTGTATGAGAATTCCCATCTCTCCACAGCCTCTCCAACATTTATTCAAAGCAGAATTCTTAAGCAAGTTTGAGTTGTTATTGTTAGGTGTCATTGACTCGGCTACAGTTCGTAGTGGTCCTATGAACAATAGATCTGGACCTTGCCACGTCCTGGACCATCCTTATGGTCCCTTCCATGCTCAAGCCCATTGTCGTCATGGTGTCAGTCCAGTTTATTGAGGGTCTTCTGTTTGCTACCATTTTCCCCAGCTTGGTAAAAGGCCTCTCCTGACAATTTGCCCAAAGTTTATGAGATGTATAATAGAATTTTTAAGAGTCAGTATGAGATGGCACCTAACATATATTGCCAAGTCCTTGTCTTTCATTTTGGAGTTCCATTGGCAGGACTCTGTGATAGTGCTCTTGTTTTGCTTGAGGATCTGTGTGGAATGTTTCATTGTTTAAGCCTCCTGTATTAGAATCAACAAGACCTCCAGGAGGACACTTGGATTTAAGGCCAAGCCCTTGTCTCCATTTTGGAGACTAGGTGAAGTGACTAGACTCTAAGATGGGCTCTTCCATTTTGATTGGGGGTCATTGTGGAAAGCTTGGTTGGATTTTTTATTATTATGATTAAAGCCTCTTGTTTAGCGTCAACAACCTCCTGAAGGGCCCTTATATTTAATATGTTGGGTCTGAGGGATTATCTTTTAATCCTTTGTTACTATATTTTGGAGGAAGATTCTTCTGAGTTGTACAGCATTCTTCTGTCAATTTGCTGTTCTGAGTTAATCTGGGTTTTCTATGATGCTGAACCTTGTACCATTGAGGTCTCACATGCCATAATGGCTGCCCATGGTGGATAGTGTTTGGTGAAGCTCTCAGTTTTAAGGTTGGGAAGCAGCAATGGCATCCACTTTTTAAATCACACACTTCTGTAAACTCTAAGAACTTAGAGAAACAATAGCTATAGAAAGACTACAAGTCTTTTGTTCATGGAGTCCCTGTGTGTCCTGCTCAATGTCTATCAACAACAGCAGTATAATAGAATTAATTTTACTAACTTTATCTGTATTCTGTCACTGCATCAGAAAAACAGGGGTGGTTTTGCTATGTCTCTATATTTCTTATCATCCTACTAATATCTTTGCACATCAGGTCACTTGAACCTACTTCCTGTTTTCTACATGTCCACATGTTTATAATTTCAATTCCTGTTATCTAGACTGTTTCCTGTTTTCTTCAGGTCCACATAGTTTTTTTTTTGTCAATTACTGGCCATCCCTACAATTCTTTTGAATTCTTCTTCTATAGAAGATAATGAATGATGTTTTATAATATGTTTAATAATAGTTGATAAACAAGAGATCTTAACTTTCTTGTTTTATAGCAAATAGCAAATAATTTAGCATACTCATGCAGAATATTATAAATTATCTCCATATATAGCTACTAAATTATAGTTTCTTTGGTTCAGTTTGAAGTTGTGTATTCAAGAAATACTGTTGATAGTTAACATCAGTGGAGCCTGGGATTGTGTGAGATACTGAGGATAAAACAAAACAAGACAAATAGAGTCCTTAATCAGATGATGTTTATAGCCTAGAAGATATAGTAGATATTAAAAAAAATTACTGTTTTAAAGGTAATAAATTTCACAATATAGAAAGTATAGGAATTTAAAGAAATTAAAAAAATTATTATCATTAATTTTAATGCAAATTTACAGACTTTGAATTGCCATTCATTCATTGTTGCACTTTTCTCTCTGCCCAGCCCTCCTCCCTCCCCCAGTACACTCTTACCTTTGAAGGTAAAAGAAAAATTCTTTCATTGTTTTAAAATCCCTTCCCCCAGGTCCACTCCACTGTGCAGCCTTCATTCTGGACTCCTGTCATGACAATAATACCTAATCACATAACCCTTTTAAACAGTTTTCTCCTTCATCTGTTTCAATGTAGTATACATTATTTATGCCATTTTTCTCAGTCTCTTTCCAACCCCAAGGTCAGTCCTGTTTTACAACAGTGGCACCATGCAGTATTTGTCCTTTTGTGACTGAGATACTTCACTCAGCATAATGTCCTCCAGGGTCACCAATTTTGAATAATACTGCATGAATTCCTTGTTTTTCAATGCAGTGTAGTATTCCATTGTGTGAATATACCAGAGCTTCTCTATCCATTCTTTTGTTGATGGACACTTAGGTTGTTTCCAACTCCTTGCCACAAAAAACATGGGTGTACATATATCTGCTTGGGCAGCAGTTATGGTTTCTTTTGGATATATTCCTAGTAGTGGAATTGCTGGGTCAAATGGTATCTCTATTTCCAACTTTTTGAGAAAGCCCCGTACCACCTTCCACAGTGGTTGCACCATTTTACACTCCCACCAGCAGTGAATAAGAGTTCCAGTTTCTCCGCAACCTCACAGCACTTGTTGCTTGCTGAATGTTGCTGTTCTTACTGAGGTGAGATGATATTTCATAGTTGTTTTGAAAAGGAAATATTTTGAAAATACTTTTAATAATCTTATAAATAAAAAATTCTGGAATTGATCATAAGGCATTTAGGGAAACAAAGAAAGAAGCTGATTTGACAACGTAAGGTGTATTTGACAACATAAAGTATATGAAAGGCCCTACAATAAAGGGCCTAATTTAAAAGACTGCTTTGATTTATTATATGCAGTATAAATAAAATCATGTATAATTTACTTAGATAATAGCAAGGACATTTTTAATATGTGATTTAGTTAATACAGCACTTGATTTAAACCATGGGAGTATGTGTCGTTACATTCATTCCCCCTCAGATTTCACTTTCAGTAGTTTTATCTTTCAGTAGCAGTAAGAGGGTATCTGAATTAAAGTGTGTGCTGTACCTACTAGTCACTTTTCAATGTTGCAATGATGAGTGAGAAGAATAAGGAAGGAGTAAAGGGATGAATGAGAGAAAAGAAATCCTAAATCTTGCTAGAAATGTTAAAGAGGAGTTTTGCATAAATTTGACTTTGTCACATATCTTTTGTGAACAACAAATGACATAACAGTCCTTGTTAGTTTCTTTGTTGGAACACAAATGTTAAAGCTTCAAATTAGGATATTTGAAGAGAAAGCCTGACACTATCTACTTAATGTTTCTATTTTAGTGTGCAGAGGATAAACCTCCATATTTTGTGGCTTCATCTTTCTCTAGATGTATGTTTATTTTTAATGGATGCCAGTAGAATTTAGTACGTTTGTTCACTAATTTTTAGATAATTTTAAAAAGAAAAATATCTTTGAACCCTTACATCTTTAGAAGATTAATGAAAAAAATCTAGCCATTTTTCCTGAGCAAACTTCAGAGCTTTATTTCAGTGAAATAAGGTATGAGAAAATAGTCACTTATATCACCCAGTACCTGTAAATGAGACTGCTGCATTGGTCCAGGAAAATGAAGGAAGACATCCAAAGTTCTTGCCTCAAAACATGAGTACAGAAGACAGAAGCTTCTTTTTTCTGGATTCTTCCATGCGGCATGCATTTTCAAGTCCTGAAAAAAACCATATACCTTAAGGAAATATAGCACTACTTTTTTTTTTTTTTAAATGAATGTGCATGTGTAAGTAAAATGTCTTAAATGGACAAATGATTAGAAGGGGGAGAAAAGGTGAGAAGCTGGAAGCTGTAATGTCTTGGCTGGTAATAAAAACAGAAGCTCAGTTTTGTAAGGTTTATCCGAGTAGAACTGAGCCCATAGGGTTTTCAGTTGTTGGTTCTTAATGGGCAGAGATTACAAAGTCTCTCTGGGTGTTTTTAACCTCTGACCTGTGTTAGCCTCTGACAACATCTTTGTTAGACATTGTGTAATGCTAGTTTCATAAACCATTTTAAAAATAGCTTACATATTTGAATTTCTTTCCATTTCTTTTTCTCTTCTTCCTTCCAGATCTTCATAAACAATGAATGGCATAACTCAGTGAGTGGCAAAAAATTTCCTGTTTTCAATCCAGCAACTGAGGAGAAAATCTGTGAGGTGGAAGAAGGAGACAAGGTGAGTTTCTAGCACTAGTTCCATATGACGCCAGGAGCCTTTATCTCTCTTCATTCTGAGGCCCCAAACTTCATTGTTTAAGTAGTCAAGCATGTCAATAAAATATGACTCCTGGGGCTAAATTGTACTTAGAATTACAGGCCACATGAATGATGATAAGCCTGTCTTTTTGTATGGTGTATCTATTATTTTGTTAAGGAATTTTTTACCCCCTTATATCTCCATTGAAATAGGTTTTTTTATTGTATCAAGAGCTAGACTTAACTGATCATAGATTTGAAAATCAAGTTCTCTATATTAAATTCAACTTCTTAAGTTGTTATATGTAATTGAAACAATACTTATACAGGATTTTTAGCACAATTTGTTTCTGAAATAATTGCATTCTTTTCGATTAATACTTTTAAAATGAAATTTTCTGTAACTTGTAATGAATAATACATTAAGTATTATTGCTCTGCAGCTAATATTAGTACAAAGAGCAAAAGCAGCTTTTGTTTAATATCTGTAAAAGTCATTTCTGTGTTGCTTTAATTTAATATCCTAAGCAACCCCAGGAAGATACTATTCTTTAGCATTTTAGAAATGTTGCTAGAAGTGTAGAATCAAAATGCTGTGACACTTACTTGTGGTGACATTGCTAATACACAGTGAGATCAGTCTTCACAGTCCGTCCATCTAACGCTAGAGTCTGTGACCACCTCACCTTGTGATTCTTGTAAAGAAAGGTAATGTTAAATAGTCTCAGAGGTGAGGCTAAGAAAAGTCTTCCAAATTTTTATCTGAATGCATGTGTTAAAGTGTAAGTATCCCTGCGTCTAATTTAAGACCATTTTCCTAGTCTTTAGCTGTCCATAAAAGAGCTTTCATGGTGTAGTCCACAGAGAATGGCACTGCTAACCTGAATGCCAAATCTCTATGATGGTTTGAATCCACCAGCAGCTCCATGAGAGGAAGATCTCCCTCCCGTTGAGTTAAAGTCTAGGAAATCCAACAGGGGTTCAGCTATGAGAAGGAACCAGTTTATCAACAGCTGTGAGTTTTTGAGAGCTGTCTAGACAGTGTTGTTGTTAATATGCCATCGAGTCGCCTGCGACTCATAGTGACCATAGATACAACGGCTCTGAAGCCGGCCCTGTCTTGAGCCAGTCTTACCGACTCTGACACACCTCCCCCCACTGTCATAGTTATCGTATCAATCCATCTCATCTGGGTCTTCCTCCACACTTCTGAGCATGATGTTCTTCTTCAAGGTTCTGTCCTTCCTGGCCACGTGCACAAAGTGTGAGATGGAGTTTCAAAATCCTAGCCTCCAAGGAGAAACTTGGTTTTACCCTCTCCAAGACAGACCTATTTGTTTTCTTGGTGGTTCGTGTTATGTTCAAGACTCTTTTTCCAGAACCACAACTCAAAGGCATCAGTTCTTCTGTCATCCTTAGTCATTGACTAGCTCTCTGATGCATAGCAAGTAACTGTGAATACCGTGGCCCGGATCAGGTGCACCTTAGTCTCTAGACTGACATTGTTGCTTCTCAGTACTCTGGAAAGTTTTCTGACAGCACGGTTACCTAATGCAATTTGTTTTTTTTTTATTTCCTGACGGCAAGATTCAATTTGCTATACTATAAGATATGATTGGTCAAATTTTATTTAGCTGTATGAAAAAGTCATTTGTAAAGGAAATCACGAAAAATCTAAGATCAGACCATTCATTTTACGTTATGTTTTAATTAGTTGCAGCAATCATATGTTCTAGCCAGTCTTCATTGATTCATTACTGTCTCCTTATTAATGCTGCTGTTAGTTTTAATTCAAGAGAACTGTGGTGGCCTAGTCTTTAGGGAGTTGTGCTAGCCCACAGGCTTGTTCTCATCCACCATCCACTCTGCAGATGAAAGATGGGCAGTCTCTTCCTGTGCAGCTTATGGCCTCAGACATCCACTGGAGGGTCATCCATGGGTCGGTTCTGACTCCCCGATGACATTGAGGATCTTTTTATTAAAATTCGACTCAACTCATTTCCCTCCATTCTAATTCGATGGTGATGAGTTAAATTTTAATGCAAGGATCTCTGGTGGCCCAGTTAGGTAAGTGAACAGCTACTGATTGAAAAATTGACAGTTTGAACCCACCTAGAAGCTCCCAAGGAGATAGTCCTACAGATGTGATTCTATAAGAATTACAGCTTTGAAAAACTGATAGGTCAGTTCCCCTCTGTCATATAGGTTTCCTATGGGTCAGCAACACTTCAATTAATGCAGCTTCAATGCTTTAATCCATGCAGACCTGTCCAATGATAGCAGTAGACCTGAGGAGATTATTTGGATTTCTAGAAAAATCCAGATCCAGGTTATAGTATGAGTCGAATATAAGTCTACTGTCTGGAGGGACAGCAGTGTAGCCATAGGAGTCAAAGCATTGAGGTATCGTACAGCATTCACATCATGGTTTTTGCACATCAGAGATTCATCCGTACGTAATTGTTTCCAGGAAAGTAAATTTATGCAGAAGGTTTTTTATATTAGTCATTGTTTCGCTCTATGCCCCACTGGGTCTGCTTATTAATTGCACTGTGTCTATAGTGGTAGCCCCCAAATATTACTAAGCTTATGTTACAGTCCTTGGGAGTTAGATTATTTTTTTTTTCTGTAATTACACATTTTAACATGCCCTTTTTCAGATTGTTGTTTTTTTGTATACAGTAAGCAAATGTGAATTTGGGATAATAAAGGGGAAAATCTTTTAACAATATTAACACATAGTAAAGCCTCAGTCATTACAAGGCCATTACCAAATTTGCAAGCAGCACAACACACTTACATGGCTTAAAAAGCTACAAGAAAACAAAATAATAGCACAATGTCTGATATAAAAAATAACTTCAGATCATTCAAAAAATCAAGATAAGATGGCACAAAAACGAAACCAATTTGAAAACTTTTCAGAGGAAGATAAGATACTGGAATTTCCTAATAAGGAATTCAAACCAGTGATAGTTACATTTCTTTATGAATTGAGAAAATAGAAGAATTGTTAAAATAGTATAAAGACCAAATAGACAAAGTAAATGGAACAAGAGAAGAAATATTTAAACTGCAATTTGAAATTCTGAATATTAAGATTAACATTTCAGAATTAGATAATATTTTAGATAGAAGAGCAGAATTGAAGACATAGAGCAGACAGTGAGATGGATAATACTAATTAATTAATGGAACAGTCAGAAAAGCAGCTAAAGAAAGCGTATACATTATGTGAGATGTTATCAAAAGGAATAAGTTATGTGTGACTGGAATTTCAGAAAAGGAGAGGAAAACTAGCATAGAAAATAAGTGAATATCTTCTGGAGGAAACTTTTTCATATGATATGAAAAATGAAAAATATGCATTCAAGAATCTGAGAGAACTCTAAATAGAACAGACTTCGAAATAAAAACACTGAGAAATAACATAATCAAATCCTCCAAAATTAAAGACTAAGAAAGAACACTGAAAGCAGCCTGGGAAAAAAGAAATGGCCTATGAAGGAGAATCAGTAAGAATAAGATATGATTTCTCAACAGATGCCATACAAGCAAAAAGGCGATGGATAGATAGATATAAAGAAAAAGATGCAAAGAAAAAGTTGACAACCAAGAATTCTATACCCAGTAAAGTCAAGCCATTGCTTACCCTCCATTGGTTTTCAGAGGCTGTAAATGTCATAGGATTGTCATTCTTTCTCCTGAGGAGCAATTAATAGGTTTGAACCACCAGAGGTATAGCTCTTAGATTAGAAAGACAACTTCCTACAGACTACACCATCAGAGTTCCTTGCTCCTCAAATACGAGGGTGAAATGAAGACATTTCTAGATAAATAGGAACTAAGGGAATTTGTGAGAACTACAGCAACACTACTTGAAATCCTCAAGGGAGTTCTTTGAAAAAACAATGTATATGAACTTTGTAAGGAAACCAGTATAAAACAAAAATTTATAAAAAAGAATGATAGAGAAGAATCCAAAATTAGCTTACATGACAGCATCACTTAGACCCAGATGCAGCAATTCACAAAGGATAATTAATATACAACTGAGACTTAAAACAGAAGACAACAGGTCTCTGTCCACAAATGATGACAACGACCTACCAAGCAAGAACAGCAAATAAGAAATGTAGTTACAGGTTTTCTGTAGGGAGAGAAAGCCAGGATTTGCAGATAAATGGGAATGTTTTATACTTGGGAATAAAATAGTAGTTTATAGGATACACTCTAAGAAATCAGTAAAACTTCTTGTCAGAATTAAAGAAAGGGAGCTCTGGTGGCTGAGTGGCAAGAAGCTGAACTGCAATCCCAAAGGCAAGTGGTATGAATCCACCAGGGCCTCTGCAAGAGAAGAATGGGCCATCTCCTCTGGAGCAATTAACTGCCCCTGAAAAATCACTGGAGAGAGTAAGCTGTGGGTCGGTTCAGACTCGGCAGCACACAGTGGCAACATGCTAAGCAAAAGCTGTTAGTCACAGAAGGACTGTTATTGTATAGTTGTTGTTTTGCACCCTCCTGTAGAACTGACCTATGGCTGACCCTCCAGTGGGTTTTCAAAGATGGTAAATCTCATGGGAGGAGGTTGCCCATCTTTTTCTGTCAGAGCAACTGGTGGATTTAAATTGCATACCTTTCTGTTGGCGGCACGATTTCTTGTCACAAATCCATCAGAGCCTCCTAATGTAGTATAAGACACTGTTAGAAGAAGCTAAGGAAAGGTTTACAGACATAAGAATTCTTTTGGTATGATTACCAGGGATGGATAGAGGAATGAAAATTACAAAATAGATAAGTAATATGAATGGAAAGGCAACATATCGATCAGAAATTGTAACTAATTCTATTAATTTGCTGTAATTAATGTCATTAAAGTGTGTGGATGATGAAATGAAATTATAATTAAAGTGTTAAAAGTAAAATGTATATAAATGATCATACTGAAAGCTAAAGATACAGGCATAGATTCAAAACATCCATTAACAAACAGCAAATCTTCAAATTACATTACTGTTCTAGTTGGCAGGATATTTGATCATTAATATTAAATTATTCTTAGTATTAACAGACCACAAAAGCAAGTTTTTCTTTATACTTAGAACTCTTCTTACTGCCTATTCCTTTTTCAGATTGCCAAACCTTAAGTCACTGTTGCCTCTCTGTCTTGCCAACATATAAAGTAACCTCAAACCATATTGCTTAGTGAAAAGTACAAACCTAGTAAATGATATAGTCACAGTGAACCTAATATTCTGGAACTTTCTTTGTGAATACTGAGTCCAAAGGGTTTAGAGAATTAATTTGAGTAATATCGTGCTAACAGTAGACTGTGCACCGCCTTTCCTTGGTATTATAAAGAAAAGAGGCAGGGCAAGAAGAAATGGAAGTTACAAAGCAAAGCTCACATGTGGGTGGGAACTGTTTTCTTTCCACTTCAGTGGTTCTTTTAGGCTGAACTGACTAATCCTGGAAACTGCTTTTAATACCTAACATGACCTAACAAATGATTGCTGAGGACAAAACTAAATGTCCAGTAAATGGAATAACTATGACAAGGTGGAAAACCAGAAATAGTTTGAGAGCTACTTTCTCCATTTCTCAGTGGCTATAGTTTGGAAATGGAGTAATTAAAAAGTCTAGCCTTTTCTTTACCATGTTTTAAGAAGCATTTGATGTTTTCATCATTTTGAATTTTCTTCATACATTCATCCTAATGGTTTTTTAATAAAATAAACCGTCATACATTATAAAATAAAAATATTATTGATTATAGAGATTATACTCTTTATTAAAGAGTATTAAAAAGCCAGATTATTTCTAAGTTAATTCACAAATTACTACCCCTGAAAATGCTAAGCCTTCTATAAAAATCCAAAGGAAAACACCCCTTAATACATAATATATACTTAATATACATAATATAATTAATGCAACATCAACTCATTGCTGTCAAGTCTGAACTGCTGCATGTGCATAACTGATCCTCTAGTGGGTTTTTCAAGGCTGTAAATTGCATGGACCAAGATTGCCGATATTTATTCTGCAGAACAACTTGTGGATTTCAACTACCTTCCTTGGATTGACAGAGCACCTCTATCCACTGAACTGCCAGAGTTGCAACTACCTTCCTTGGATTGACAGAGCACCTCTATCCACTGAACTAACTGCCAGAGTTACATTAATTGCTTGGATTAATATGAAATGTCTTTGTTATATAATGTAATCTGCTAGACTAAAATTTAACCTATAAATTTCAGTATGAATTATTTCTGTCACCTTGATGATAACGTCATAAAAAACCAATAAGTGTATAAAATAGGCAATAGTAAGTTTCAGTTTGGAAGCAGGAGTGACATCCTCTTCCTGAACAACATGCCTCAGGAAACTCTATGAACTTTGATAAAGGTTGATAGTTGTAGAGGAGGTTCAGCCCTTTTGTTCATAGGGTCGCCATGAGTCATGCTCAACTCGAAGGCAATCATCATCAACAAGTTTCATTAGGTGAGATGGTGTCCAGAGACCTGGAATTCTTGGTAACCCAATCATCAGAGTACACTGTAGTGATAAAGAGCAAGCAAGGGCTGTAACTCAGCTTGATCTTGGTGAAATCTCCTCTCCCTTTGCCAAAGATTTCTTCATTTATAGAATGGAGAACACGTTATCTTCATAAATTTATTGAGAGTTAAAGAAGTTAATGTATATAAAGTCAGACACTGACATTTATAAGCACTCTAATGATAGCAACTATTAATAAGAATTTAACGTGTTTGTTTTAAGAAATCAAACATGTGATACATTCATCTACCACATCATTCTAGAAGTGAGGCAATTTCAGTACACTGAATATGTAAATATGTAAGACTTTGGACTAAAGGAGGCATTAGAAGAATGCCTAAAAGGTGCTCTGGCTTATTCTGTAGAGCTGTTGAATTTGCTAGTATGTCTGGGATATGGAATTGACTTACCATTTTCCTTGCAGGCAGATGTTGATAAAGCGGTGAAGGCTGCAAGAGAAGCTTTTCAGATTGGCTCTACATGGCGAACTATGGACGCTTCAGAAAGGGGACGGCTCCTCTACAAGCTGGCTGATTTACTTGAGAGGGATCGCCTGCTGTTGGCAGTGAGTATTAGCCCCACAGGACATGTAGTATGAACTCTAGAAAACACGAATGGCTTGAATTGGAAAGTTGCTAGGTTTAAATGATTACTCCAAGTACTCTACTAATAAAACATAGGCTATTTTAGCTTCTAGAGTTTACATTGAAATGGTAACACTGAATTTCTTCTCAAATAGTAATTTATACTCTAGTTGATGATAATGTGATTACTGCTTCCATAATAGTTTCTACAGTCTAATCACTGATTTAAACCAATTTTTAGTTGTTTTTCTCTTTACTCTAGAACTTCTCAGAGACTTTACAAAGGTCACATGCTGTGTGAAGCTTTGATACACTGGCTTTTTCAACCTTGTGCCCTGATCTCTTTTGGTAGAAAAATCTCATAGTGTTTGTTAAAAGTTCCTAGAAGACATTTTTAAAAATTTTGTTTTTCTTTGTGCTAACCCACTAAGATATTATATGATCACTAAATTTTTTTTCTTTTCTCAAAATATGTGATTAATGTGGTTAGAAAATAATTGGATCAAAAGATCTTTCCATTTTTGCATGCGGTAAAATGGCAAAAATAAAAGAATCTCAACTATGTATGTGTTTAGAAATGTTACATTTTTACATATAATGCATTAAGACCATATATTAACCAGTTAGATGGGTCAGCATTAAATAAGAGATGTGTTTCTTTTTTCTCTATTGAGTGCTTTAATGATATAAAATTAGCACAAGCTAAGTACCAAGATCAGATTTCAGAATCAAAATTTATTACTTTTCGAATCTTAAACAGGCTGTTAGGAAGAGGTCCACTATTTTTTTAATCAGTAGTAATACATATATTATTGTACCATTTATTATTCAGAGATTCAGCATAAATAAAAGTATGTAAAACTATAGAATCAGAAGTCTTGTGCACTGAAAGGACATTAACCAAAATATCTGGGAAGAAAGGAGCTTTTGCTAAAATTTCTCTTATTTCTCTAATCTGTGGATGTTAGAACACTGACTGCCTCTGTCAAGGACATGTGCCTAAGGGGGAAAAAAGCAGGCGTACAGAAAGACAAGCAGAAATTTCATTCGATTAAAATTTGAAATGAGAAACATTAATAATAGAGACAGCAGATAGTATAACAGAATATTCTGTCAGCTGATGTACTTGCCAAGTAACCACCCCAGTAGAACATTAGGTCTGAAAGAACCCTTTAAAGTTCTGCTTAGTGATTGCAAGAATAACAAAAGTAGAGTTCTGTTTCATGAACGATGGGAAAAAGAAAACAATTCTTCTTTAACTGTTAAGACCTTAGACAAGAAAATACTGAACTTTATAGCCTGGCCATTCAAATGATTATTTAAACAGTGGCAAAACTGAAAGTTGCACAATTTAAAAAAGGAATAAATAAATAAAACATGTCAATTTGCTGAAGAAAATTCTGTGATAGTTTGCATAATCATGGAAAATTTGTAACATTTCAGTTGATTTCTGATTTATAATGTGAACACCACGGATGAATGATCTCTTGTTGTTATTCAGGTTTGTGTGACAAGACATATCTAGTTAGAATACGAAATTTAAAAAATATACTAATATTTACTGACACTAAACTTCACCTTCAGTTGTATTATATAAAAAATGAAGTCCTGTAGAACTCTGATCTAAGTGGCATTCTGATTAGAAGATGACCAGTTCCTAGAAAGACAGTCTGAAGCCAGAATCCAACCACTCTTTCTGCCCGCACCTTGCTACAAGGCCTTAATCAGGTTATGTATGTGTGTATGTATGTTATTAAAATACATAATAGAATATTATTAATAATATATAATTATTCTCTTTCATTTTGGGAAAGAAGTTAGATAAGATTTTCCCCATATTCTTAATTCTATAAATAAGCAGCTGTTCTCTTAGTCATTCATAGGACTGTCAGTTCTCCTCTCCAGCACCACAGTGCCGAGGCATTGATTGTTGTTCTATCATCCTTATTCGTTGTCTAGCTCTTAGATGTATGAAATCTAGCTTCTTGGATTATTTGCGCAGAATACATATTGAATAGATATGATGGAGAAAGGATACAGCCTTTGTGCACACATTTCCTAATTTTAATCCATTCAGTGTTCTCATGCTCTGCTAGGGCAATAGTTTCTAGGTGTAGATTTTGCAAGTGCATCATGAGGTCTTCTGGGATTCACATTCTTCTCAGTATTAGTTACAGTCTGTTGGAGTCAGCCTTAGCATTCTCAGTATTTTCTACTTTGAGCTAAGATGTAGTCTTACTCAGGCAAAGATATCCTTAGTGCCACATACTCTTTTTACTTCCACCTTAAATCTCTAGCAGCTCCTTTTCACTGTAACTGTTCCATTGTTGAGTGATCTTCTGCAAAATTTTGCTTGCGTGTGATATTAATGATATTATTTGATAATTTCCACATTCTGTTGGATCACTTTTTTTGCAATGGGAACAAATAAGGATTTCTTCCAGTTGTTGGGCAGGTCTTCCATATTTCCTGACGTAGGCTGGTGAGCACATAGACACTTAGGCTGTATCTGTTAGTAGAGACATGTCAATTGCTATCCCATTGATTCCTGAGCCCTCCCCCCCAGTAACTTCAGTGAGCTTAAACTTATTCCTTTTTTACCACTGATTCTTTATCAAATGCTACTTCCTGAATTTTTTTTTTTTAGTGTCTCCCAGTACTTTGTGATACAAAGAACTGTATTGCGTATTCCCTCCATGCTTGCTGGATTATTCAAGATTTTCCCCATAGCATTTCTCAGTATTGCAACTTGAGATTTGAATTTGTTTTTCAGATTAATAAATGATTAGTGAGTCCTTCCCTTTTTATTCTCCAACTCCAGATGTTTTGACATTATCTTTTAATAATTTGTCTTCTCAAGCAGCCCTTTGAAATCTTCTGTTAATCCCTTTATTTCAGCATCTCTTCCCTTCTTTTTTTTGGCTTCACAATGCCCCGTTGCAGTTTTCAGTCTCTTCTGATTCCGACTTTGGTGTTTCCTTTCTCTTCTTTCTGTAATGACCCTTTGTTCTCCTCACATATTACACCTTTTATATCATTCCCATAACACAGCTTTAATGTATTCATTGCCTTAAACCTATTTTTGAGATGCTTTTTAAAATCATGTGGGATAGACTCAAGGTCATGTTTTGGTTCTCGTGAACTTGTTTTAATTGGAAGTTTTAAAAAACTAAGTAGTATGCCTAAAGTCCAACTTCTAGGCATCAGTGAACTGAGATGGACTGGTATTAGCCACTTTGAATCAGTCGATCATGTGATTTATTTAGCCTGGAATGAAATATTAAGGAAGAACAGCGTTGCATTCATAGTCAAAAAGACTATTTCAATGTCTGTACTGAAATACAATGTGGGAGTGATAGTATACGATCCATATACATGTAGTGAACACCTATTAATACAACAATTGCTCAAATATATGCTCTAAACAGACTTAAAAATCCCATGTGTTCTACTCTGTTGTGTTAGAGTTTCCACATGTCTGAATCTATTTGATGACAATGCCTTTAATTTGGAGTATTTACATATACTAATACATACGTTTCAACCTAGAGACTTTATAGAGATTTGATTTCTTTTTTACAGTCAATGGAGGCCATGAATTGTGGGAAAGTATTTGCCGCTGCCTATCTGATGGACTTAGAGTTCAGCATCAAAACTTTACGCTACTGCGCAGGCTGGGCTGACAAGATCCATGGCCGGACGATACCTATGGGTAAGTAGCCCTGGGGAACTGCCAGTGGTTGTGGGTGTGAGGAGATTATTGTAGAGGTGAATAATTCCAAACTCCCTTTTAAAACTGCCAAGAAAATAACATAAATTTATTTTCCCCTTTGAGGAAATTCAGGTCTGAATCTGAAAGTTCAGTTAAAATTCCTCCAAAAAACTTATACAATCACTTCGGCATACATCATAGAACATAGACATAAGAACAGTACTCCTTTTTGGAAAATCTGTTTTAGATCCCAAACTTTTAAAAACTGGCCTCTGAAAAGTTCTCTTTGGGTTTTATTCCAGTAATGACCTTTATAACTTTATCTCACATACTTTGAGCATTTCTTAGGAGAGATTATTATTTTCTAATTTATTTTGTTTTATTGCTTGTTTCTACCAGCATAACATTTTAAGTTAAAGCAACTGCAAACACAGTTTAGTCTTGTTAGACTCCTAGTCATATACCTCCTACTTTCTTTCTTATTCCTTATGTATAAAATGTTGAGATTGGAATAACAACAGCAACCAGAAAACCCCACCAAAAACAAGAGCAATCTTCTGAGACAAAGATAAACAATTACCTTTCAGATCTGAATATAAAATTTTGAATATAAAAATCAGCATAAACACAGTAATTATGAGGTGAAGGACAGAAATCCCTCTATCCTCCAAACTTTATCTCTAACCAAATTACAATGTCACCCATCCCTTCCCTGATTCTGTTTCTCATCTGTGTTCAATATTTTGTTGCAATGTCTACATAGAACCCACTGACCATACTTACAGTTAAATGGTTTATTAAGGTACAGGGTGCAATGAAGAATTAGAATCATCAGGCTGGAACTAGGGATCAAGATCAGGAAGCATGTAGGTAAAGTCTGTAATCTTCAATGTAAAGCAGTTTTCTCAGCTCATCTCAACTGTTGGGTTTCCTCTCAGCTACCTTAGGAAGGCTCATCTTGGTCCTACTGTCTACTTCAGGCTCTGCCATTGGACGCTCATCAGATTTCTCACTGTCTTCCAATTTTATACATCTGTTACAGCTTATTTTTGGAGGTCCATTGCTTCCTCTCTTGTGCTTTCTGCTGGATACCTTTATGCTTCTCTCTTTCTCAAAAATACTCTGTAGAGTTGACTGACCATTTTTCTTCTTGAGTATCCACTGGAGGGTTTGGACTACCAGAAACATGCTGCCTTTAGGTGAACTCCCTGAGTTATCCCACCACGTTGTTCATTGCTGTTGAGTTGGAACCAACTCAAAGCTGGTTTCAGAGGCTGCAAATCACCCGAGAAGATACGGCTCTAGCAGCTTTTCAGAGACTGTAAATCACATGAAAGGAGATTGCTCACCCTTTTCCCCATGAAGCAGCTGGTGGATTCAAACCACCTTCCTTTGAGTTGACAGTGCAGCTCCTTACCTCTTGGCCACCAGTGCTTCCAATACCACATAGTTATTTTATAACCTCTTATTCAGTTGTATGTTCAGTACTCTTCTCCAGGACCATAACTCAAAGGCATCAATTCTTCTGCCTAAAATTGAGAGTTCTAGTGGCTTAGTGGTAAGAAATTACACTGCAATCCCAAAGGCATATGGTGTAAATCCACCAGCTGCTCCTTGGAAGAAGGATGGGCAATCTCCTCCCATGTAATTACAGCCTCTTGAAAACCCAGAGGAGGGTAAGCTATGAATTGATGATATTCAACAACAATAACAAACAAAAACATATGTATATATATAACAAATGTTACATATGCCTTCCTTTCAAAGAAGCCTTTAACCACCATCCTGTGAATGTCAATATATTTGTATAAATATGATTGTGTATGATTTATTTTCCAGATGGAGACTTCTTTGGTTATACAAGACACGAGCCAGTTGGTGTGTGTGGCCAGATCATTCCTGTAAGTTAGTCTCCCATATAATTTTTAATTTGAATAATAGAACATCTGTTCTATTTTATGGTAAAACTTTCTAACACAAATGGATCCTTATGCTAAATCAAGGTCAACTGTAGGAATGTTGAACCTGGATCTCCTCAGGACATAGCTTTTGACTGTGAATTTTATTGGCCATAAACATGTCTAGACTTTGATATCTCTCTCTAGAGTTTTTCAGTATTCCCAGGATTGAAACTCCTTGATCTTTTACTGTACGGGTTCTCTTGACAAGCAAGTTTCATTTTGTATTCTTTGTAAGACCTGTGCTTTACAAAGCAAGATGGTCTTCACTGGCCATCTGCTGCAGGACAGCATTGTAGGCACGTGCCAGGCCTACTGCTCTCCAACATATCCCCTTGTTGGGAGCTTCCATCATGGAACAACCAGATTATTGAAATCTTAAAAGAATTTTTTTAACTTAATATTTTTTTAATTAAAAAAATAAGCCACAGAGGCCTTTGGAGACTAGATGTAACATATTCTCCCTTTAGAGTTAAAGCTCTGGTGCTCTATATTCCCCTCAGAAAAGCCGTAGTGTTCTAAGTGAAGTCATGAAGGTTTCCTTTTAAGCCTCACAGACAGGAGATGAAATGACAGCACTTTGACTAGCATATTAAAAAATGGAAAGACGTACTGTAGGAAGCTCTGGTGGCCTAGTGGCAAGAAGCTGGGCTGCAGTCCCGAAGGAACGTGTTTTGAATCTGCCAGATGCTTTGCTGGAGAAGGAGGGGCAATCTCCTCCTGTACCAGTCAGATCTGATTTGATGGTGCACACACGCACAAAAATAAAAAAAAAAAAATAAAAATTAAAAATAAAATAAAATTAGAATAACATTTTTTTAAAAGGGGAAAGACACCAAAAGTCGTGAAGTCGTTTGTTGCAGAAGTTATGAGAAAGCTTTTACTCTAATAAAATTGAGCCATATTCATGTCAGATTCTTAAATAACTGATTAGTTGACAACATTCACAAAAATCTATATAATCTTAAGCACTAGGAATTGCGACTATTATACCAGGTTTTGTACTAGTATGTGAAGGATCACTCACTGACTGATCCCTATGTCAGTCACTTGGCCTGCTTCCTGGATTAATCCTCCGGACAGTGTTCAGCGGGAGAGAGGACTGTTCTTAGTATCTATAGCATAATCAGGAATGGAGAGCACATCACTTACCTGAATTTATACAACAGCAGTGATTGAGCACACCCTAGACTTCTTTGTTTACCAATAATTAATTAGCCTTAAAAATAAGTTCTAATTAATAATGACATTGGGTTAATAATTGTAGTGAATGGCCTACCAGGAGAAGGGAATAACTGCAATCTTTTTTAAAGAACATTTTATTTTCTTATCTTTCTCCATATGTTATTGTTGTAATGTGCTGTTGAGTTGCCTGTGACCCATAGTGACCCTACTATGTACAGCAGCTCTGAAGCCTGCCTAGTCCTGAGCCAGTTTCACTGATTCCGACACACCTACCCCCATTACCCCAGTTACTGTATCAATCCATCTCATCCAGGGTCTTCCTCTCCTGCTCTGTCCATCCACCCTTCCAAGCACGATGTCCTTCTCTAAGGGCTGATCTCCCCTGGCCACATGCTCAAAGCATATCAGAGGGAACTTCAAAATCCTAGCCTCCAAGGAGAAACTTCATTTCACTCTCTCCAGGACAGACCTGTTTGTTTTCTTGACGGTCCATGGTATGTTCAAGACTCTTCTCCAGCACCACAATTAGAAAGCATCGGTTCTTCTGTCATCCTTAGTCATTGTCCAGCTCTGTGATGCATAGCAAGTAATTGTGATGTATAATTTTATATTTTTTACAAACAATAGGTTGACTGAGATCTTTAAATAATCCTCTTTATGTAGTTTGTATTTTTTTTTAATCTTTGGGAAAACATAAGTACTTATGCATGTCACTGTGAGATAAATGTATTTTTTTTCAAATTGTGATTTTAGTGAAAGTTTACAGAAATATTGAGTTTTAACTCATTCTTAATAACTAAACTTTTTAAACACCTATTTAAAATTTAACAGTAAAAGTCAACTTCCTAGCCATGCAGTCATATTTTTCAGAGTAGCAAAAGAAGTCAAAATAATAGCAGTTAATTAAATTTCATGGCACGCTGTGCCCCATGCTCATGCCTGATTGATTTCTCAGGAGTTTTTTAGCATTTACAAGTTGCTTTGAACAATGAATTTCAGTAGCTTAGTCCGGATTTCTGCACACAATTTGAGTTACTATTTAACATCTAAAAGATATGTGTAATGGAGAAGCTAGTAAATGTGCCTTCTAGTAATACAAAGACACTGTTGTTCGATACTCTTTTGTAGTGGAATTTCCCACTGGTCATGCTTAGTTGGAAGTTAGGACCTGCTCTTTCCTGTGGCAACACCGTGATTGTCAAACCGGCAGAGCAGACGCCTCTCTCAGCTCTTTATGTGGCATCTCTGATAAAAGAGGTAAGTGCCCTAAATAAATAAAATAAACACAGGAGTTCAGGAGTGCTGATTCATCATAGAATATGCCATTTGGTGCTACTGTAAATTAAATTCATAGCCAGTAGCTCCTGACCCATGGCGAAGATGCTGTTAGCATGCCGACTGGCTTAATTTCAGGCAGTCAGCTCAGGAAGCCTCAGTCAAAGGGCAGGTTGGAAGCCAAACTCCAAGGCCCGTGTCAGAAAATCACCTCAGTCACTTTTTTCTTTGTTCACAAAATGTGAACATAAATCTTTCTTTGACATGTTAAAGTGTAAGTTGGTTTGTAACTGCTGTTCAAAATCTGGCTCTGTAAAGTTGTTTGAATAGTCCATCCAAGGAGTCTCAGGGTGGTACAAACAACCTGCTCCACTTTGCAGCTGACAGAAAGGTTGATGGTTTGAGTCCATTCAGAGGCAGGTTAGAAGAAAGGCCTGGTTATCTTAAAAAAATAAAATAAAAAATCAGCCAATCAAATTCTATGGAACACAGTTCTGCTTTGAAACAAATACTCACAGAGTTGCCTGCAGTCAGGAATGATTAGATGTCATCTGCTTAGGCCATTCCAGTGCTCCTTGGTTTCCAGCTGCCTCTTCCTGTAGCATTCATTCTCCCTGTCCGTTCGTGTAGTCTGTCCTCCCCTTTTATAAAAACACCAGTCAGAGAATCAGGATCCACCTGCTTTAGGGTGTTAACATCTTCAAAGACCTTGTTTCCAAAGAGAATCATGGTTACAGGTGTTAATGTCAACAAATCATTGTGGGAGTTAATGTTCAATTCATAAGACACCTTAATCCTTTTTTTTTTAATTGTGTAATTAAGTATCCCTGTAGACAGTCTAATTCTGTTGAGATTTACCGATATAAAGAGTGTTGCAAAGAATTAGAATCCACTCAGAGGCATTAAGTTGGGGTTTTTCCTAATGATAAAGTATAAATTGGTTGGCATAATGTTTAAGCAGTCACTAGCTAACCAAAAGGTCAGGGCTGCAAGCCCACAGGGGTTCTGCGATAGAAAGACTTGTGCTCTTCTCCCACATAGGTGTAGGAAGTCCTGTGGAGCAATTATGCTCTGCTCTAAGGAGGCTATGGCTTAAAGTGACCCAGCACAGATAATTCTGAGTAGTCGTCATCAGAACAATAATGCTTAAGAGTCAAATGTGGACTTATTATGAAGAAAAATCATCCTTTGGTACGGAAACATTTGAGATTATGTATGCTAAATAGAATAATGATTAAGCCCTTAAAGTAACTTTTCCTTAATAGGTGGTGCAGCTAGTAACCAAAAGGTTGATGGTTTGATCCCAACAGCCACTTTATAAATGAAAGATGTACAGTATGTTCCCTAAAGACTTAATAGCCTTGGAAACATTTTGAGGTAGTTCTATTCTGTGTGGAGTCAGAGTGGACTTCACAGTAATGAGTCCTGAAGTAACATTTGTAAGATTAGCATAGAGAAACAACCTCAATTCCATAGTCTCCTCCTCTTTCATAGGATTAAATTCTCTGTTATAACTCTTGGCTTTATATCTTTTAGGCAGGGTTTCCCCCAGGAGTGGTGAATATTGTGCCTGGTTACGGACCCACCGCAGGAGCAGCCATCTCTTCCCACATGGATGTCGACAAAGTCGCGTTCACAGGATCAACAGAGGTGAGACCATTACACAGGTAGTGAGCGTGTCTGCCTCTCCAGCTGTCAGGAACATGCTTGATGTAACAGTTTTTTGAGCTGAGACTTCCTTAAAATATTATGATGACTTGTTTCATAGCCTGGTCTTCACGTGTGTTTATAGAACATAAGCTGATGTAGTTTGGATGAGATGAAACAGCTGTCAAGACTCAGGAGGACCAGAATAAACTCTTATGGATTTGTTCAGTATCTTCTCTGCCTTGTAGGTCTTGGTATGTGATGAGTAAGGCTTATGATAGAAAATCTAAATGAGGTCACAGGGATTGATTTGCATGAATGAACATAATTTTTGTCCATAGAGCATGTACATTAAGTAGCAAAGCCTCACTCTCAGCTTTTGTGTGTGTGTGTGTGTGTGTGTGTGTGTGTGTGTAGGGGGGGTCATTTCTCATTTCCCTGGGTATTTTGAAAAGCCAGAAACTCCTCTTTCCTGGGTGTGACTGTTGTCCCAGACTCACTAATGTTTCTGGCCCCAGGTTGATCATGCAGAGCCATAATGAACACAGAATACAGTGATGGGTACTGGGTAGAGAGACAGGAGGAACAGTGAGAGTTTCTGTTTTGGAGAATGAGTTTCTACCTGCTGAGGACTCCCATTATATAAAGTGCCAACAGAAAGCAGGGGCAAGGCAGCTTCTTATAGGTGCTCTAAGATGTGCACTTAGTGCTAGAAGCAAGTTCACAGGATGGAAGGATGATGTCAGATTAGGTGCTAAAAGTTGTTTTGAGATTTGAGAAGTGATTCTAATAGGGTCTTTTCAATGGAATGGACATTTAGTCTACTTTTATTAACCTACATTTAGGGGTTTAATTTACTCCATGCAATTTTTTTGAAAGATGACAGTATTACTAGGTTAATCAACATAGTTCCATGGCATAGTCTGGAGGCAGTTGCATTGCTAATTAAAGGTAGCACCTCTTGGGCGGTTTAAATCCGCCAGAGGCTCCATGGGAGTAAGATGGACAGTGTCCTTCAATGGAACGTACAGCCTCCAAAGCCCAGCTGAAAGATCAGCTCTGAGTCAATTCCAGCTTTCTGGCAGTGTGACCGTGCACAGTGATTAAGTGTCCAGCTGCCATTCCAAAATTGGAGGGTTCAGACTCACCATCTGTGTTTCAGGAAGTAAGGTGGGATGGTCCCCTTTTGTAAATACTAGGACACCACGGGAAACCAGAGGGGAAGGTTCTGCACTTCTGTGCAGGTAGATACAAAGAGGCCCCATAACAAGTAGTTCATAACCCCCTGACATTTAAACTTCTATTTAGTAGGATTGGAGGAAGCCTCATAAACCACCTATGTTAGGTATCTGACAAAACCTTGCTTTCCAAAACTGAAGAAAACCTGAAGCACTTACTGAGGAATATTAAGAAGAACCCAACAGCTTTCAATATGTCTTACATCGCAACAGGAAGAAAACAAAATTTCCCACCACCATAGCAACATTGTAACAAATGGAAAAAAGATTGAAGTTGTCAAAGACTCATTTTACATGCATTAACAATCCACCTGTAGTAACAGCCTTCAAGAAATAAAACAGATGTGTTTCATTTGGAAAATCTGTTGTCATAGCCAAGCCCTCTCTGAGGCGCTAAAGAGCAAGGATGTCAGTTTAAACACAAAGGTGTGCCTGACCAAGGCCATTGTATTTTCAGTTTCTTCTGTGCATGTGAAAGGCAATGAATAAGAACTGAAGATGAGTGGATACCTTTGAATTGTGGTGTTGGTGAAGACCATTGAATAGCCTTTCAAATGCCAAAAGAACAAACAAATCTGTCTGTGAGGATGTGCAACCGGGGTACTCCTTAGAGGCAAAAATGGTGGTATTTCATCTCACACACTTTTAGGCATGTTAGGAGGAGGGGCTAGTCCTTGGAAAAAACGACATCATGCTGAGAAAGGTCAAGTGGATCAGCGAAAGTGTATGATCTTCAACAGTAAGGATTGAATATAGTGACTTTAGCAGTGGGCTCAGATGGAGAAACAACATGAGATGTCAAAGGATGGAGAAATTTCCATTTGGTTGTTACAGAGTCATTATGAGTCAGAGCTGAGTCATTGGCACATAAAAACACCACCACTTAGCAAGTATCTACTTAACTTGTTTGTTCAGTATGGATGGAAACTTTTTACTACAACCTCATAGAGATTTTGTGAGTTTCTATGTTAATGAGCTTCTCTGTTCTTCAGCCTTAACTAATTTTAAACCATCTGCTGGGTTGCTTGAGTGGAAACAGAAAATTGTAACTCAGTGTTATTGTTACAAAACAAGTTTATGTAATAGAAATCTACATCTTTGAGCCTTTGAGAAATTCTAAAACAATACAGGTTATATATCAACATCAGGAAAACAAAAATCTTCACCAATGGGCCAATAGGCGACATCTAGATTGTGAGAAATGGTGAAAAGATTGAAATTGTCAACAATTCCTTTTTACTTGCATCCACCGTCAACACCCTTAGTGCCAGCAATCAGGAAATGTATTGCATTGGCAAAGTCTACTGTCAGGGCCTCTCCAAAATCTTGAAAAGCAGTGATGTCATCTTAAAGAGGAAGATGCACCTGATTCAGGAGATGATTTGTCTAGTCACCTATGCATCTCTGAGACTGGTCGTTGAATAAGGATGATAGAAGAAGAATCAATGCCTTTGAGTTCTGATGTTGGAGAAGAGTATTGAATATCCCATGGAGTGCCAAAAGAACAGTTAGGCCTTGGAGAATGTTCCACCGGAGTGCTCCTTGGAGACAAGGATGTTGACTCTTTGTCTCGTACTTTGGACATGTTGTTAGAAGAGGCTATTCCTTAGAAAGGGATATCATGCTTGGAAAGGTAGAGGATCAGCAAAATATGGAAGACACTCAGCAAAATAGATGGATACAGTGACTGACAATGGATTCAAGTGTGTTGGGGATGATACAGATGGCACAGGATAGGACAGGGTTCGGATCTTTGTTCACAAAGTCATTATGAATTATAAGGCAACAATTTTTTTTAAAAGACTAAAAGAAGCAAACTAAAATGAATCATATTAAAAGCAAAGATCTTTTTGGTAGGTTCAGATTTCAAGAAACATAACAGGATAATTATAAACCTGTACAAGTTTTAGAAAGAAAAAACTGCAGAAAATAATGGAATATGTTTCC
Organism: Elephantulus edwardii; assembly: GCF_000299155.1. Classification (NCBI taxonomy): domain Eukaryota; kingdom Metazoa; phylum Chordata; class Mammalia; order Macroscelidea; family Macroscelididae; genus Elephantulus; species Elephantulus edwardii. The sequence goes on along the minus strand of NW_006399891.1, from coordinate 718,965 downwards.
CAAGGTGGGGGCAGAGGAGGAATCTGGAAACTGTGTTTTTCTGAAGAGAAGAAACTATTACTCTTAAAGAATCTAGAATAATGCAGTTTGGCCTACTGAGGTAGGAACACAGATCCAATTTTTCCTTTCAACTCTGTTGTTCAAAATTGTAACATAAGTCACTGAAATGAGCCCACATTGTAGATCTTGCTGAAGGAGAGGTATGTAATGTTAGGACATTGTCATTTGTACCAGGTGGTGACGTTGTTGTGAAAGACTTGTGTGTAGAAATGGCACAAGGTGAGGCAGACTCTGAAGTAGTCTGGAAGTTTATATGGGAGGTTGTTTCTGCCTGAGGTCATCAGGAAGGGGTTCAAAGAAGAGCTAACGTATGAGCTAAGCTCCGCAGAAATGAGGGCTCAGTCACTCCAGGTTCAGCTGGGTATGTGAGGAGCACAGAGGTATGATTTGGGAAGAGAGGCATAAATAGGCTGATTTAGCTGACGAGTTTTCTGGATTTCACTGGAGGATAAAAAAGTCAAATAAGTGAATTGTGGTTTGTTTTTGCTGTATCTTATCAATCCATTTGATTAAAATGAAAAAAGAATCATGGAGATCAGCTGTCACGTTCTGGTTCGGGCTTTTTGCTCATGAGCATTTTTTTAAGGGTAGAGATTAATGTTTGATTTTTGTTATTGCATAACAAGTTTGTGCAACAGGAACCTAAATCCTTTAGTTTCTATGCTCAGTTCTATCCTTAAGTCAAAACCTACTCCAGTGGATTTTCACAGCCTGCCTATCTTTCTGTCAGGGAGGAAGTGGGAGGCTTGAATTGTCTACCTTTGGCCTAGTAGTGTAACTCTTTACTCTCCTGGCTACCAGAGTTTGCATAGAGAATCTTTTGTAAATAAAGGTGCCAAATCTTAAACTCCCATTATTTAAAGTTTCTTCCCAGGGAAATTTAACTATGGCACACACATTCTTCATATAATAGAACACTAAATGAACCTATCTTCACGAAAAGGGACTAAAGCTCTTCTTGTTAAATTCCATTTCAGGTTGGAAAATTAATTAAAGAAGCTGCTGGGAAGAGCAATCTGAAGAGGGTGACCCTGGAGCTTGGCGGGAAGAGCCCCTGCATTGTGTTTGCTGATGCGGACTGTAAGTACAGGCTGCTGGGCCAGCTTGTCATCTGTCATCTTTGCTGGTGTCTGTTAATGCCATAAAGTGAACTTGAATTTTACAAAAGGTTTGATTTGAACATCAAAATGTAGTGCAGTCGTCTAGTAATGCAACCAGAGTCAAACTCTAAAATGGTCTTCGTAAAGTTTTCATCAGAGGTCAGAGGAAGAAAAGGTAATTTCTGCCTGAGGTCACCAGGGAAAGGTTCACAGAAGAGCAAAAATATGAACTGGCAATCAGTAATCAGAGTTCAAAATTGCTTTTAGAAAAAAATTTCCTTAAAGCGGTACCTGTATGTATGGGCATACATGGACACTATTTATTCCTGGTATGGTTGCAGATTAACTGAAAATGGATTGTGTTCGAGGACCAAGTGGGTTCAGTAGGGCTGTTTTATCAAAGAACTACAATCTGGTGCTCAGCCATGTTTAGTTCTGCTTTTTTCACAGTAACAGTAGAAAACAACCCAAATGCCCATCAACAAATGAATAGAGAAACTGGTATATTCATATAATGGAATATTATACAGCACTGGAAAAACAAAGAATTCATGAACTATTACACAAAATAGGTGATCATGGAGGACATTATGCTGAGCGAAGTATTTCAGTCACAAAAAAGGCATATAGTGCATCATGCCACTGTTATAAAACAAGACTGACTTGGGGGCTGCGGGGAAACTAAGAAAAGAGGGTATAATATACATGGCACTGAACCAGACAAGGAAGAGAATTATATTAAAAGAATATATGATTAGGTATTATTGGCATGACAAGAGTCCTGAATAAGAGCTGCGAAAGACCTTTTTTCCCCCCAAAGAAAAAAGCAAACTGAGGAGAGGGAGGACAGGGAGGAAAATGTGCAACAATGAGTGAATGGACATCCAAGTTCTTTATAAACTTTCATTAAAATCTCAATTTTAAAAAAAAACCAAAAAACTAAAAACACCAAAGAACTATAATCTGGGTGGCATAAAAGAATAGTAATGGGTTCTCCTACAGCCCTTGAGCCTAACACTATGAAATCAAGGCATTTAAGATCATGCTCCCTCGCTGAGCCTCCAATAGGGGAGATTTCTTGTCTGTCCCAGCTTCTGATTCCCGGTGTTCACGGGCTGCCAGTGTCATCACATGTCCATCTTTTCTCTACCTGTGCTTTTTTTGTTTGTTTGTCTACTAGTTTATTTATAAAATTCGAATTTTTTCCCCCCATGTGAGCTGCTTTTTTTTCCTTCCAGATTTCCATTCATTCATTGTTGCACTTTTCTCCCCTCCCAACCCTCCCACCTAGTACACTACCCTTTTGGAAAAGTGATACGAAACTTTTTTCATTGTTTTATAATCCCTCCCCCAGGTCCACTCCACTATGCAGCCTTCGCTCTGGACTCCTGTCATGACAATAATACCTAATCACATATCCCTTTTAAACAGTTTTCTCCCTCATCTGTTTCAATGCAGTATACATTATTGAACCCATCTTTCTCAGTCTCCCCCCAAACCTGATGTCAGTCCTTTTTTACAACAGTGGTACCATGCAGTATTTGTCCTTTTGTGACTGAGATACTTCACTCAGCATAATGTCCTCCAGAGTCACCCATCTTGAATAATATTTCATGAGTTCCTTGGTTTTCAATGCAGCGTAGTATTCCATTGTGTGAATATACCACAGCTTCTCTATCCATTCTTTTGTTGATGGGCACTTAGGTTGTTTCCAACTCCTTGCTATTGTGAGCTTTTCTTCTAAAGACACAAGTTGTTACAAGTAAAGGTCCACCAGGCTGACTTTATTTTAGCTTTGTTAACATCTGCATGGACTGTGTTTCCACGTTAGGTCGCTTTTACATATGTGAGAGGATTAGGCTGACGGCGTAAAAATCTGAGCTCCAGTAGGAACAGTCCAATGAGATTTCTGTGGGTTTCGTTTTGCTTTTACTTTCTGTACTGTTCTGTATTACCATATAATGTTATATATAACATGTTCTTTTAAAATGCATGTATATTTTGTACAATGATTCATATGCATTGTTTTATATATTTACCATTGTTTAGTGCCTTTTATCACCCCATCTCATCAGAGTCCCCATTGTACCTTGTCTATTCCTTTACCCTCATCTGTCCGCTAATCTCTGCTGCCCTGGTAATGTTTTTCCCCCCTTGTCCTCTTTTCACCCCTACCTCCTCCCCTTATGAACAGCTATACATATCTTGTTCTGTTGGCTAATTAGGGAGCCTCTGGTGACTTGGTAGAGTTGCGCTGCCAACCTCAAGTTGCTTTGCGTATGGTTCAAATCACTATCTGCTCTGCAGGGGAAAGATGGACAGTCTCCTCCCAGGCAATTTACTGTCTCTGGAAATCTGGAGGGTCAGCTATGACTTGTTTCCAACTTAGTGATACACAACAACATTTACTAATTACAATAACCAGATTGTCCTTTTGTCTCTTGAGACAGTAACTTTCTAAGCTATGAATGAGATTGGTATCCATCTTCAGACACATTGAACTAGGGGCAACTGTGGCTCTCACTTCACATTTGTCCTTTCCCTCCGTCTAGGAGACAAATTCACTAAAACAAAAGACCAGAAATTATACTAATAATTTAAATGATTTCTTACATAGATAACCCTGCATTGGTTTCCAAGGCTGCAAATTGCATGATAAGAGAATGCCCATCTTTCTCCCTTGGAGCTGCCGGGAGCTCTGGTAACGTAGTCCATAGGAAGCTGTGTTGTTACCCCAAAGGCCCTGAGGCCATGCCTGCTGGGGGTTCAAATCCACTCGTGATTCTTCAGGAGAAAGATGGACAGTCACTTCCTGTGAGATCTACAGCCTTGAAAACCCAGTGGAGTGCCACTTAAGAGTTGGAAACATGAATTTGAATTCTTTAAATCCTAGTTGTGTAATTTAACTTATAAATGTTAATTCTACAATTCTGGTATGATTCCCTATACATAGCATCTGAGACTTGATCTGATTATTTTACCAACTCCTAAAATTCTTTCCTAACTGGTATTCAGTTGCAGGAACAATTGCAACTAAACAGCATCAAGCCATTTCTTTAACTGCATGTTTAGCCGGGGGAGCTCTGGTGGCTTAGTGGAAAGGAGTTATGTTGCCAGCCTAGTTACTCATAATTTGAATCCACTAGCTGCTCTGTGGAGAAAAATGGGCAGTCTCCTTCAGTGCAATTTACTGTTCCTGAAAACCCACTCGAGGGCCGGTCAGCTATGAGTCTGTCCTGACTTGACAGTACATAACAACAGTTAGCCTAAGATTTTGAACATAAGTGGCTCATATAATTTCTTATATTTATATAATTATTTTAATTGAACTTTTCTTAAGAAAATATTAATTCTATAGTCATGGCAAGATAGCAGATTTTACCAAACATTTCTGTGAAGTGCTTGTGCTACAACTTAATCAGATGTCAGTAGTTCACAATACATTAAATCAATAGCTTGGTACAATTATGTTGTATTAAAATCACAGTATTTATAAAATTAAATGCAATGAAAAAATTTATTTCATGTTTAGGATCTAATGAAGCAATCTGAATCTTCTTTCTCTTTCCCCCTTTTACAGTCTCAAAATTTAATTGAAAATAAATTTGGAAAAGATAGCATGAGTCAATGCAAAAAGTACAATTTGATACTCAGAATTTAATTAGTTTTACTATTCTTTTTTAAAATTATTATATTTTCTCCACTCCTCCTACTCCCTCTTCCAATCCAGTTTGCAATGTAATGCACCTCTTGTTCCAGGTTGTTGTCATATATGTTATAATATATTATTTTCAGCTGTTCTTCTCCTTATCTTTTCTAATGCTGTGTTTATTATCTATCCATTCTTACCCTCTTCTCTCCCCAACCCTCCATGTCAGTCCTATTTTGTAACAGTGGTGTTATGCAATATTTGTCTTTTTGTGATGGAGATATTTGGCTCAGCATAATGTACTCCATAATGGCTTACCCTTTTTGTGTAATGTTTTAAGAGTTCATTTTTTCAGTGCTGCATAATATTCCATTGTGTGGATGTACCGTAATTTTTCTACACATTCATTTGTTTGTGGGTACTTGGTTGCTTCCATCTCTTTGTTATTGTAACTAATGCAGGAATAAACATGGGTATACATGTATCAGTTTGAATTGAGGCTCTTGTTTTAAGGGTGGATATATATGTATACACACACACACACACACACACACACACACACACACACCATATATATATATATATATATACTCTCAATAGTGGAATTGCTGGGCCAAGTAGTATTTCTATTTCCAACTTTTTGAGAAAACACTAGACTGTGGTTATACACAGTGATTGTACACAGTGCCAAAGTGGTAGTACTATTTTACATTCCCACCAGCAGGGAATATGAGAAAACCCCTCTTAAGGAAAAATTTTCAGTATCTCAAAAAAGTACCTAGAAGTGTTGTAGACATAAGAATATATGTCAAGATGATATGAAATTATTTAGATAGAAGACTTTGAAAGTTTCTGATAAAGTTATGAGGTAATGTAGTAGAAAAATAATGAGAAATAGGTTCTTTTTTTCACATCAATGGGTAATGTGCCGAAGTCATAACAGAGTTCGTAACAGGAAGGCACATGTCGCACAAAAGCGTGAACACCTAGTCACCATACTGACCAGCCGATAAAGGATCCAAGTATTAGATTGTTTCCCCATTTATGTATCATTTTGTGCCATTGTTTTTACGTCAAGAGTGTTTAAAATGTGATCGCTATTTTGGATTTTCTTTGTTAATCTGGTTAAAACCTGAGCCAGAATAGAAATATTCTTTCATAAAACTAGTTATAAATAGAGATATATTTAGAAAGAGAATTTGCAATGAGATTTGATCTAATCAGTCTATCAATATTCTTGGTAATGCTGATATTAAGATTGTAATAACAGTTGCTATTTCTTCCCCTGATAGAGTATGTGTTGCACTTCTCCCCACAATAAACAAAAATCAGAAAGATGATTTTGTCAGCTCACTTGTGAGAGAAGAGTTTGACTATACAACTAATTATTAATTAAGAAAACTGTTCTTCTTTACAGTGGACAACGCAGTTGAATTTGCACACCAGGGATTATTCTTCCACCAAGGCCAGTGTTGTGTAGCTGCCTCCAGGCTTTTTGTGGAAGAATCAATTTATGATGAGTTTGTTCGAAGGAGTGTTGAGCGGGCTAAGAAATATGTTCTTGGCAATCCTCTGACCCCAGGAGTAAGCCAAGGTCCTCAGGTGAGTGTAAAATGGAAGAGAGTATCATTATTGGGAGAGTGAATGAAAGTCTTCCTTTTCCTTTCTCTTTAGGTATTTTTTTTTTAAAAAAACAAGTGAAATGGTTTTCAATCTACATATCTTTGAAGAAAAAAAATACTGTACCCATATGGTAATTTAAAATTATGAATCTGTATTCCAGAAATAAAGGCAGTATTTCCTTTTTCTTTTGCTGCCTAGATTTGTCTAGAAATAGTTGAAGGCAGATGTGGGAAGAAAAAGTGAAAAGTGCTGAGAGTATCTTAATTTTCATCACCCTTCACCCATGTATATTCTGACCAATTGGAAGGTGAGGGCATTGTTAGCTCATGTGGTAGAATTCTTGCCTTCAGTGCTGGAGACATACTTAAATCTGCACCACCCATCTCAGTGGAGAGATGTCTTAGTATGATGCTCTAAGTCACTTGTTAACCACTACGGTCACATGCAGAGTAAAGTTTTAACGTGGGAAACAGCTAAAGTTATGATTTTGAGGCTATAGTGAGGGAGATCAATGACCTAGAAAACCTCCTTGTGTAGTAGATGGATTTTTTACTGTTTACTGACAAACTATAGGATCTTAACTGGGCAGAGTGCCCATAACATCATCCTTCTATTGACTGTACAAAGTATTAGATAGTATTTCAGTTATAATCTATTAGCTCAGTGTTATAAACCATATGCCTGCAAATCGGTTCTCCCTCACGGTTACTCTAGGAACATCAGAATGGAGCACACAGCTCCACAGGTTTTTCCAGTGACATGTTCCCTGGAGCTCTGGTGATCTAATGGGTAAGGAGTTGCACTGCCAATTCAAAGGGAAGACAGTTCAAATCCTCGAGCTGCTCTTAGGGAGAAAGATGAGCATTCTCCTGTGCGTATACCGCCTCTGCAAACCCAGGGGAAGATCAGCTCCAAGTCAGTTCTAACTCACTGCAATAATTTTGAGTTTCATTTGAATTAGAGCTACAGTGTCCAGGCAACATTGTGCCAGATTATGAGCAGGGATTTATTCTGTCATAAATAAAGAATAGTTGTATAAAGGTTTTAAAAGTTTAATCTATTTTAATTGCCTCTTATCTTACATAAAGTAAAAAAAAAAAAAATACACAGTACAAGTATCTTTAAGGTTTCTTCCCAGAAAATTAAGAGGATGAGCATACCCAAAGAATGAATCGCAACCTCTGTCAGATGTTTTTGTTAAGTATTTGACATAATAGCAATGTTTTAGTATTTTGAATCCCATCTTCACAGGCCAAATGATGTATTATTGTCAAATTTGCTAATGCTGTTACTACTCTTTTTTGACTTTTCCCCCCAAAAGATTGACAAGGAACAATATGATAAAATAATTGACCTCATTGAGAGTGGGAAGAAAGAAGGGGCCAAACTGGAATGTGGAGGAGGCCCCTGGGGGAATAAAGGCTACTTTATCCAGCCCACAGTTTTCTCCAATGTGACAGATGAGATGCGCATTGCCAAGGAGGAAGTAAGTCGTTCCATTCTCTTCTGCTCCTGTGTGTGTATCCAAGAGTCTACTTAAAATTCTCAGTTCTTTAAATATCTTTTCAGTAAATGTTATTCTTCATTTATATTATGATAAAGGTTTAAGGCATTTGGGCTCAAGAGGAAAAATTGTAAAGTATCCACATGGTTGTTCATGAATTTCCCGCCAAATACCAATGAGGGAGGCACAAACAATTTCTAGGAACTTCTTTCATTGTATTAAAATAATAGAAAGGAAATTCCAACTTGATGATGCTTTTTCTTCTTCTGAGAAAGTACAATTGAGAAATAATGAGAAAAATATAAAGTGAGATGCAATTTGTTTTGTTTATGTATGGAATTGCCCCTTGAGTAATACAGAGAAATCTCACAACAGCTGTTTTCCTAGGTAAACAACTAGGAAAAGATAGTTTGCCTTAGCAATTATAACTCTGCCTTGTCATCACAGGATGGGGAGGAGAGGAGTTAATCAATGTGTGGGTGGATTTATTGGGTATAGGCCATGAAGATGTTTTAAGGCACTGAAACTAAATATATTGAATCATGAGCCTTTAGTTGATTAAACTTATATTCAACAATTGTTAAGGCAGAGGATCAGAGTTCTTTTTTCTGCCCCAACAATACCATCCAATGGAGGGGAAAAAAGCTGAATCAGATTTGCAAACCGAGGAAAACAAATAGAAAAAGCAAAATGAAAGCAAATGCATAGAGATAACTAAGCATATTTAAATAGTTTGTGTCAATTCAGATCTATAGTTTCTGCATTTAGCCTTTCTAACGTTAATCAAGATACATATAATCGCTTTAATCAGATAAATATTTGTCACTAAGAGTAAAGTGTTCATTGAAGGAAGCATTTATTGTACCTGAACACACACATGCATATATACACACACAAAGTGGATCTTTGAGCAACATGAATTTGAATTTCATGGATCCACTTAAAATCCTTCCCCCTCTCCCCCCCATTGCCATTGCTGTGATGAGTTGAAGTGCTGCTTATTTTCTTCCTGGAAGCAGTTCTCTCTCCCTGCGGAGATGAACTACCCTTGCGGAGATCATTAGTGTCAAAGACAGATTTAATTTGATATTAACACCACTTGGTGCCTATGCTTTTCAGACTGTGTTGTTCAAGAGTCAACTGTAAATTACACATGGATGTTCCACTTGAGGGAGGTTGGCTATGATATACAGCTGGCTTGCAACTTTAGAGTAGTAGTTTGGTGTCTGGCATGTTCAGTTCAAATGATGTGAACTTTCTAAACATTCACCGTATAGCAAAGTTACTGCCGTGTGTATCTGCTTCTCAGGTTGCACTGAAAATACTACATTTACGACTTTGGACATAGACTCAGCCTTTAGTAAACGGCAGCCACAGCCTGTGACTCTGATCAGTTCTGAATACCAGGAAACGATTTCTCTTTCTGGTGTTTGCCTGCTCTGATAGACATTCTTAGAAAACCTTGGTCAGTCCTTAACCATCAAGCCCTCTCATTTAAAATTTTAATCCTCCCTTTATGGAAATCTCATCTAGGCTTTTAACTTTGGAAACAACAATAACAACAAAAAACCCAATCCCAAAACAAAGTCCTTAGTTCCCACTTGGGTTTGAGGTGCTGATCAAACAAGCAGGGCTGTTATCATTCAGGAGTATTTGTGAAGCTTAGTTTGGATCTAAACCAAGAGTATGGTTTTTGTTTTCTGCTCTGGGATCACAGGTGTCTGGTTACGGGGTTGGTGAGGATTGGAGCTGGGGAGTAAGGAGCTGTTCCCTAGGAATGTGAGAGTTGTATAAGGTTTCACTACAGGGTAACATCAAAACAATATGTTATTATTTTGGGTAACATCTAAACAACGTATTATTTCACTAACTGGTTTTCCCTCCACACTTTGGTCTCTGGCACTTAATTAAGAGATTTAAGTCCAATAGACTAGCAATATATTAACTGTTAGTACACTGATAGTTAAAACATTGTTATAATTCTTAATCTTGCCTACATAAATTATTTATCCGCTAGAAGAAACTATTTTCCCTGGCTTGTTGCATATTAATTTAAAAGATAAAGAAAATGTGGGAAAGAATTAAAGCGGGCTTAAAAATGAGTAAGAAATTCAGACATTACTCAGTTGATTATACCAAAACAAGGTCTTCGACACCTTAATTCCAGCATCTAAATAATATTGCTATATTATACTGTACTCTGAGGATACTAGAGATATTGTAGCTGATGTTAGATGGATCTTAGCTGAAAGCAGGGAATACCAGAGGAATGTTTATCTGTGTTTCATTGACTATGCAAAGGCATTTGACTTATGTAGATCATAACAAACTATGGCTGACTCTGAGAAGAATGGGAATCCCAGAACACTTGATCGTTCTAATGCGAAACTTATACTTGGACCAGGAGGCAGTCGTCAGAACAGAGCAAGGGAACACTGCATGGTTCAAAATTGGGAAGGGCGTACGCCAGGGATGCATCCTATCTCCATACCTTTTCAATCTATATGCAGAACAGATTATCCGGGAGGCTGGGATCTATGAGGAGAAATGTGGGGTCAAGATTGGTGGACGATTTATCAATAATCTGCGTTATGCGGATGACACAACCCTGCTTGCTGAAACTGAGCAGGACCTGAAGTGCCTGCTGCAGAGGGTCAAGGACGGCAGCCTACAATATGGATTGAGGCTCAATGTCAAGAAGACAAAGATTCTCACCACTGGACCAATTGGCAGCATCAGAATGGATGGTGAAGAGATTGAGGTTGTTCACAGCTTTAGTTTGCTTGGCTCCATAGTCAACAGTCTTGGCACCAGCAGCCAGGAAATTAAAAGGCGCATTGCCATGGGAAAGTCTGCTGTTAGGGACCTCTCCAAAGTGCTGAAGAGCAATGGTATCTCTTGGGAGACTAAGGTGCATCTGATACAGGCCATGGTCTTCGCAATCCCCTGTTATGCATCAGAGAGTTGGACAATGACCAAGGAGGATAGAAGGAGAATTGATGCCTTTGAGCTGTGGTGCTGGAGAAGAGTATTGAGAATACCGTGGACTGCTAGGAAAACAAACAGATTTGTCCTGGAGAGGGTTAAACTGAGTGGCTCCTTGGAGGCAAGGATTCTGAGGCTCCGTCTAACTTACTTTGGACATGTTGTGAGAAGAGACCGGTCCTTAGAGAGGGACATCATGCTTGGGAGGGTGGAGGGACGGCGCAGGAGAGGAAGGCCCTCTATGAGGTGGATTGATTCAGTGACTGGGATAATTGGGATGGGAGTGTCAGAGACGGTGCGATTGGCACAGGACAGAGCGGAGTTTAGGGCTGTTGTACATAGGGTCGCTATGAGTCGCAGGCAACTCGACGGCACATAACAACAACAACAACTCTGAGGATATAACACATGAATATTATCTCTTAGTATCCTGCAGTTATCTTTATAGATTACTATGCATCAATTTGAAATAAGTAGGACATTCTTGATCAACTTATTTGAAGTAGCCTTAACTTGATCTGTTTCCTGTGGTGTAGATATTTGGACCAGTTCAGCAAATCATGAAGTTTAAATCTTTAGATGAAGTCATCAAGAGAGCCAACAACACTTTCTATGGCTTAGCAGCAGGAGTCTTCACCAAGGACCTTGATAAGGCTGTGACAGTGTCTGCTGCCCTGCAGGCTGGGACGGTGTGGTAAGTCTGCTCCAGGTCATACGGCCTCCCATGGGTAACCACAGGGATAGATTACCATAGCCTTTTCAGACTTGAATTTTTCATTTGAAGCCAAACTTGGAATGGTTGGAAAAGTAGTTACTGCCTATAACCACAAAATCCTCATTTTTGGCATCCTGAAATTGCTTACTCAAAATATTTTATTGATGGAATTTTCCTAGCCAGAGGAAGATAATGAACATGTTTGTTTTAGACATTAAGATCTCTGGTGACAACATTGCATATTGAACCTGTCAGCCAAAAGTTTAGTGTTTCAAATCCACTAGCTCCTCTGTAAGATGGCCAGCCTCTTCCCGCAAAGGTTTACAACCTCAGGAACCCAACTGAGAATTACCATGAGGTGAAATTAATGTAATTATTTCAGTTGGTTATTAGGCACTGAAATGCATTTTTAGATTCATTATCTCATAATTAATGAAGATCTTACAACTTCTCAATTATTCTATTTAAAAATATTATCTCAATATTATATGTGAAATTTACAGACAAACTGATGTTGGGTGAGGGTAAGGAACCTAAGACCATGCAACAGAACAAAGATTTAGAACTATTTCTGACTCCAAAGTGGTGGTTCCCACTTCTAATTGTACATTATAATCATTGAGGAGCTTTAAAATTACACTTTTAAAAAGCTCATTCTCAACATCAAATATGGAGATTAGTATAACTGCTGTTTAGTTCTGAATAGCTAGGCCAAATGGAATTTCTGTATTCTGATTTTTGAGGAAACGACAAACTGCCTTCCAGAGTGGTTGTGCCATTTTACAGTCCCACCAGAGTTCCAATCTCACCGCATCATTTCCTACATTTATCACTTGTTTTGTATTTTTTTCAGTGGCTCATTCTATTTGTTCCTACTTTATTTTACAATAGGTTCTTTTCCTTCAGAAGGTCTGAAATAAAAATAAGCAGATTTATAAGGAATTCGTATTGTTGTTGTTTGGTTTTGAATTGGAACCAAATTCCCAGCTGATGGCTTTCGTGAGATTTCAGAGGTGATAACTCACAGGGGAGATGACACATCTTTCTCTCTGAGAACAGTTGGTAGATTCAAACTGTCCACCTTTGGATCGAGAGTGCAGCTCCTATTAACAGCCTTAATGATTAATGTAGGAAAATGTATTATTAAAATTTAACATTGCACCTGTTTGGATGGATGGATGAATGCCTGTTATGTCCTCTTATTGAAGCCTGAATGTGTACTCAGCTCTACAACAAACTTATTTGATATGTATTTTTTGTTTTCAAATAATTGCTGAGTGTTAGTTAGCTTTACAGAGGAGAAAACTTAAAGTTAGAGAAGCTAGTTGGCTTGGATCCACTTACAATAGCATGAAAGGAGGAAAAACGGTATAAAAAGAGAACATTTTCTCATTTAACAATGTTTTTCATATACACTGAAAATCAGGCTATTAATGAAATACTACTTTTCATTTTGGCCTCTGGGAAATCTAAAGTTTAAGAAGTTTTTCATGACTTTGATAACTACAGTTTAACTTCACCTTTTGTGTTGATCATTCTTATATTATTTAATTCAAATTATTCACGGTTTTGTAATTCTATGTATAAACTAACATCTTTGAAACCCACATCTTCAAACACTTTTCAAAGTATGTTAGAACGTTAAGAAATAATCAAAAACAGCTATGAGATAATCATCTCACCCCACTCAGGATAGCAAATTTAACACAACAGCAAGCAACAAATGCTGGCGAGGTGGTGGGGAAACTGGAACCCTTATTCACTGTTGGTGGGAGTGTAAAATGGTGCAGCCACTGTGGAAGGTGGTATGGCACTTTCTCAAAAATATGCAAATAGAGATACCATTTGACCCCGCAATTCTACTACTGGGAATATACCCCAAAGAGATCATAACTGACATCCAAGCAGATATATGCACACACATGATTATCGCGGCTTTGTTCAGAATAGCAAGGAGTTGGAAACAACCTAAGTGCCCATCAATAAACAAATGGATAGAGAAGCTGTGGTATATTCACACAATGGAATACTATGCTGCGTTGAAAACCAAGGAACTCATGAAATATTATTCAAAATGGGTGACTCTGGAGGACATTATGCTGAGTGAAGTATCTCAGTCACAGAAGGACAAATACTGCATGGTACCACTGTTGTAAAAAAGGACTGACATTGGGGTTGGGGGGAGACTGATAAAGACAGGTTCAATAATGTATATTGCATTGCAACAGATGAGGGAGAAAACTGTTTAAAAGGGATATGTGATTAGGTATTATTGTCATGACAGGAGTCCAGAGCGAAGGCTGCATAGTGGAGTGGACCTGGGGGAGTGATTGTAAAACAATGAAAGGATTTTCGTATCACTTTTCCAACAGGGTAGTGTACTAGGGGGGAGGGTTGGGAGGGGAGAAAGGTGCAAAAATGAATGAATGGAAATCCAAAGTCTGTAAATTTTCATTAAAATTAATAATTAAAAAAATAACAAAAGATAAAGTTAATATTTTTATGATTAAATTTTTACATATGTATTAAATCATTATTTACACACTTACAATACATATAAAAAAGAAATAACTAATCAAATCTAATTCCCAACACAGCTTATTTAAGCAGTTGATTGAGCCAAATAATAAAGAAATGGACTTAGTAACAGAATACATATTGCAATACCAAAATAAAATTGATGCTGTAACTATAAACACCCAAGCCTCGGAAAAATTACAAAGATTATGGTGTATAGAGAGAAAAAAAATACCTGCTCATTAGACTCAAGTCTCAGCAAACTGAAGCCTTTCCTTTATGATACTGACTATTCATTCCCTTTAATTCAAACTGCTCCTTCTCAGTATGTGATATACTGCTAGAATGACTAACCACATTTACCGGCACACCAGCCTGTTTGTTTTTAGGTAATGCTTATTCTTCTGTCCTCCCATTTATCCTTTCTCATTGCACTGAATTATTTCACTGGTTAAGTATTTGCTTTAACAGGCCTCCTTTCTTTTCAGGGTGAACTGTTATATGGCAAATTCTGTCCAGTGCCCCTTTGGGGGATTCAAGATGTCTGGAAATGGACGAGAACTGTAAGAATAATTTCCTCTTAATATGAGCACTTATTTTCCTTAAAATGCTTGCTACTCCCAGAGAATCTAAAATAACTTCTTGAAATAAAATTTGTCTCTGATCTTTTTATGGAGCTCCAATCACCAAATAGTCTGTCAGGTGTTTTTTGTATCTTTTAGATTCAGAAAAGGAAATGGCAGAAAAGAAATCTCATTTATTAATGTTCTACTTTATGTTGGTAGTCACACTGGTACATGGGTGATTAAAGTATATCTTGAAATTGTTGAGTAAATATGAGTGTAAATTTATTTGGAAAGCATTTCCAGGAAAGCGGTGGAAGCTACATGTTAACAGCTATTAAAAAGTGTACAAGGATAAGTATATTCTAGTTACTTAGATATCATTCTTAAGAAATTAATTTCTTTTCCAATATGCATTCAGGGTAAGACAAATGGTTCTTGTTAAAATTTTGATAGGCAAGTTAGATTTTTAAGCTACCTGAATTAAGACATTTTGAACAAAAATCACATGTAAAATATAAAAACCAAATATATTTCATATTCATGATTATAATACCTAAAGAAAACCTATATATACTTGGTCAAATAAAATTTAGTCTTAATTTGAGCTTGATGCAAAATATAGGTCTGAAAACAATGCAGCTGCTATGAATTGTCCTAAACATTTGAAATGTGGGTATTGACAGCTTCCTTTAATATACAAAGGGAAGAGGCTGTGTGGTGTACTGTTTTCAGTCAGCTATTCCAGCTGAGAATGCTATTGTCGAAATCTACCTTAAGCTGAATTTTTAAAGCTTAGTAGTAAGTAATTTATTGCAAGGTTATTGTTTTAAGAGAAATAAGAAGTGCTAACATTAAATCTCACATAATTTGAGTATGTTGCTGTTAGGTTCTATGAAGTACAGCTCATAGCGACTCTGTGAACAAAATATCTGAATCCTTTTCTATCCTGCACCATCCTATCTCACTTCCTGATATACAAGAGACCATTACTACAGTCACCGTGTCGATCCACCTGGTTGAGGGGCTTCCTCTCATGCATTCCATTTCTTTTTTTTTAAATGTTACACATGTTTATTCTCTTTTCTTAATTATGCTAGTTTATTTAGAAAATTCGAATACATTGTTTTTCTCTCCAGTTCCTTTTTTAACAATTTCTAGCTTTCCAATATTCAAGCTACATATGTTCCAGTTTTTAAATGATGTTTGTTATGTTTTTCCTCATGTTAATTGATGTCTAATCTGGGCTCTACAACTACACTACTATAATTATCTTCTTCATTTAGTGTTCATAGGGTTTATAAAGACCTGTTATTTAGGAAATAGATGGCCCACCCTGCTTCCTACTCTGTCTGAATCAGGGTGCTCCACCAAAACCTCACCACTGTGGGTAACCTTTATGGCATTTGATACCCCAGTGGCACAGCTTTCAGTATCACAGCAACCCCAAGTTAGCTCAGTACAACACCCTGACAGATGAGTGCTGGACCACTTAGAACAATGTTCTCCCCAAGTAACAAATAATATCAGTAAATCAAAAACTACTTACCCCCCAGAATCCAACTGCTTCAAGCTGGAGACTCACTCTCAGGCAGGAACCAACTTCTAAATACAAAGGCCCACCTGCCAGGTCCTGATTGCTTAAACAAGAGGCTTCCAGCCCACAGCTGATTGTTAACGAAATAAAAAATGGCCAGTCAGCCTACACTTGGGTATGTTGTTAGGAGGGGCTAATCCTTGGGAAAAGATTCCATGCTTGGAAAGTTGGAGAGTCAGTGAAAGCGAGGAGGACCTTCAGTAAGGCAAATTGACACAAGGACTGTCACAGAGGATATGAATATTTCTGAGATGATTAGGATGGCACAGACTAGGACAAGGTTCAGCTTCATTGTTTACAGAGTCATAGTTGATCCAAAGACAACTAACAATAATCACCTCAAATGCTCTCACAGTGTTCAATGACAATTTGCTAATGCTAAACAATTTTAATGACAAAAATTGCTCCCTTGAATACTTCACCTAATTGCTTAGATTAACAGAGGTCACTTGAGACTGTGTTAGCAGGCTGTTTCAAATTTCATTTACTTCCAGCACCTCACAAAATCTTTTTTCCCCCTCTCCTTTTAGAAAAGGAGAGCATAGAGTGATACAAATGATTAGAGTTATATAGAGATTAATTTTTGTTATTGTTGTTTTTGTCTCCATTGTTTTTGCCAGGTCACTTCAGCCCACATTACTTGTGTGGCTACTTAGTGCCAGTTCTGAGTACAAAACCAAGAACAGATGTATCTTAGAAATACCATTTTGTCCGCAGGGTCATTCCTGGGTGAAAGCCATGGACATCTCCTGGGATTTGTTAGAAATGTAGTCTCAGGCTTCCTATCAGAATCAGATTCAGATTCATTTTATTAACTTCCCAGATGATTTATGTGTTGAATAGTCTAGAACTAGTAAAGAAAGGGAATGTAAATGAGTGATGTTGTATTATAAAAAAAGCATGTACCTTGAAATACAAAACAACAAGGTCAACTTCAGACACAGTGTGAAAAAAAATATTTTTTTGTTTTTGAGAGTTGCAAGTACTCAGAATATACTAAAAATTATTCATTAATTTAACCCTTTGAGATAAATTCCTTATTAAATATTATC
Organism: Elephantulus edwardii; assembly: GCF_000299155.1. Lineage (NCBI taxonomy): Eukaryota > Metazoa > Chordata > Mammalia > Macroscelidea > Macroscelididae > Elephantulus > Elephantulus edwardii. The sequence continues at coordinate 701,600 of NW_006399891.1, read as the reverse complement.
CTTTAATGGGTTTCAGACAACTAAGGCTAATGGTTTCATTTAAAGACCATGCTCTTTGATGTTTTTAAAAGGCATTTGCAGAAGTTCAATTGTCCAAAGACAATAATCAGTGCAGAGGATTAGGTTACGAAGGAGGGAAAGATGTCTTCTACATGCCTGTCTGCATCACAAGGAAGGAAGAATAGAAAAGATTAAGATCTTTTTTTCTCCTTTTAAGCCTATATATTCATGTGTTTTATTACTTTTAGAGTGAATTTATATATTGGTAATTTGATCTTCTCATGAAAACAATAGAGTAATTTAGCCAATCTTTTTTTATTATCTCTTCTACAAAGAAGAAATCAAAGTCAGCTTCTGTAATTAAGAGGTTCCCGTAAACATAATTGATAATAAGTTACCAGGGTTCAGATTGGTTTACTTGGATTATCATTTAGTTGCACTTAAAAGTTATATAAGCAAATATCAAAGGTTGGAAGAGTTTGTATGCAGTGGATAGTGCAACAACTGCATAAAGCCCAGAAGTCCAAATTGAAGTGAGTCAGTTAGTGAAGTAACCATTATCATCATCATCATTTTTTTAATCTAATTCATGATCTCCTTCTTGATTAGCCAAGAATAGAATATTTCAAAATTACAGCTAGAGTACACCTTCTAAAAGTCATAATAGAGAAATTGGCACATGCTAGCATAAAAACAGTAGGGGTTTGGTTGTTTTTTTTTTTTATAAACACCTCATCATATCTGTACTAAATCAAACACAGTAAATAAGTACAAGCTGTCCTTGAGCACAGAGGACATTTACTCGACTGCTTTTGAATGGTAACTTATTACTATTTCTGCTCTTACACTATATCTGGCTTATTTCTTAGAACCTAGACTAGAACTTACAAAATCCTGCTGACTGAACTATCTTTAGTGGTTAATTTCAGTGGCTAACTTTTTAAAGTCAAGTAGAAGAATGTTTAAAAAGGACTATTTCTATGACAATGAACAGAATATATGGTTATTTAAAATAAGAGTGTTCACCACAAAGTATGTCTTAAAAGCCTAATATATTACAGTTGACTAGTTACTATTTCAAATACCTCCATATTCTCCTCATAGTTTCCATTATTCCTAGCCTGATGAGCAAAAACTAGCTTGTACCAAATCATGAGCCGTAAAATATATTTCTACTGCTGTGCTAACTGCTGTCTCTTTTCCACCCCTCTCTTTAGGGGAGAATATGGTCTTCATGAATATACGGAGGTCAAGACAGTCACAATGAAAATTTCCAAGAAGAATTCATAAAGAACTTCGTGAGGGTGGAGAGAAGTGTCAGTAGCCAAGCATCTTCTCTAAAAGCTAGTATATTTCAGTGTCTTATCTTGATTTTTCTGAATAAGTAAACCACATTAGTAACAAGATCCACACATAGTAAACTTGGCATGTAACTTACTCTGAACCAGTTTGATTTAATAGAAGATGACTAGTTATCCTTTAGTTTATTCATTTACCAGTTCCTTGAAATACTTGATATTAATGTTAACTGCCAAGTAGAGATACTTTACTCCAAGTAGTTGTGAAATCATTGATGCTTCTTTACATGTTGATTAGAATGTGGTGCCTGCCTGTCAAAGGAAGTGATACCTGAACTAGCGATAATCTCTGTATAAACTTCAATAAAAACAACCTTGCATATGATTGTTTTTTTTAATTTTTTTATGATTGTTTTTAAGTCTGTTTTTTTATATAAAACTGATAGTGAGTGCTTGTCCCTGTCACTCAAAAGTGGTATTACAGTTAATTTGAGCATAAAGATGCATTTGAAAGTATCTAATACACTCATTCACAAAAGGGTAGAAAAAACAATTTCTGAGGAATCCTTTAATTCCTTTGCTTTCACATTTGAGATAGATGGCTTTGGGCATTCAGCAAGTAGCTAAGTGCCTTTACGTTCCAAGAACCGTATCAGGTTCTGAAAATAATGCCTTCGACATGCTTTCATGGCAGGGAGGAAATGCAAAATCTAAAAAAGAAAAGGCAAATATAGTAATAAAGTGAACATGTCCAGAACCATATGAATGTGGTAGTATACTAAGTGAATATAAATGAAATCTAACTTGGAAATAGGCAATGACTTTGTAAAGTCAATTCACTGAAGGGGCCTTATTAGTGAGCCCGTATGAGGATAATACCCACTACCATTCCAACCCATAGTGACACTCTATTAGATTTCAAAGGCTGTATATTTTTGAGAGAAAACCATCTTTCTCAGAGAAACTGACAGATTTGAACTGCTGACCTCTCTGCTAACTCCAAGTAAAACTTAAAAGCTTTCAGATTTCCTTAAATCCCCACCTTTCACATCTTTATTACAAGTTCTGCCTGACACTTCTCTTGTAAATCCCGGCTTGGAGCTAGTTCATATCTTGCATGTTCAAAGATAAAGACACTTCATACTGTGAAGTGTACCCATGATGTCCTACATCAGCTACATTTTGGGAGTCCTCATGGCATCCTCTCTCTGCCTCTTCTAAATCCAGCTTGAACTGCTGAAAGTGCTCTTCTGTTGTAGGCATTTTTAAATGATCATCAGCATTTTGTTTGTATGCGATATTAATGATATTATACAATGTTTTCCACATTCTGTTGGATAATCTTTCTTGGGAATTGGAACAAACATGGATCTCTTCTAATTTCCTGGCATAGAGGAATGAGTACATCCAGGGCTGCATTTCAGTTAGTATCCTATATATTCCTGGGGCCTTACATTTGCCAATGCCTTCAGTCCAGCTTGAATTTCTTCATTATCATTAGCTCTTGATCACATGGCACTTATTGAACTATTTCAGCATCAGCCAATTTCATTTTGGTACAGTAACTCTCTCTTCCAGCTATCATTTTTTTTTTAGGTGATTCCCATATTTTTATTTTCCACGTACTCTTCTTTGGTTTTGTTTTTAAATAAAATTTTGTTTATATTGGTTTACTTACAAAGTTCATACATGTATTTTCACACTGGATTTATCTTTTTTTTAATTTATCTTTTTTTGATGATTCCTAGATCATTTAAGATTTTGCCCATGGCATCACTAAGTATTGCAACATGAGGCCTGAATTTTTCAGCTCCTTCAGCTTGAGAAATACTGATCGAGTTCTTCCCTTTTTATTTTCCAATTGTATGCCTCTGCACATTCCCTCTTAGTAGTTTATCTTCCCAAGCTGCCCTTTGGAATCTTCTGTTCAGTTCTTTTACTTCATCTCTTCCCTTTGTTTTGGCTTCTTGAGTCTAGTATAATTTTTAACTTCTCTTCTGATAGCCATTTTAGTAATTTATTTCTCCTCTGTTTTTTGTGTGACCTTTGTTCTCTTAAGAAATGCCCTTAATCTCTTCCCACAACTCATCTGGTCTTCAATCATTGGTGCTAATATTTCAAACCTATTAATATGTTTTTTTTTAAATTCAGGTGGGATAGAATCAAGATCAAAATCTTGGTTCTTGTAGACTTGCTTCAGTTTTATTCAGCTTAAATTTGAACTTGCACATGAGTTATTGATCTGTTCCACAGTCAACACCTAGTCCAGTTTTGACTGCTGATGTTGAACTTCCCCAATGATTTCTTCCACAGATATAGTCAATCTGTGCAGTTCATTTGGTGAGATCCCCATATAAAGCCAACATTTGTGTTTTTTAAAACAAGTATTTGCAATGAATAAATCATTGTACAAAATTTTATTATTATACTTCCAGTCTTATTTCTGTTACCAAGTCCTTATTTTCCAACTATCCTTCCCTCATTGTTTCCAACTTTGCATTCTAATCACCAATTATGAATATTAATTACCACGTTTTGTCAATTTGGACTGCAAAATTTGATAAAAATTTTCAATTTCCTCTTTAGCTTTAAGAGCATACATTTGAATAATAGTTGTATTAATAGGTCTTTCTAGTATGTGTATAGATACTATCCTATCAGAACATTGTACTTAAGTATCGAACATGAAATTCTCTTTTGAACTATGGATACAACACCATTCTTGCTCTGTTTTTCATTCTCACCAAAATATACCATATGATTGTCTGATTCAAAATGGCCAAATCCAGTCGATTTCATATTACTAATTCCTGTTTTTGTTATGGGCCATTGAGTCACCAGCAGCCTATAGCAACCCTGAGTACAGCAGCTCTGAAGCCTGCCCTATTTTGAGCCAGTATTACTATGACATCTGCTTCCATTGCCCCAGTTATTGTATCAATCCATCTCATCCAAGGTCTTCCTCTCCTTTGCTGTCCCTCTACCCTTCCAAGCATGATGTCCTTGGAAGATAGATCCTTCCTGGACACATGCCCAAAGTATGTGAGACGGAGCTTCAAAATCCTAGCCGCCAAGGAGAAACTAGGTTTCACCCTCCAAGACAGATTTGTTTTCTTGGCAGTCCGTAGTTTAAGACTTCTTCAGCACCACAACTCAAAGGCATCAATAATTCTTCTGTCATCCTTAGTCGTTGTCCAGCTCTCTCATGCATAGCAAGTAATTGCAAAAACCATGGCCTGGATCAGATGCACTTTAGTCTCTAGAATGACATCATTGCTTTTCAGTACTCTAGAGAGGTCCCTGACAGCAGATTTTCCCAGTGCCACTGTTGTTGTTATATGCCGTCGAGTTGCTTATGACTCATAGCGACTCTATGTACAACAGTCGTAAACTCTGCTCTGTCGTGTGCCAGTCGCACTGTCTCCGATACACCCATCCTGATTACTCCAGTCACTGAATGAATCCACCTCATAAAGGGCCTTCTCCTCCTGTACTGTCCCTCTACCCTCCCAAGTCTGATGGCCTTCTCCAAGGACCAGTCCCTCCTTACATGTCCAAACTATGTTAGATGGAGCCTCAGAATCCTTGCCTCCAAGGAGCTGCCCGGTTTGACCCTTTCCAGGATGAATCTGTTTGTTTTCCTAGTAGTCCATGGTACCCTCAATGCTCTTCTCCAGCACCACTGCTCAAAGGCATCAATTTTCTTTCTGTCCTCCTTAGTCATTGTCCAACTCTCTGATGCGTAACAAGTGATAGCAAAGACCATGGCCTGTATCAGATGCACCTTCGTCTCCAGAGAGACACCATTGCTCTTAAGTATTTTGGAGAGGTCCCTAACAGCAGACTTTCCCATGGCAATGCGCCTTTTAATTTCCTGGCTGCTGGTGCCAAGACTGTTGACTGTGGAGCTAAGCAAA
>NW_006399891.1:682797-695405 GCF_000299155.1 Elephantulus edwardii | reverse complement strand
GTCCAAAAATTATGGAAAAGTAAAAGAAAAGATTCTTTCATTGTTTTACAAACCCTCCCCCAGGTCCCCTCCACCATGCAGCCCTCGCTCTAGACCATGACCCCTTCTAAACCAGTGCCATTCGTCTTTTGATTTCCTGACTGCTGGTTTCAAGAGTATTGATCGTGGAGCCAAGCAAACTGTAACTGTTAACAACCTCAAATGTTTCATTTGTCACAACTTCTAGTTTTCCAATATTTATACTTAATATACTATGTTCCATTTATTAATTAGGATGTTTACAGCAGTTTCTTATTTTGATTGTCAATCTAGGCTCTTTTTCTAATACTAATCTATGTTTCTATATTCACAGTTTTGTGAGTTTTTTCTTAAAAAAATTTAAGTTAGTATTCATTGTGTTTCACACTATTCTTCATTCACACTGTGTTTGATACAATCATTCCATGCATTATGCTTTATAAAATTAATCAACATTGATTTATACACATCATTACTTTGTCTTTTCAGGTCCCCACCAGATCTTTCCATTGCTCATAGTTTTTTGAAAGGTCTGCCATTTCAGAAGTGGATGGCCAATCCTTCTTCCTAGTCTGTCTCGATCATGGATCTCCACAAAAATCTGTTCACCATAGGAGACCTCTGTGGCATTTCAAGCCCCTGTGCCATAGCTTTCAGTATCACAGCAACCCACAAATAAAGCAAATTGACAGACAAGCATGGGAGTCATTAGGACACTGATAGATGAAGTTGATTCTCACTCAATGGCCCACAATAACAACAACAAATAGTGTTGCCTAGAGCACAAGAGAGGAAGACCCTTAATGAGATGGATTGATTCAGTCACTGGGGTACTGGGGGTAGGTGTGTCAGAGACAGTAATATTGGCACAGGATAGAGCAGAGTTTAGGGCTGTTGTACGTAGGGCTGTTATGAGTCGCAAGCAACTCAACGGCACAATGACAACCATGGGCTAGAGATTGAGCTGCCAACCTCAAGGAATGCAGTTCAAATTAAAATATCCAAGAATATAGTCATTCCACAAGTAATTAGCAATATGCAGGTCAATTTCCCAGTACAACAAACTGACAGATAAATCTCACAGTTTAGGCGGCTTTACTTCCAGGTGCTAAGTAGCAGCTCTCAGGGATCACTTTCTCTCTCTGATCGTTCTGGAGAAAGGTCCTTGTCTCTGAGTTTCTGCTCTGAGACCACATTTCTGTGGCTGCTGGGTGCTGGAGCTTTCCAACTGAGGTGTACAGCTGATACAGTTAGATAATGTCCAAGGTAAGGGCAATGTCTTGCCAGGATCCCGTAGCCTGTGTGTCCAATCTTGGCCTGCGGGCCTGAAGTGCACACAAGTTTAAAATCCTTTCTCCTCTTGTGGCCTCTCATGTGTTTAAGCCATAAAGCTTCATAGAAGCCAGAGGGTTAGGGCTTATACCAAAATTTGGATGAATAAAATGGTGCACACAGGGTTTTGCCTATTGATATATCCAAGGTTCTGAAAATTCCTGCAATTTGTTTCATTTTGTTCAACACAGAGTTTCACAAATTATTTACGCTTGGGAACTTGTGATTCTTCTCCCTTATTGGAGATAATTAATCTGTATTAAGAAGCATATCTGGAAAATACTACTCCATACTATAAAGTTTAAGTTCTCAAGAGAAAACCAATGATTAAAAGAAATATTTTTTAAATGTTGTATTTTAGTAAAATTGACAGGCTCATGTTTACATATTTATGTCTCCTTATAAAAAACAAAACAAAAACCATGTATTTTTTTAAACACACACACACACACACACATGTATTTTTGTGTCCTAGTTCTTTCTCCACAAAGTGACAAGTCTCAGGGAAAGCAGGTATTTGGATACTTTGATACCCACTGTCATTGCATTGATTCTGACCCATGGCAACCTGAACTGACTGACCACCTATCCTCCAGCAGGTCTACTTCAGAGGCTGAAAATTGCTTGGAAGGGGGTTGCCTGTCTTTCTCCATCAAAGTGACTGGTGAATTCAGCTCAACTTTATACCCACTAGGTTACCCTAGTTGCTGTGTGCTATTGAGTAGGAACGACTCATAGCTGACCCTCTATCAGGTTTTCAGAGGCTGTAAATCACATGAGAGGAGGCTGCCCACCTTTCTTCCACAGACTAGCTGGGGGATTTGAATCCCACACCTTGAGTTTGGCAGTTCAACCTCTTACCACTGGACCAGCAGAGCTCCACAGGCTACGCTATAGAACAGAGTGAATTCTATAGGAATTGCACTGCTGTAATATTTACAAACCTTTGGGCCTGGTGTTAATTGTGTTTGGGATGAACACTCTTCCAAGTGGTATAGCACTGGTCAATTTGCTGTACTGAGGCAATTTGGGGTTTTCTGTGATGCCTAACGTTGTGCTATTGGTATGTCAAATACCATAATGGTTACCCATGTGGACAGTGTCTGGTGCAGCTCCTCCATTAAGACAGGCTTGAAAGTAGGAGCGGCATCCACTTCCTAAACAACATGCTTCTGGGAACTCTATGATCTTAAAAAAACGACGATTGTTATTGAGCAAGATTCAGGTCTTTTGTTCACAGGATTGCTATGAGTTGTGCTCAACTTGAGGGCACTTAAAATCAACAACAACGTTTACAGAAGCCAATTAGCATATTTTGTTCAGATAAAATACCTGGTGAGTTTCAGCACTGAAGGGCTGATCGCTCAGCACTGAAAGACTGTGCCACTAAGGCTGCTCTTTGTGAGTTATTAGATACGTGTTCCTGGGAGAAAGATAGGCATTCTGTTCCCGTGCAATTTACTGCCTCTGAAATACCCCCAGAGGGTCAGCTATGGATTGGTTTCAGCTTGACAGCACACAACAAGAGATCCGTATTACGTTGTTCCTAGCGTATGGATCTGCCAACCAAAAGTCGGCATGTGTCCGGGAGTTACAGTCAGCCAAGTGCTCCTGACGCAAAAGATAGACAGCCTTCTCCCATAAAGATAAACAGACTCAAAAATGTAATGGATAGAAACAATTTAATGGAAATTGACCTGAAGGTGGTGAATTTTGAGGCGATGTATTCTAAATTGATCTTACATCAGTAATATAACATTTAATCCAAATTCTTTTTCCCCATTCATTCATTGCTGCACTTTTCTCCCTGCCCACCCCTTCACCCCAGTTCTCTCTTCTCTTTGAGAAGTAAAAGAAAAATTATTTCCTTGTTATACAATCCCTTCCCCCAAGTTCACTCCACTATGCAGCCTTTGTTCTGGACTCCTGTCATGATAATAATACCTAATCATATATCCCTTGTAAACAGTTCTCTCCCTCATCTGTTTCAATGCAGTATGCATAATTTATCCCATCTTTCTCAGTCTCCTCCACAACCCTGATGTCAGTCCCATTTTACAACAGTGGCACTATGCAATATTTTTCCTTTTGTGACTGAGATTATTTCACTTAGCTCAATGTCCTTCAGGGTCACCCATTTTTAATAATATTTCATGAGTTCCTTGTTTTTCAATGCAGCATAGTATTCCATCATGTGAATATACCACAGCTTCTCTATCCATCTGTTTGTTGATAGGCACTTAGGTTATTTCCAGCTCTTTGCTATTGTTAACAAATCCGTGATAAACGTGGGTGTGCATATATCTGCTTGAGTGGCAGATATGGTTTCTTTAAAGTATATTCCCAGTAGTGGATTTGCTGGGTTGTTGGGGAATGTTGGGGAGGAAGGGAGAAACTCTGGCTAGGACAGATCACCTAAGCTCCGGATAAGTGCAAGCCTCCAAACGGCCTTTAATACAGGGCAGAGAAAGCTCTCCTGTGCTTGGCCATACCTGCTTGAGAAAGTTCACCACTGGGGAAGATGGCTACCACATCTGTTGAGCTGGGAGTAGTTCTCACAAGGCTGAGGTGCTCCTATCCAAGCCGCATGTCCCATGTCTATAAGATAACCCTATCCAGTCTTCCTGTTTATGTACTTGCTCATATGTAAGTGTGCTGCAGCTCCCAATTAAGTTGAGCTGGATTGACTCTCTGAACCGCTCCCCGGAGTGGTGTGTCTCTGTCATACTTACCCGCATCAAGGTATTGCTGTTCATTCACAGCAAATGGACAGTGACACTGGGTCAAATAGTATTTCTATTTTCAACTTTTCGAGAAAGCACCATACAGTGGTTGCACCATTTTATGCTCCTACCAACAGTGAATAAAGGGTTCCAGTTCCTCCATAACCTTGCCAGCATTTGTTATTTGCTCTTCTGTTAAATTTTGCTATTCTTACTGGGGTGAGATGATATCTCAAACTAATTTTTTAAAGTAAAGATTTTGGAGATGGTTCCATGTTAGATAGAATTTTTATCTTCTATGTCTGAGATCCTGGTTCAATTTCTGGCTGACACACCTCACATACATCAACTATTCATCTGACAGTATAGGGAATGCATGTTGCTATGGTGAGAGCTGGACAACCACTAAGGATGGTAGAAGAAAAATCAATGCCTTTTAATTGTGGTGCTGGAGAAGAGTCTTAAACATACTGTGAACCACCAAGTAAACAAATAGTTCTGTCTTTAAGAGGGTGAAACCAAGTATCTCTTTATAGACTAGGATTTTGAAGCTATGTCTCACATACTTTGGGCATGGGCCAGGAGACACTGGTCCTTGGAGAAGAACATTATGCTTGGAAGGGTGGAGGGAGAGCACAGGAGAGGGAGACCCTGGATGAGACGTATTGATACAGTAACTGGGGCAATGGGTGTTGGTGTGTCAGAGTCAATGAGATTGGCTCAGGATAGGGCAGGCTTCAGAGCTGTTGTATATAGGCTTTACTTGATGGCACATAACAACAACAGCAATGGTATGAAACTGGTTTCAGGAGAGCTTCTAGACAAAGGTAGACTGGGAACAAAGACCTACCATCTACTTTGAGTGAAATGAAAAAATAGTTGGAAACACAATTGATTATGGAGATGATAAAGGACTAGGTAGCATTCTATTCCATTGTTCACAGAATTGCTCTGGGGCATGGAGCCAATTTAATGCAGTTAAAAAAATAAGAATGTTTAACTTTAAAGTTTGTTTTTCAGATTCAATTTTTAGAAAGATAATAATGTTTATTGTCTTACATTTACAAACACTTTAGCATTTATGCTTTTAGAACACAATGTTAGCTGCTACAATTTTGTGCTACAATCTGAAAACAAATTCACCAGCAAATTAACTCCATTAGATTCTTTGGCCTTAAATAAAAACTCCAAATAGAAAGGGATTCCCAAACTTGTGTGGGCCTATCACATTTCCAATCTGGACTATTTTCTAAGTACTGGGGCATAATTACTATTTTGAAAGCTGGAGCAATCAAAATCTTAGGGGAAAATGAAAGATGTTTGGACGTTGAGAAAGAAAAATATCCAAATACCGTGCCGAGTTGTGTTTTTCTAAAACCAGACTGTGTCTACCCTTTCCAAAGATTTGTTTAAAATCATATATAAATAAATAAGTAGACAAGTTAATATTGTAATGGCACACCACCAGAACCTTTTTAAATATACAATAAAGAGAGCTGAACAGAGAAGACAAAAGCCAGAAGCAAGTTTAAATATTTAAAAATTAAATCCTCCTTGTATAAAGAAGACTTTGTAGAATTAAAAGAAAAACATTTGTTTTATATTGGCTCATTCTGGACCTCTTAACATTATTTGTATTTCTTTGCCTATAACTTATATAGCCATATTGAAAAGAAATCCTCAAACTTGATCTCTAAATAGTGATGTTACAGGAAACACTTTGTTTTTGTTATTGTTGTTGCATGTGATCAAGTTAGAATTAATTCATAGCTAACCCTTCACTGGTTTTTCAGAGGCAGTAATTTACACGGAAGGAGATTGCCCATCTTTCTTCCTGGAGCAGTTGGTAGATTAGAACTATGTGCATTTAGATAACAGTGTAGTTTCTTACTACTAGCCCACCAGAACTCCCTACAGGAAACCCAGGAAGTGTTTTTATCACATAGAATTCAGCTGTTGTTGTTGTTGTTATGTGCCATTGAGTCACCTGTGACTCATAGCGACCCTATGCACAATAGCTCTGAAGCCTTGCCTACCCTGAGCCAGTCTCACTGTCTCCAACATACCTACCCCAATTATGCAGTGACTGTATCAATCCATCTTATCCAGGGTCATCTTCTCCCACGCTGTCCCTCTTCCCTTCCTTCTCCAGGAACCAGTGTCTCCTGTCCACATGCCGAAAGTATGTGAGATGGAGCTTCAAAATCTTAGCCTCCAAGGAGAAACTTGGTTTTACTCTCTCTGAGACAGAAATATTTGTTTTTCTTGACAGTTCATGGTATGTTCAAGTCTTTTCTCCAGGATTACAATTCAAAGGCATTGATTCTTCTTTTGTCATCTTTAGTCATTGTCCAACTTTCTGACACATAGCAAGTAACTGGGAAGACCATGGCCTGTATTAGGCTCACCCGAGTCTCTATACTGACATTGTTGCTTTTCAGCACTCTGCATAGGTCTCTGACAATAGATTTTCCCAACACAATCCATCTTTTGATTTCCTGACTGGAACTGCAGTACAGCTTCTTGGCACTAGGCCACCAGAGCTCCCTGGCAACTCACTATTGATTGAGTCACCTTTAAATCCACACTCTTCATGGGCTTTCAATTCACTAGTGCTGTGTGAATCCCAGGAGCCCTGGCAGTGTAGGGTACAATACATTTGCTGCCAAATTTGGCGGTTTGAATCCACAGACTTCCCTTCTCATGGGGGGAGGAGGGAAGAGCAGTCTCTTCCTGTAATGACTTACATCCCTACAACGACAATGGAAGGTTGCTATGAGTTGGCAGCAACTGGATGGCAGTGGGCTTGGGGTGTTGTTGTTTAACCAGGAGAAAAATACTGATATTCCATAAACAAATGAATGTTTGCTGTCTCTAAAAAATCACCTCTTCCTATTACTGAAATATGTGTGCCAGAGTGACAGGGACCGTTTTCGCACATTTATGTGGATACATGTGTTGAATAGTTTCATAAGCATTTAATTTAAAACAAATAGGCATTTTAAAGTTTTATAGATATGTTACAGATTTATGCAGTGATAGCCTAAGGGATTCCTAAGTTTTTGGATGGCCTGTTATTTCAAAAGCGGATGGCCAATCCTTCTTCCGGTTGCTGTTGTATGCATTAGAGTCATAACCAACCCATAGCTGACTTCCAGTGGGTCTTTAGAAGCTATAATTGCATGGCAGGAGGTTAAGGAGCAGCTAGTGTATTCAAACCATGTGCCATTTAGTTGGCAGCTGAGCTCCGTACCAATAGGCCACCAAAGCGCCTTAGTACTTCTTCCTAATATATCTTGATCTGGGAGGTCTCCTTTAGTACAGCATCTGACGGACAAGTACTGTATTCATAAGTGTAGACAATAAATGAGCAAAAATAAACATATCTAAGCTACCAAAAGCAGTCCCCTGAAATCACTTCCCAAACAAGAAAATGAAAGACACGTGAGTATGACACTAAAAGCAAACATTGCATCTTGGTAGAAAATGTTCCCTCAGTGAGGTGACAGTGCAAGGTCCAGAACGTCTAAGGGTGCCAGATGCCTGTTCAGAAGACCCAAACTCTTAGAACAGAGAGGAACCAGCTAACTCCTGCTATGCCAGCCCGGATTCGAGCTCAACTTGCACTACTGAGAGATACAATGGGCAAAATCGTGAAGATCCAGAAAGCATCAAAAGAAGAGGGAGAGAACACACAGAGTTACTCTACCAAATATTTCAGTTAACACTGAAATATTTTAAGAAGTATCAGATGATCAAAGAGCCAACAGCAAAGAAGGAAGAAATTGAAGTTGCATTAAAGGCCTCAGAAATTGATGGGATACTGACTGACGTGTTTGAACTAACAGATGCAGTCCTGGACATGCTCACAAGTCTGTGCCAGGAAATATGGAAGGCAGCTGCCTGGGAGAGACTGGAGGAGATCCAGATTTTTTCCTATTCCCAAGAAAGGTGAACCAAAACAATTTTGACATTATTGAGTGATAGATAACATTATAATTCTAAAGAGCACCCAAAAAACAACTAGAACAGCACATAAACTGAGAACTTTCCGAAGTTTAAGCTTGGTTTAGAAGAGGCCATGGCACCAAGGATATAATTGCTGATGTCAAATGGATCTTGGCAGGAAGCAGAGAATACCAGAAGAATTTATATTTATATTTTATTAACTGAGCAAAGACATTAGACTAAGTGAATCAAAACAAACAGTAGCTAGCATTGAGAAGAATGGAAATCCCATAACATTTAATCATGTTCATACAGAACCTAAACCCAGACTGACAAGCTGTTATCAGAACAGAGCAGGTGAACACTAAATGATTTAAAATCAATAAAGGTGAGCTTCAGGGCTATATTCCTACTCCACATCTATCCAATCTGTATGCTGAACAAATAATTAGAAAAGCTGAAGAAAAATGTAGTATCAGAATTGCAGGAAGACTTAACAACAACCTGCATCACGCAGATGACACAACCTTGCTTGCTGAAAGTGAGGAGGAATGAGATGCTTGATGCAGAAGATAAAAAAAAGCCTACAGCATTCAATGTGGATTACATATAAATATCAAGAAAACAAACATTTTTATCATATGCTGATAGGCAATATATATAATGATAAATGGAGAAAAGGTTGAAACTATTACTGACTTCATCTTACTTGGATTCACAATCCACACCCTTGACTCCAGCAATCAAGAAATCATAGATTTATTGTGTTGGAAAAGTGTGTTGTCAGTTACCTCTCCAAGATCATAAGGAGCAATGATGTTAGCTTGAACACTAAGATGTGTCTAACTCAGGCTATGGTCTTTTCAATCACTTTTTTTGTATCTGAAATCTGGACAATGACTAAATTTGACAGAAGAAAAATAAATGCCTTTGAGTTGTAGTGTAGGAGAAGAGTACCCCATCGAGTGACTAAGGAACAAACAAATATTTCTTGGGGAAGGTGCAGCTGGAGTGCTCCTTAAAGGAAACAATTGTGAAACTTCATTTCATGAACTTTGGGCAGTTTGCTGTATATATGTTCCTTCATTAGTAAAACAGAGGGAGATCCTCAATGAGATGGATTGACATAGTTACTGCAAAAATGAGCTCAGTTATTCAACTTGATGGCACATAATAACAACAAAAAATCTGAAGGGATATTTTCAAAGTTTTAGGATTTTGCATTTGTCAAATCATATACTTAAGGAGCAATTAGTCTTTAAAAAATAAAGTAAACATGAAAACATAATATTGATAAAACTAGCAACTGTTTTTGAAATGTTTTACTTTAAAATTGTAATTTTAGACTTATAAAGAAGCTGTGATAATAGCGCCTTTGTAGTAATATTTAGCATTTGCTTACAGTAGGCAACATAATGAAAGATGAAAAGAAAGGCTTGAAGCTGTTAATGATTTTGTCTTGCTTAGATCCACAATTAGCACTCTTGGTACCAGTAATCAGAAAATAAGATGTATTGCTATCTCCATACCTTTTCAATCTATATGCAGGACAGATTATCTGGGAGGCAGGGTTCTATGAGGGGGACAGTGGCATCAGAATTGGAGGAAGATTCATCAACAATCTGTGTTATGCAGATGACACAACCCTGCTTTCTGAAACTGAGGAGGACCTGAAGCGCTTGCTGCAGAAAGTCAAGGACTGTAGCCTTCAACATGGATTGAAGCTCAACATCAAGAAGACCAAGATTCTCACCACTGGGCCAATTGGCAGCATCATGAAAGACAGTGGAGAAACTGAAAGTGTTAACAGATTTGGTTTGCTTAACTCCCCAATCTTGATACCAGCATCCAGGAAATTAAAAGACAAATTACACTGGGAATGTATGACATCAGGGACCTCTTCAGAGTACTAAAGAGTCAGTCTGGAGACTAAGGTGCACCTGATCCAAGCCATAGTCTTTGCAATTACTTTCTATGTGTCAGAAAGCCAGACAATGACTAGGGATGATAGAAGGAGGATTGATGCCTTTGAGCTGTGGTGCTGGAGAAAAGTATTAAGTATACCATGGACTTCTAGGAGAACAAATAGGTTTGTTATAGAGAGGGTTAAACCAGGCTGCTCCTTGGAGACAAAGAGTCTAAGATTTCATCTGATATAATTTGGGCATATTGCAAGGAGGGACTCATCCTTGGAGAGGGACATCATCCTTGGAAGGGTGGAGGGACAGCACAAGAGAGGAGGCCCCTGGATGGGATGAACTGATTCAGTGACTATGGTAATGGAGGGGTAGGTGTGTCAGGAACAATAAGATTGGCACAGGAAAGAACAGGGTTCAGAGCTGTTGCACAAAGTTCACTCTGAGTCACAAGCTACTTGACGGCACATAACAACGATAATAACAATTGCTTTGGGGAAGCGTGAGATCAGGAACCTCTCCAAAACACTGAAGAGTAAAGATGTCAGTTTGAAGACTAAAGTGCACCTGATTTAGGCCATGGTATTTTCAATTACTTGCTATACATCTGAGAGCTTGACAATAAATAAGGATGACAGAAGAAGAATTGTTGCCTTTGAGTTGTTGTGGTGTTGGACAAGAGTAGTGAGTATCCCACGGACTGTCAAAGGATTGCAGAAGTATATCTTAAAAAAATGCAGCTGAAGTGCTCCTTGGAGACAAGGATGGTAAAGTTTTGTGTCTCTCATACTTTGGACGTGTTATTAGAAGAGGCTATTAATTGGAAAAGAATATCATGCTTATAAGAGTGGAGGGTCAATGAAAAAAAGGAAGACTGTTATTGAGATGTGTTGACTCGGTGACTATAGTAATGGACATAAGTGTATCAGAGATGGTAAGAATGACACAGGATAGAACAGGATTCAGATCTGTTGATCTTCACAATTACCTGCTATGCATCAGAAAGCTGGACAGTTACTAGAGATGATAGGAGAATTGATGCCTTTGAGCTGTGGTGCTAGAAAAGAGTATTGAATATACCATAGGCTGCTAGGAAAACAAACAGGTTCATCATGGAGAGGGTGAGGCTAGGCTGCTCCTTGGAGGCAAAGATTCTGATGCTCCATCTGAGAAACTTTGGGCATATTTAAAGGAGGGACCAGTCTTTGGAGAGGAAAATCATGCTTAGGAGGGTGGAGGGACAGCGCACAAGAGGCAGACCCTCAATGAGATGGATTGACTTAGCAATTGGGGTAATGAGAGTAGGTGTGTCAGAGAAGCTTGGCTCAGGATTGAGCAGGGTTCAGAACTGTTGTACATAGGGTTGCCATGAGTCATAAGCAACTTGACAGTACATAACAGCAGCAATATGAGTCATATTTGACTCAATGATACTTAATATTTACTTTATCATTTTTATACTTGAGTATTTGAAAAATTGCCTTTAGTATGATTTTTTCCCCTAGAAGTCATTATTTTACAGGCCATACTAGAGTGATATAATCCAGAAAATTTAGCATTACAAAATTACCAGTATCTGATAAGCAGTGTACATATATATGTATAATTTTTTCCAATTGCTTCACTAATCTTCTTTATGAAAAGTTTTCTCTAAGATTGAATATTTACTTTAGCATCATGTGCTACATCTAGTTATTTTTAATTCCTTTTATCCATTATTTAATAATGAAAATATAACTGAGACAGAACTAATATTCGGTTAACTTGGTTGCTGCAGTCTTGGTCTAGAAGGAAAACCCAAGGCACATGCCGTATTTCGGGATGTTACCGAGTTAACTGAGAATATGAGAAAAGACAGTGAATGGTTTTAAAAGAATAAATACATCAATATAAAGCATATTTACTTATCATCTAAATGAAAACCAGTGTGACAATAATTGTTGTTATGTGTATCTCAGTCAGAACTGTCTCATAGGTGACTCTCCAGCGAGTTTTCGGAGGCATTAAACAGCATGAGAGGCTAGTGAACTCCTTTCCCCTGTGGAGCAGCTAATGTGTTTGAACTGTGTGACTCTGGCTTGGTAAGGAGCCCAACTCCTTACCACTAAGTCACCAGAGCTCCCTTTGATAATAACTGTTGTTTTTGTTGTTGTTATGTGCCTTCGAGTTGCTTGTGACTCATAGCAACCCTATGTACAAAGCTCTATTCCCTGCTCTAATCTGTGCCAATGTTATTGTTCCTGACACACCTATTCCTGTTACTCCAGTCACTGAATCAATTCATCTTATCAAGGGTCTTTCTCTCTTGTGCTATCGCTCCACCATCCCAAGCATAACGTCTCTCTCCAAGGACTGGTTCCCCTTACAATATGCCCAAAGTATGTCAGACGAAACTTCAACTTGAGAATCCTGGCCTCCAAGGAGCATCCTGGTTTAACCCTCTCTAGGACAAACAAGTTTGTTCTCCTGGCAGTCCAGCACCACAGCTCAAAAGCATCAATTCTCCTTCTATCATCCCTAAGCATTATGCAGCTTTCTGACACATAGCAAGTAGTTGTGAAGGCTATGGCTTGGATCAGGTGCACCTTAGTCTCCAGACTGATATTTCAGTACTCTGAAGAGGTCTCTGACAGCAGGCTTTTCCAATGCAATTTGTCTTTTAATTTCCTGG
>NW_006399891.1:665242-677242 GCF_000299155.1 Elephantulus edwardii | reverse complement strand
TTTGACAAGCACTGTGGCATTTGGACAAGAACAAACTGGGAGGAGGGTAGAGAGAATAGTGCAACAATGAATGAGTGCAAGCCCAAAATCTCTGTAAATGTTTATGAAAATTAAGAAAATATAATTATAGAAAAAAAAAAAAGAATACCATAGATTCAACCAGGATTTAGAGTGAGCCTATGAACAACAGATCTGAAATGTGTTCTATTCTGTACCGTTCTCACTATCTCTCATATTCCAGCCCGTTGTGGTAGTTACTGTGGTCAACCATCTTTCTCTCACTCTCTATCTTTCCTAGAATGATGTCTCTCTCCAAAGATTTGTTCCTTCTGAGAATATGTCCAAAATGAGGTCAAGTTCCACCCTCCTTGCCTCTATGGAACACGCTTGTTGCACTTCCTTCAAGATGAATTCATTTATTTTTCTTATAATCCATGGTATATTCAACACTTCACAAACACCACAGTTTAGAGGCACTGATTCTTTTTTGGGCTTCTTTATTCATTGTTCAGATTCATAGGAAGCAATTGATAACAGACTGGTTCGGATCAGGCACATTGTACATAGTCTTCAAACTGGAAGTTTTGCTCTTTAGAACTCTGGTGAAGTCCTTGATAGCAAATTTCCCCAGCACAAAACATGTTTTGATTTCTTGATTGCTGCTACCATGGGTGTTAATTGTGGATCCAAGTAAAACAAAATAGCTGAAAAAATTGAATACTATCCATAGGTGTTTTGAATCAGACAATCATATGATCTACTATGCTGGAGATGAAAAGTTGAGGAAAATGGGGTTGCTTTAATAGTTAAAATTCATTTCTAGATCCATCTTAAAATACAATGTTGTAAGTAACAGGATAATATCCATATGCATACAAGGAAGTCCAGGTGAATACCACCAACATTCAAATATATGCACCAAAAACCAGAACCAAAGAGGAGGAAATAGAAGATTTCTATCAACTTTTGCAGTCAGAGATCAATTGAACATGTAATAAGGATGCACTAATAATAATGGGTGACTCAAATGCAAAGGTTGGGAGCAGAGAAGAAGGAACAGTAGTTGGAAAACATGGACTTGGTGATAGAAATGAAGCAGACTTGATAACTTATTCATTGTAAATATGTTTTATAAGAAATATAAATGCATGCTATACACATGATTTCACCTGATGGTATGCATAGGCATCAGATTGATTACATCTGTGGCAAGAACAGCTAGAGAAGCTCAATATCAGCTGTGAAAACCAAGCCAGGTGCTGATTGTGGAACAGACCACCAACTACTCATATGCAAGTTCAAGCTGACGGTAAGGAGAATTAAATCCAATCCACAGGAACCAAAATTTGACCTTGAGTCTATCCCACCTGAATTTCAAAACCATCTCGGGAACATGTTTGAGGCCTGTTTAAACAGTAATGAACAAAGACTAGATGAGCTGTCAGAAGTTATCAAGAATATTATCCAGGAAGAATGCAAAATGTCATTACAAAGACAGGAGAGGAAGAAAAGGTCAAAACAGACTGTGAATATTTTACTAGAGTGCTGAGAAGCCAAAGCACATGGAAGAAATCAAGATATTAAGAAGCTGAACAGAAGATTTCAAATGGCAGCGTGGGAAGACAAAGTAAAGTATTATAATGAAATGTGCGAAGAGCTTGAGTCAGAATATCAAAGAGGGTGAACTTGCTCAGGATTACTTAAGCTAAAGGAATGGAAGAACAGATACAAGCCTTGAATTGTAATACTTAAGGATGCTTTGGGCAGCATATTAAATGATTGAGAAGCATTAAAAGAAGATGGAAAGAGTATACAGAGTCATTGTACCAAAAGGAATCAGTGGGCACAGAATAATTTCACGAAACAACATCTGAGCAAGAGCTTATGGTGATGAAGGGAAAAGTTCAAGCTGCTCTGAAAGAATTGGCAAAAGAACAAGGCCCAAGGAATTAATGACATATCAATAGGCATATTTCAACAAACAGATGCTGCCCTGGATCTGCTCACCAAGTTGTGCCGAGAAGTCTGGAGGACAACCATCTGGCCGACTGACTGGAACAGATTGATACTTGTTCTCATTCCAAAGAAAAGTGACCCAACAGAGTGTGGAAATTATGGAACAATATCATTGATATCAGAAGCAAGCTTAATTCTGCTGAAGATTATCCAAAAACAACTGTAGCAGCTCATCTGCAGAGTACTGCCAGAAGCACAGGCTGGGTTTAGAAGAAACTATGGTATTAGGGATATTATAGCTAATGTTAGAAGGAGTACCAGAGGAATGTTTATCTTTGTTTCGTTGAATATGCAAAGAGATTTAACTGTGTGGGTCGTAAAAAACTGTGGCTGACTCTGAGAAGAATGGAAATCCCAGGACATTTGATTGTGGTTATGTGAAACCAATATGTGGGCCAGGAGGCAGTCATCAGAACAGAACAAGGAATGCTGCATGGTTTAAAGTTGGGAAGGGTGTATGACAGGGATGTGCCCTATCTTCATAGCTTTTCAATCTATATGCAGAACAGATTATTCAGGAGGCTGGGCTGTGTGAGGAGAAGTGTGGCATCAGGATTGGAGGAAGACTCATCAACATTCTGTTTTATACAGAAGACACAACCCAGCTTGCTGAAACTTAGGAGGACCTGAAGCATAGTCTCCAACAAGAACTGAAGCTCAACATCAAGAAAACAAAGATTCTCACCATTGGGCCATTTGGCAGCATCATTGTAGATGGTGAAGAAATTGAGATTGTTAAAGCTTTGGTTTGCTTGGTTCTACAATCAACACTCTTGGTACCAGCAGCCAGGAAATTAAAAGACAAATTGTGTTGGGAAAGTATGCTTTCAGAGGCCTCTCCAAAGTACTGAAAAGCAAAAATGTCAGTCTGGAGACTAAGCTGTACCTGATTCAGGCCATGGTCTTTGCAATTATTTGCTAAGCATCAGAACGCTGGACAATGATTAGGGATGATAGAAGGAGAATTAATGTCTTTAAGGAGCTGTGGTGCTGGAGAAGAGTATTGAATATATCATGGACTACTAGAAGAACAAACAGGTTCATCCTAGAGATTGTAGGCAAGGATTCTGAAGCTTTATCTGACACACTTTGGACATGTTGCAAGGAACGAGCAGTCCTTGGAGAGGGATGTCATGCTTTGGAGGGTGGAGGGACAGCACAAGGAAGAATGACCCTCAATGAGACGGATTGATTCAATGAGACAACTTGATGGTACATAACAACAACAACAATAACAATGATATCCATATGCATACAAGGAAGTATTGTTAATAAAACTATTTTTCAAATATATGCATCAATTACCAACACTGAAGATGAAGAAATTGAGAATTTCTGTCAACTATTGCAGTCTGAAATTGATAGAACAGGCAATAAAAATGCATTAATAATAATGTGACTCTAATGCAAAAGTTGGAAGCAAAGAAGGGTTGGTAGTTAGAAAATATGGCCTGTTGATAGGAAGCTGCAGATCACATAATAGAATTTTGTACATTTCATGATTTTGTCTTTGCAAATACTTTTTTAAAAAGTGTCAATGACTACTATACATATTCACTTCACCTGATGGGAGACATAGACATTAGGTTGACTATATTTATGGAATCAACACAGAGCCAGAGTCTGACTATTGCACAGATAATCAAAGACTCATACAAGCTCAAACTAAAGTTGAAGAAGGTTAAAATAAGTCCACAAGAACCAAACTATGATGTTAATGTATCCCCACTGAATTTATGAACCCCTTTAAAAAGAAATTTGACACACTCAACACGAATGACAAAAGAGCAGATGAATTGTGAAATGACGTCAAGGACATGATCCATGAAAATAAAAAAGGTCATTACAAAGACAGGAAAAATTAAAAAAAGACAAAAATGGATTATCCGAACAGACTCTGAAACTAGCTCTGGAAGCTACATTCATTAATAATGGTATCTACAAAGACAAAGTTATGTAGAGACATGCAAGTATGCATATTTCTCCTGACCTTGACTTTTTGTCTTTTCCTTGACCTTCTTAGTCATCCTGTAGACTATTAGGCTAATAGCTAACTAGTCAGCAGCCAAATGGCCTTGACTTGTGGTAACCATATATGTAAAATATGAATAGAATTGAGCCTCATTGGATTTCAAGGACTGATTTTAATAAGCGGATCACTGAGAAGGTGTCTCTAACTTAACTCTATCTCTGACCTTTCTGTTAGGAACCAAAGACCTTAACAATTTGCCTTATATGGAGACTTCTCACTTAATGTCTCATCATTTTCTTTAGACCACTTTATTTAAAAAAAAATCCTTGTAATAAAGGTTGCAATTCACTATGAAAAATGAACAGAATGGGAAAGAATGTGAGCAAACAACTTGGCTTAGAAGTTAGATTTGTAAATACATCAATACCAACATAGGGTCAGTTCTAATTAAATGACCTCAAATGCCATTCATCCTGAGTTGTCAGTCATCACAATTGACCTTTGAGTTAATAGTCAGAGACAGCAGAACTCAGTGAGCAGCAAGCAGAACAGGCTGCTTTTAAATCCAAGCCTGGAGCCCACAAAGGCATTGGTTGTTTAATGATTGACTCAGGAACTCAGCCCACATAAACTCAATGGAAAGGATTAGCAGATTTAAAGGCACATGGCTTAATATTTCTGCTCAATGTTCAGTCATCCTACACTCATGTAACCACAAAATGCCAGAGCCAAAAAAAGCTCTTTGTATTCTTCTAGCTCAGTAACTTCATTTTACAGAGATAGAGAAATCAAGTGACAGTTGAAAGATCACTAAACTTTCTGCAGCAGAGTCTAAATATTCTTTGAAGTCTCATTCTTAGTTCTGAGCTGTTTTCTTAGACTAGACATTAGAGAAATGCAGTGTTTGGTTACATATGTAACATTCATTGCTATATATTTGTATGCATTTTATTTTATCTTATTCCTTTATTCTAAAAAAAAACAAAACACAACAACAAGAAAGAATAGAAAGTATCACCACCCACTGCCATGGAGCAGATTTCAGCTGGTAGTGATTTTATAGGGCAGTGTAGAATTTCTACATAGTCTCTCCAAGGCTCTCTTTATGGGAACAAACTAACTGTAACTCTTTCACCCACAGAATGTCTGGTGGGTTCAAATTGTCAGTTTTAAGTTTTACAGCCAAACATATGGACTATACCACAAAGGTCTCTAAAAAGAAAAAAAAAAGCAAGCAAGCAACAGTCTCAAAATAATGAAAGCCTTAGAAGTTCTGGTGCTACAGTCCATTATGTCTCATTTGATATTTAAAAAATCAGCAGTCTGAAAATTCTGATCTACCAGCAGATCCTTGGGTGGAAGGAGTGCAGTCTCCTCCTGCAAACATTTACAGCCTTGGAAAGCTGATGGAGCATCACCTGACTGGGAACTGACTATGGCTTTGGGTTTGATTTATTTGTTTTTGCTCAAAGAGCCCTGATGGCACAGCACTTATCATACCAGGATGCTAACCAAAAAATAAATGGTTTAAATCTACCAACCACTCTTCAGGAGAAAACGAGACAGTCTTCACATAAAAATGGAAAAAGTCCATCTTGGCAATGCTTAAATCTGAATGAAAGAGAGAATATATCATGAGAATAACAGAGTGGGAAAAGTGTCATAAAAATGGATATCAACAAAAATATGCAGTCCTTTGGCGGAAGGATAATGGCTTTTCCATAGAGGCACTTTGGTGGTGTTGATGGCATTTGGCCCAGTTTCTAATGACTTGAACTGCACTGATGAATTAGGAAAGGAAGTGTAGGCCTGGAAATGAGGTGTGAATATGGGGACAAAACCAAACTCTTTGCTATCAAGATGACGCTGACTCACAACGGTTCCACATTATTACAGGACTTCCTTGACTGTAATCTCTACAGAAGGAGATCATTAGGCCAAGGTGGGTTCAAGCGACCAGCTTCTAGGTTAATTGTTATTGCTGTGCACCATTGATTCAGAAGTGACCTAGCGCTGACCCCTTCCAGTATCATAGCAACATACAAGCTGTCACACATGACAAAGTAACAGACAGATGTGATACCTATCTTTAGCCAGAGAACTCTCTGGAACTATTAAAGAGATCCTGGGAACTGCTCAGTCTGTGGGCTGCAATGTTGATAGCTGCTACCTTCAAGACAACACAGAAGACATCAACAGTGGTGCTGTGTAATGCCCAACAATCTAAGAATTTCAGATGAAAATATTTTAACAAAGGATCATTTGTTTGTTAAAAAAAAAAAAGAAAATATCATGGCTTGAATCAAGCACACTTTAATCCTTAAATAGACATCCTTGTTCTTTAGCACTTTAAAAAGATTCTTGACAACAAATTTGCTCAATATAACATTTCTATTTTCCTGGTTTCTACTTTCAAGGGTGTTGATTCTAGATTTAAAAGTAAATGAAATTCTTGACAACTTCAATCTTTTCTTTATCAATTATAGTGTTATGTAGCAGTCCAGTGTGAATATTTTTGTGTTCTTGAAGTTGAGGTTTAATCCATTTTGAAGACTGTAGTCTTTGATCTCCTGTAGTAAAAGCTTCAAATCTTTACTTTTTGCATGCTAGATTGGTACCATTTGCATAATATAGGTTGTTACGAGTCATCCTCTAATCTTGATGCTGATTTTTTCTTTGTTTACATGTCAATGTCTAGAGTGCAACTTGGATGTCTTTCTTCAATATTGTTGGTTATTGACCATATGCTATTTCCTGAAATGGTTTGATATTGATCAATTCATTTTGGTACAGTGACTCCACGTATTCTTTCCATCTATTTTTTAAATTTTTCTACTAGTTTATTCACAAAATTCAAATACAAATTTGAACAAATTCTTTCCATTTTCCTCACCTCCTCATCCATCAAATTGTATACATCCACATCCTCCCACCTTCCTGGATCCTTATACTCATTCTACAATAAAGTGATATACAAATCTGATGCATACTTACCTTTCCTGATTTTTAAACCATACAGTATCTCCCTGTTCTGTTTGAACAACAGTTTCTTGGTATATATAAGGTTCCACATGATCACAGCTAAGTGTTCTGGAAACCATTCTTCTCCATTTTAGCTGTAAGTCATTTGGATCTACATAGTAGATTGTTTGCATCATCAATAAAATACAAATAATAGTATTTCTGATAGTTCCTTCCATCCTTTTTTAATACTTTTTAAAACCATTCACAATTTTCTCCATGGGCTCTTTCAGTATTCCAAATAGAGGGTAGTATTTTTAACACATTTTTTGTGTCAGTGAAATGTTGAGTGTGTGCTAACCTTTTGGTTTGTTGCATATTTTGTTACAATACTTTGCCTTAATGAGCTGTCATTTGAAATTGTTTGTTCATCTTTCTTATTTAATCCTTTCTGCCATTTTCTTTAGCTTCTCTAAGTTACAGAGTAAGTTACAGAGAATCACCTCTGACAATATTTTGGTGTCTTCTTCCTTTCCTGTCTTTACAATGATCTTTGTTTTCTTCATGGATGATGTCTTTGATACCATTCCAGAACTCATCTTGTCCCTGGCAGTTGTTGTTCAGTGCATTAAATAGATTCTTGAGATGGTTTCTAAGTTTAAATGGGGTAAAGTTAAGTTCCCTTTCAGTTCATTATACATTCAATTTAAATTTTGAGAACTTTTACTTTTCCTACATCTATGTTGCAAATATTAATGGATATTTGCAGCTGTTTCTCATTCATTAGATTCTTCCCACATCAGCAAACAAAGGTCCTTCATTGGATCAAAGGTCCTCTGCTTATGTAATTAAGGTAGTATCTACTTTGAGGAGGCAGCTTCTCTTCAATTGCATTTTGAATACTATCCAATCGGAGGGGCTCATCTTCAGACACTGTGTCGAACAATGTTCCATTATTATTCATAAGGTTTTTTCCCAGGGCTTGTTATTTCAGAAATAGATGACCAGTCCTGCATCTTAATCTGTTTTAGACTGAAAACTCCCCTGAAGCCTGTCCACTATGGGTGGCCTTCCTGGGATTTAAAATGCCTGCAACATAGCTTCCAGCAATACAGTTGCAATCCAATTACTACAGAAGGACAGACAGACAAGTGTGGCTATTGCTCTTAGACAAGCACAAACAGAGATTTATAACCTCAAGTGACTCTCTCGCCCATCTCCATCCTTGAATCCTCCTCAGAACTGCAGAGACATGGCTTGTCTCTCAGAAACTTGTGATATATTTTTTAGGGATGAAGTTAGGGGCTGGAGATGAAAATATTCTACAAAAATGTTAAAAAAAGTATTTAAAAAGCAATGATAAGAACAAGCCTATTACTGACCAAGAAAGACTTAAGATTTAACACTAAAATGTGAGGCAGACAGCAGCTAAAAAAGATAATAAGCCTTGTAACTGAGGGTCTTCTACAAGAGTACAGACATAAAAATGGTTGAAGTGCACAAATGTGATCTTCATTATAATACTAAAATTTAATCCTACTGGTGTCATGGCAGTTTACAATCACCATAGAGTTCTCCATGTTGGGATTGAGCAGATTAAATTAGGCCAAAAATATCTGGTACCAGGTACTGTGGCCATTTCCTCCAAGAGATACCTTTCTCATAGTTTACATATATTTGTTCAAGTTCTGTAAAGACCAGGGCCCTAAAATTCCAAAGAGGTTTTCTCCACTCATGGAGAGTGACTCTTTTATTTTTTGAGTGGCATTTACTTCCTAAGTGACATGCCTCTGGAAACTATGAACATTGATAAATGTCGATGGTTGTAGAGGGGCTTCAGGCCTTTAGTTCATGGTATCATTATGAATCATGCTTGACTTGAAGGCAATCAACAACAACAACATGCTTAATAAATTCTTTAGCTTTTTACTCAAATTTCTGGCTTATCTTAATTCTTCACGCTAAATTCTGCTCTGAATGCTCCTTCACTCCCTCCCCCTCTCCTTTTCTGTCTCTTTCTCTGTCTGTCTCTGCTAATCTTCCAGATGCCCTCCTGGCTTAATTTTTTCAGCCAGGAAATGGGAGACCAGGGTTTAATCACCAAGGACAACATACTTGTCCTCATTCTACAAAGCAGCCTGGACCCAACCAGTTTCTCCTTCAACTAGAAGAACTTGAGCCACACCCACACAAACATGGCTAGTTTCCTTTATTGTCAGAAGGAAAATGATACCTCAGATTTAAACATAGTCTTTAGGGACACTAACAGGACAAATAATTTTGGAACAAGTAAAACTATCAGCAGAAGAAGTTCAACAGAATACTGAAGCATTTAAAGGACACAGATATTGAAGGGTGAGAAGAAGATACTATAATGGTGTAGCTGATGATTCTTTTTTAAGACTTAAGTCAGTTGTCACTTGATCTAAAAGACATCAATATTGACTTCTTCTGATTAGTTGGCCTTCTTACATAGCAGATAACTAAATTAGGTAACAAAGATAACTCAACTTATCTTTTACCCAGAATTTATCATTCTTAGCTAGCACCCTCTGTTTATTTGCCTGTTTAATACACTGAATTGAGAAATGGCAAGCCAAGGTTATAAGCTATGTGTTTATCATACCTTGCTAAATCTGATGCAGAACTTCTTGTTGTTGTTATGTGCCATCAAGTTGAGTACAATTCACAGTGACCCTATGAACAAAAGAGCTGAATCCTGTTCTATCATGTGCCATTCTCACACTTCCTGACATATAAGAGTTCATTGCAGCAGTCACATGATGTCAATCCATTTGATTGTGGATCTTCTTCTCCTTCGCTGATCCTCCACCATTCCCAGCATCATGTCCCTGTCTAAGGAATAGACCCTCCTAGCAACATGTCCAAAGTATGTGAGGGGAGGCCTCATTATTCTTGCCTCTAAAGAACACTCCAGCTGCACCCTCTTCAAGACATATCTGTTCTCTTCTCCATCACCATAGATCAAAGGCATCAATTATTTTTCTGTCACCCTTATTTACTGTCCGGCTCTACAATACATTGCAAGTGATCACAAAGACCATACCTGAATCAGACACATCTTGGTCCTCAAACTGACATCATTACTCCTCCATAATTTGAAGAGGTCCCTAATTGCAGATTTGCCCAATGCAAGTCTCCTTATTTCCTGGCTGCTGATATCAAGGATGTTATTTGTGGATCCAAGCAAGATGAATCTGTTGACAGTTTCAATCTCCTCTCTATCCATCATGATTTTGCCTATTGATCCAGTGGCAAGAACCTTTGTTTTCTTGACATTGAGATACAATTCATACTGAAAGCTGCATTCCTTGATCTTCTGCAGCAACTGCTTCAAGCCCTCCTCAATTTCAGCAAGCAAAGCTGAGGATACAGAACTTAGCACTTATTAAACGTTAAAATAAAATATATCGTATGAACTTGTACACTGGAACTTTGGTATTTTGTGTTTGGTTATGTTTATAAAAAATGTTTTGTGTGTAAACTGCAGAGCCAAATATAATGAATTTGCCATGACTCTACTTTTTATCATTGTTCCTCCTAACCATCTACATCCAGAACTAATGGAGAGAGTATGGAAGCTGAGAGAGAGGAATGGAGGTGAAAAGAAAGGCAGACTTCTTGGTCTTTTTCTCATCACTCTCAGACAGCAGGGATTGTAACCTAAAAAATCTGCTACCATAGAGTCAGAGAGAACCCATCGCTACATTTCAATGAGTTTCTAAGGCTGAAAATGTTCATGAGGAGACAGCTCATGTTCTTCAGTGGAGCCAGCTGGTGGATTTGAACTTCTGAACGTAAATTAAAGCCTAATGCATTATTTTGTACACAACAAAAACATCTCTTTTACACTGATAGGCACACACCAATCGTAAATAAAAACAATGTAGATTTGTTTGAGAAGAAGTTCTAACTTTAACATCACAAAGACATTTGAAAGACTGAGCTCCTGACCCTGGAGCAACTAATTCTGCTATTGTAGGTGAAACCATCTAAGGTAGACTCGCTTTATTCCATCAGTCAAATGAGGTTCTTTTCATGTCAATTTGTGAGAATGAATCCCTGGGAGTAACGAATTTTGTTCATAACTAACTTGGATAGTGTTCAGCCCCGTGTGTATGATTTCTAAATGTTCAGAATATTCATTGCCTTCCGGTGGAAATTGACTCATAGCTGCCCTTCCAGTGGGTTTTCAGAAACTACAAATCACAAGGGAAGACTGTCCATCTTTCTTTCCAAGAACTGCTGATAGATTTGACAGAACAGAGAGACTCTGCCTTTGAGGTAACATTTTCATGCACGTTATTGTATTTCTCCTTTTCATAAAGTTAGCTGGGAACCTATTGTTGCTTTCACTATATAAATAAGGAATTTTAACTTCTAAGGGCTTTATTGTTCACATAGCTCAAGTTAATACAAGCAGAAGTAATGACACAAAGATTGTGCTAAAATCTGCTAATTTTGTTCGAGCTGTGAGCCGGTCCTTCTCCAAGTTAGTTAATCATTCTTTCTCTTGCTATGCTTTTAAAGTCAGAGTTTGCTGGTGAAATGACTAAGGGAAAGGTTGCTGGAATGGAAAGGAGGTCAATGCAGGAAAGGAAAATGATCACCCTTGAGGAATGACGCTCTGCTAACAGAGTTCAAAGGAGAGCTGTTTGCAGAGGGCAGGGAGGCTGGAAGAGGATATATAATAATACTCCAAAATACTTCTGCTTCAAAAATTCAAGTTCACCTGAGAAAATGAGAATGGAGACATAAACAAAGATTTGTACACCAATGTTCGCAGCAGCATTATTTACCACCACAAGAACATGGAAATGGCCCAAATGTCCAACCACAAACAAAAGGATTGATAAATTATGGTACATTCACACAAGGGAATACTATGCAGGAGCAATGATTTTGTAAATTATTACCTAACTTGGGAGGTACTAGAGAGCATTATTCTGAGTGAACTAACTCAATCCCAAAG
Source organism: Elephantulus edwardii (assembly GCF_000299155.1). Lineage (NCBI taxonomy): Eukaryota > Metazoa > Chordata > Mammalia > Macroscelidea > Macroscelididae > Elephantulus > Elephantulus edwardii. Next base: position 665,300 of record NW_006399891.1, on the reverse strand, counting down.
GATAAATATTGAAAACCACTATTATAAGATGAGTATAAGGATCCAAGAGGGGTGGGAG
>NW_006399891.1:663281-665142 GCF_000299155.1 Elephantulus edwardii | reverse complement strand
CCAGCCTCCTGAACAATCTGTTTTGCATATGCATGAAAAGATACAGAGACAGGATACATCCCTGGTGTACACCCTTCCCGATTTTGAACCATGCATTGTTTCCCTGCTCTGTTCTGAGGACTGCCTTCTGGTCTAAGTATAGGTTTCGCATAAGGACAATTAAGTGTTCTGGGATTCCCATTCTTCTCAGAGTCAGCCAGTTCGCTTGTTGTGATCCTCACAGTTAAATGCCCTTGCACAGTCACATAAGCTTAAAAAAATCCTGTATCTTGTTCTTGGGAAATTTTGAAGTAAAGCTCTATATTTCTCTTGAGGATACTTCCTCTGTGTTTTATTGTTGCATTGCCTTTTGTGTTTCATTTGATCGTTTATGGATTTGAATGTTTTCTGGGTAATATTTAGTTTATGTATATACTTTGATAAAAATCTGACAACCTTAGTTGCAATTAATTTCTAAACATGTTTAAATCACTTTTCTTAGACTCATTGCACCAACTGACTGCTGTTCAGCTCATTCCAAACCATAGGAATTCTCCACTGGGTTTCTGAGGAGGTTAACCTTTATGGGATGTGGTTGCTGCTGTTATGTGCCCTTGAGGTGGAAATGTTTCATGATTTATGTTCCAGTGGGTCAGTGGTTAAATCCAGTGGGATTTACAGATGCAGTAAATTCCATGTGTCTGAGATTGTGAGGATGGCACGGGAAAGGTCAGGGTTCAGATGGGTTGTTCAATGGATCACTATGACTTGTACTCGTCAGCACCTAAACAACAACAACAACAAATCACATGAAAAGAGGTTGTGGATTTGAACTTCATGCCTTGGTTGACAGCACAGCCCCTTATCTACTAGACCAGTCCTTCCACAGACTCAGTGGTGGCCTCAAACTGCTATTCTTTCTGTTCTGCTATTCTTTCTATTAGTAGTGACACACATAATTTACATTTTAAATGGTTTCACTTCTAAAGAATACCCAGTAGAAGTATCTTGGACTTTGTAGTGAATAAAATACTACATTTTGGTTCGACAGTTGTGATGTTAGGTAAATTACTATTGGTATGGTGTTAGATGGATTACTATACCGTTCTCATACTGTGTGGTTAGGTACTATCAAGTCAGAACTAACTCAGAGTTGACCCTCTAGAGAGTTTTCAGAAGCAGTAAATTGCATGTGAGGTGATAGTCCCTCTTTCTCTTATAAAGTAGCTGGTGGGTCTGAATTGCATCTATTCAGTTCAATAGTACAATTCCTTACCACTAAGCCACCACTACACCATCCATTCAGTTCAATAGTGCAATTCCTTACTACTAAGCCTCCAGAGCTCCCTATTCTCAGACTGTAATCATTCAACAGAAAATGATGGCAATGAAAAGTATAAACACATTACTCTATTTAATAAAATAGGACCTTGGAGCCCAGCAGTTTGGTTCAAATGCCTCTTCTACACTCATATTTCCTGGGCTTTTGGACAAGTCATTCAACATTCCTAAATTCCAAATTATTTAACTGTAAGAAGAAATTAAAATTGTACTGTTTAACAGAGCTATGCAAGTGAATGAAATAATATTTGTGAAATGCTCAACAGGCGTTTTTCACAGGTACCTGGGATTTCCGGCGGGAGCAAGCCCTTGAAAACTCTGACAAGCCTGCTCCTTGGCGGAAGTGAGGCTTGAAAGCGGCAGCCACCTCAGATAAGCAACGGACAGGCGTTTTTCACAGGTACCCCGGATTTCCGGTGGGCCCTCGGGCCAGAAGGAGAAACAACCTACACAGAAGTTCTACAGGACATGTCACCTTCCCTTGGAGACAGCACAACTAAACTTAAGAGACACTGGTCAAAAGAAAAATGTCAGCAGTCAA
>NW_006399891.1:657929-658816 GCF_000299155.1 Elephantulus edwardii | reverse complement strand
ACTTTATAATATATTATAAACCATATTTATGTATTTTATATTTTTATACTTTGTAAACATCTCAGAGTGTCCGGTGCTGGAGGATCTGATTTCAAATCCCTACATATTCAACAGTTAGGCGGCCAAAGATATTAAAAATGGTGTGAATAGTGTTGGTAGCAGGATATTAAATTTTGTGGATTTTTAATTAAAATAAATATTAGAAATAAAATTAACTACTTTAAAATGCTGTAAAACATCCTTAGAATAAAGTCTGAAGCACAGAGCATTCTAAAAAAAATGATAGCTCTTTAACTGAGCAAATAAAGAGACCTTTGTATATAATTGAAACAGAGCTCTGTCATAGTCTCTCCATGGGCAGTAAGGTTTGGAAAGAGATGAAAATGTTTAACTATAGCCTGCCTTTGGGATAATTGCATGTTCCAAATAACATCAAACAAAAAGGCAGCCCTGACTTTATTGGCATGGTTTGTCATAAGATTGTAAAGATTCCTGTGATCTCAAATTGCCAGCTGGAAAAGAACTGTGCCGATGATATTACGAGCTTGAAGGATATTCTCTCTACTAGTGTATTATCATTTTCCTTCATTTATTTTGAGTCACATTCCGGAGGAGACAAAAACCAGGCATGATTTCTCCCAAAACAGATGGTGCAATCTAAAGAAAAGAGACAGATTTTGCCAAGCTTCTGAGAGTCTCGTCCTCTCACCTGTGGTTCTATTTTTTAGAAGCAAAGAAATGTGGGAGGTTAGAACACGATCGTGCAAAACAAGTAAAAGAGAAACTTTGAAATGCGTCAGCAACACTTCAACTACCTTTCCAGTGCGGCTTTTTAATTTTTTTTAAATTATAGTTTATCACAGATTTGGTAAGAAAGAATAAAAATT
>NW_006399891.1:654298-655994 GCF_000299155.1 Elephantulus edwardii | reverse complement strand
GACTGGTCCCACCTTGTAACATGTCCAAAGTATGTCAGGTGAAGCTTCAGAATCCTTGCCTCCAAGGAGCAGCCAGATTTAACCCTCTCCAGGATAAACCTGTTCTTTTTCCTAGCAGTCCATGGTATATTCAATACTTTTCTCCAGCACCAAAGCTCAAAAGCATCAATTCTCCTTCTATCATCCCTAGTCATTGTCAGCTCTCTGATGCATAGCAAGTGATTGCAAAGACCCTGGCCTGTATCAAGTGTACCTTAGTCTCCAGAGTGACAACATTGCTCTTCAGAACTCTGGAGAGAGGTCCCTAACAGCAGACGTTCCCATCACAATATGTCTTTTAATTTCCTGGATGCTGGTACTAAGAGTATTGACTGTGGAGCCAAACAAGTTAAAGCTGTTAATAATGTCAATCTCTTCACCGTCCATCCTGATGCTGCCAGTTGGCCCAGTGGTGAGAATCTTTGTCTTCTGGATATTGAGCCCCAATCCATATTGAAGGCTGCATTCCTCAATCTTCTGCAGCAAGTGCTTCAGGTCCTCCTCATTTTCAGCAAGCAGGGTTGTGTCATCTGCATAACACGGGTTGTTCATGAATCTTCCACCAATCCTGATGCCACACTTCTCCTCATACAGTCTAGCTCCTGGATAATCTGTTCTGCAGATAGACTGAAAAGGTATGGAGGTAGGACACATTCATGGAGTACACCCTTCCCAATATTGAACCATTCACGGTTTCCTTGCCTTGTTCTGACCACTGTCTCATGGTCAAAGTATAGGTTTCACATTAGCATGATCAAGTGTTCCTGAATTCTCATTCTTAGAGTCAGCCACAATTTGTTGTGATCCACACAGTCAAAAATGCCTTTGCATAATCAATTAAATACAGATAGACATTCCTCTGGTATTCCCTGCTGTCAGCCAAGATCCATCTAACATTAACTACAATATCCCTACTACCACGACTCCCTTGAAACCCAGCCTGGACTTTTGGCAGTTCTCTGTTGACGTGCTTCTCCATTTGTTTTTGGATAATCTTCAGGAGAATCTTGCTTGTATAAAAGATAGTGGACTGGCTTCTTCAGTTAAAACCCCAGGAAACAAAGGTAACATAAGGATGGTAATTCTAGAAGGACAACTTTTTAAAAAAGAAAAAGACCAAAAAGTACTTCAAATATGGGCTGAAAGAAGTAATTAAATCATTGAATAAAGAGATAAGCAGGTCAGAGAACTGTAAACAGTAGAGCATAGCCACTTTGGATAGCTGTCTGCTCAGCATCTGAACCCATTCATACTAATGTCCACACAGTGGCCAACTGACAACAGGCAAGGTATGATCTCTTGCTTGTTTCTCATGCCCCTCCATCCCAAGATCAGGAAAGTGGCTTTCTTTAACCACCTCCACCACCCAACAAGTACCTTGTATTGTTCCCCTGTTTCAGACTTGGGAATGAAATAGTAACTTAAACTCCAAGCAAATGTTCTCATTAAAATAAAAGAAATAAAATACAAATACTTAAAAAATATAAAACCAACAGCAATGAAGTGCAGTAAAAAAAAAGAAAAGTCATAAATAAAGAAGTCAGTGTAGAAAAGCAAGTGGACCAAACAAATCATCAATACCAAAAAGCAATGCACCAAATGTAGCAATAAAACCATATCTATTGATAATTTCCCTCCATACAAAATGAACTAATGC
>NW_006399891.1:649855-654192 GCF_000299155.1 Elephantulus edwardii | reverse complement strand
AAAGAAAGAAAGAAAGAAAGAAAGAAAGAAAGAAAACCCTATGTACAACTGTTGTAAGGAGAGACTGGTCCTTGGAGAAGGACGTCATGCTTGGGAGGGTGGAGGGACAGAGCAGGAGGGGAAGGCCCTCTATGAGGGGGATTAATTCAGTGACTAGGGTAATAGGGATGGGAGTGTCAGAGACAGTGCGATTGGCACAGGACAGAGCAGAGTTTAGGGCTGTTGTACATAGGGTCACTATGAGACGCAAGCGACTTGATGGCACATAACAACAACAACAACAACAAAGAAAAAAAGGAGTAGCAGAATGAAGAAGAAAACATGACTCATCAATGTGTTGTTGACAAGAAATAAAGTTTAGACAAAAGGACAGAGATATAGTAAAAATCAAAGTGTGAAAAAGAGATATTTAACACATTATGATCAAAACAGAAGTTATAATTTTAGTTTCTGATAAAATAGACTTCAAGATAAAAAAACAGTATAAGAGACAAGAAAGGGAATTATATAATAATCAATGTGCCAATTGAACAAGGACATATCTTTATTTAAAACCTATGTACATGTATTCATAACACATGCCCCTAAGACCAGTTATAAGGAGGGAAAGGGAGCAGTCCCAAATGTTTGATCTGCTGTACAACTTTCTGATTTGTTACATCAACTGTTCCTCCTTCATTTTGTTTCCCTTCTCTTATGTCCTTTAGGCTTGGTGGTTCATTGGAAGGTCTCAAGGAGACTCGGATCCATCAGGGGAATGAGGTGCCTGTGGGTGACCCAGGCCAGTGTTACAGAGACTGGTGAGTGATGTAGACTGTCAGTTGTGGTGCAGCTGGTTGCTGTGTCCCAGGAAAGTCAGACCCCAAGAGATGAGCTTATATAGACCTCTAGGCGAGTGCAGCCTGTATTCAACCCTAATCCCACTCATTAATAAAATAAATACTTCATCACAAAACAAAAAATCAATGGCTAGGAAAGAGACTTTAAACAATAAACTTTTGATATCACAGCACCCAACAAGAGAGTTGCAAGATACATAAAATTTAAGAGTTGAAGAGAAGATTAGACAACTCCACAATAATAGAACACATTAATATATACCACTACCAATAAAACATCCACCCCGAAATTTAACATAAATAAAACAAACCTCAATAAAGGCACAGAAAGAATAAGCAATACAAGTAATCAACCAGAACTTGTAGTTATACGTAGACTGGTACACTTAACAAGGCAGGAGCTCTGGCTGACTAGTGCCAAGAAGCTGTGCTACAAACCCAAAGGTACATGCTTCAAATTCATAAACTATTCCCTGGGAGAAGAATGGATAATCTCCTGCTGTGTGATTAGATGCCTCTGAAAACCTGCAGGACGGTTAGTTCTGATCCAATGGCATACAACAAAAACAACAGCAAACATAACAAGTGCACAATATCCATTTTCTGGTCTGCATATTCCCTGGCATCTTGTAGCAGTCACGAGAAACACTGTCAAGTTTCCACTCTCTCTTTCTTGAGCCTCAATACAGACTTGCCCAGCATGGAAGTGCTCACCTGCCTATGCTAGGAAATTTGGATAACAACAGCTTTTGGTCAACTGACTGGAAGAGAGCTATACTTATTCTGATTCCTAAGAATGGCATTCCAACAGAATGTGGGAGTATAGGATAATTTTAGTAATGTCACATGTAAACAAAATATCATTGATGGATTATCCAAAATCAACTAGCACAAGTTTTCTGACAGAAAACTGTCAGAAGTTCAAGTTGAATTTAAAAGAGTCCATGGCACCAGAGATAACAATACTCAGGTCAGATAGATCCTGGCTGAAAGTAGAAAATGATAGAAGAATGACTATTTATGTTTTATCGACTATGCAAAAATACTTAACTATGTGGATAATAATAAAATATGGCTAACATTGAGAAAAATGAGAACCCCAGAACACTTGATTGTGCTTATGCAAAACCTAAACCTAGACCAGGAAACAGTTCTGAACAGAGCAAAGGAACAGTGCATGGTTCAAAATCAAGAAAGCAGTGCACCATGGATGCATTCTTTCTCCATAGATTTTGAATCTATGTGCTGAACAGATAATTCAGAGACTGGATTTTGTTAAAAAGAATGTGGCATTAAGATTGGAGGAAGACTCATCAACAACCTGCGTTACACAGATGATGAAACCTTGCTCACTGAAGTGGAAGACTTGAAGAACTTGCTGCTGAAGATCAAGGACTACAGTCTTGAATACAGATTAAATATCAACATCAAGAAGAAAAACATTTTCACCACTGAATCTATAAGCAACATGTTGATAGATGGAGGAAAGATGGATATTGTCAATGATTTAATCTTTCTTTGATCCAAAGTCAGCACGGTTGCTACTAGCAGTCAGGAGATAAAAAGATTTATGGCATTGGGAAAGTACAGTCAAGGACCTCTCCAAATTACTGAGAAGCAATGATGTCAGTTTGGTGACTAAGGTGTGCCTAATTCAAGTCATGTTTTTTTTTTCAATTCCTTGCTATGCATATGAGAGCTGGACAATAAATAAGGATGACAGAAGAAAAATTGTTGCCTTTGCATTGTAGTGCTAGAGAAGAATGCTGAATGTCCCATGGACTGCCAAAAGAACATATAGATATGTCTTTAGAAAAGTGCAGCTAGAGTGCTTCTTAGAGACAAACATAGCAAAGCTTCCCTCACAAACTTTGTGCATGATGCTAGGAGAGACTATTCCTTGGAAAGAACATCATGCTTGGAAAGGCGGAGGGTCAGCAAAAGAGAGGAAGACTTTCAATGTGACAGATATATACAGGGACTGCAGCAATAGACTCAAATGTTAGTGATTATGAGAATGGCATAGGATAGGAATGAGTTTAGATCTGTTGTTCAAAGTGTTGCTATTAGTCATACTTGACTCAACAGCACCTAAGCACAACAAAAACAGTGTGTATATGTAATATTATCCAAAAGAGACCAAGACAAGAATCAATGCATTAGAAAACATTGCAATACCAAATATTTTCTCCTATTATAATCCGAAAAATTAGAAATCAACAACAGGAAGATCTAGAGAATAAAGCAAGCACAAAGAAATCAAATAATCCTCTGGTTGAACACTATTGAGTGATGTTGTGGAGCTTTTCAGATCTCCAAATTCTAACCCAGGTAATCTCAGGCCGCATTAGCCAGCATGCACATCCTGAAGCATTGCCAGGAAATGAATTTTGGGCCCTCAGGCCTGCAGACCTCGGGCCAAGAAAATTTGCATCAGCATGTGGCTTCAAATGGAAGACAAGCGGTATTAACCCATGAGAAGGCAATCCTGGAGTGGAAGTTGCACATTACAGTTGTACTTAACAACTTTAAATTGTAGTAATATTGGCTACATCATAAGAGACTCACAGCAGCATGATATGTTCAGAATCAGTATCACAGAAATCCTGACGGCTTGGGGCTTAGGCCATCAAATCAGAGACTGGTCAATGGGAAAACGGGTATTGAATGCTGTAGGCAAAAGTAGGAAGGGATAGTGGTGGAGTAAGGAAGCATGGGTGGGCAGCAACATTGAGTCTTTTGGTCATTGCTAAACTGGGCAATTGTCTTTCATCTGCTCTTTTCTATGGAATGCTTGTCTATCAGATACTATTATATATATTTAAAGACTAGGAAGAAGGATTGGCCATCCACTTCTGAAAAAACAAGCCTTCAAAAACCATATGTACAATAGAGCACACTTAGATTATCACTTGGACTAGTAGACACGGCAATTGAGACTGAGATCTTAGAAACTGAAATACGGAGAAGAAGGAACAGCTGTAAGCAGACACTAGTGATTGGAGCATGGAATGTAAGAAGCATGAATGTAGGAAAATTGGACATTTTTAAGAAAGAAATGGAACACATAAATATTGACATACTAGGTATAGGCGAAATGAGATGGTTTGGCATGGGACGTTTTGAATCAGACGATTATATGATTTACTATGTCAGGGATGGAATGGTGAGGAAGAATGGGGTTGGTTTCAAAATTAAAAAAGTAATTTCTAGATCCATCCTGAAATACAATGTGGTGAGCGACAGGATAATATCCATACATATACAAGGAAGTCCAGTGAATATCACTATCATTCAAATATATGCACCAACAACTTGAGCCAAAAGGAGGAAATAGAAGATTTCCACCAACTTTTGCAGTCCAGAAGTTCATCAAACATGCAATCAAGATGCGTTGATAATAATGGGTGACTGGAACGCAAAAGTTGGGAACAGGGAAGAAGGATCAGTAGCTGGAAAATACAGGCTCAGTGAGAGAAATGAAGCTAGAGATAGAAT
>NW_006399891.1:648034-649475 GCF_000299155.1 Elephantulus edwardii | reverse complement strand
AAAAAAAATCATCAATGAAGACTGCAAAAGATCATTACAAAGGCTGAAAAAGAAAAGACCAATATGAATGTCAGGTGAGACTCTGAATATTGCATTAGAGCACTGAGAAGCCAAATCTAAAGGAAGAAACCAAGAAATCAAATTGCTAAACAGAAAATTTCAAAAGGCAGCCCGGGAAGACAAAGCAAGATATTATAATGCAATGTGCAGAGAGCTGGAGTCAGAAAATCAAAAGGGCCAAACTCACTCAGTGTTTCTTAAACTAAAAGAACTGAAAAAGAAATTCAAGCTATGGGTGGCAATACTTAAGGATACTTTGGGTAGAATGTTAAATGATTCAGGAATTATCAAGAGAAAATGGAAGGAATACACAGAGTCACTGTATCAGAGGGAATTGGCTAACACAAAAGAATGTCATGAAATGACATATGAGCAAAAGCCTATGGTGATGAAGGAGGAAGTTCAAATTGCTTTGAAGGAATTGGCAAAAAACAAGGCTCCAGGAGTTTACAGCATAACAGTTTACATATTTCAACAGACAGACCCTGCCCTGGATGTGCTCACTAAGTTGTGCAAAGAAATCTGGAGGACAGCTAGCTGGCCCACTGACTGGAATAGATATTTGTTCCCATTCCAAAGAAAGGTGAACAAACAGAATGCAGAAATTATCGAACAATATTATTAATACCACATGCAGGCAAGATTCTGCTGAAAATTATCCAAAAATGTTTGGAACAATATGCCAACAGAGAACTGCCAGATGTACAGGCTGGATTTAGAAGAGGTTGTGGTACTAGGGATATTATAGCTAATGTTAGATGGATCTTGGCAGAAAACAAAGAATACCAGAAAAATATCTATCTGTGCTTCATTGACTATGCAGAGGCTTTTGACTGTGTGGATCACAACTAGCTGTGGCTGACTCTGAGAAGAATGGGAATCCCAGAACATTTGATTGTGCTAATGCAAAACCTATACTTGGACCAAGAGCTAGTCATCAGAACAGAGCAAGGAGACAATACATGGTTCAAAATCAAGAAGGGGGTCCATCAGGGGATGTATTCTGTCTCCATAGCTTTTCAATCTGTATGCAGAACAGATCATCCGAGGTGCTGGGCTATACGAAGAGGAATGTGGCATCAGGATTAGTGGAAGAGTCATAAACAACCTGCATTATGCAGATGGCCCTGCTTCCTGAAACTGAGGAGGACCTGAAGATCTTGCTGCAGAAGGTCAAGGACTACAGCCTCCTATATGGATTGAAGCTCAACATCAAGAAAACAAAGATTCTCACCACTGAGCCAATTGGTAGCATCAGAATGGATGGTGAAGAGATTGAGATAGTTAACAGTTTTAGTTTGCTTGGCTCCACAATCAATACTCTTGGTAACAGCAGCCAGGAAATCAAGAGACGAATTGCATTAGGAAAGTCAGCTGTGAG
>NW_006399891.1:645076-647699 GCF_000299155.1 Elephantulus edwardii | reverse complement strand
TTGAATATACCATGGACTGCTAGAACAAACAGGTTTGTCCTGGAGAAGGTGAAGCCATAATGTTCCTTGGAATCAAGGATTCTGAAGCTTCGTCTGACATACTTTGGGCATGTTGCAAGGAGGAACTGTTCCTTGGAGAGAGACATCATGTCTGGCAGAGTGGAGGGGTGGCGAAGGAGGGGAAGAGCTTCGATGAGATGGATTGATTCTGTGACTGGAGTGGTGGGAACAAGAGCATTTGAGATGGCTAGGTTGGCACAGGCTAGAACAGTGTTTAGAGCTCTTGTACATAGGGTCACTTTGAGTCACAAACAACTCGATGGCACATAACAACAACTGTCTAGTCAGAACTGCCCCATAGCTGACCCTCCAGTGGGTTTTCAGTGGCAGTTAATCTCGTGAGAGATTTCCCATCCTTCTCCCACAGTGCTGCTGGTGGCCTTGAATCTCATACCCTTGGGATTGCACAGCTTTTTGCCACTAGGCCACCAGAGCTCCCTATTGAGTGATGTTACTATTGTTAATTCCCATTGAGTCGAGCATGACTCATAACGATCCTATGAACAAAAGGCCTGAAGCCTCTCTCTTATCTATCAACATTTATCAAAGTTCATAGAGTTTCCAAAGGTATGTTGTTTAAGAAGTGGATGCCACTCCTGCTTCCAAATATTGAGTGATCATTGGAATAATAGATGGAACTAAAAAAAAAAAAAAGGAAAAAAATTCTTGTAACAAATAAGAATGAAAGCACAATATACAACAGTGCAACAATGAATGAAAACCCAAAATCTCTGTAGATGTTCATTAAAACTAATAAAATTTCATAATAATAAAAAAAGAAAGCACAACATACAAAAGTCTTTGAGATACAGATAAAACATTAGCCTGAGGTTAGTTTGTAGGAAAAAAATCAACATACTTTAATTCAGCAATTTGTACAACAGAAAAAAGAAAGTAAGCAAAGTCTATAACATAAAAGAAATAATAAACACAAGAGCTGAACTAAATGAAATAGAAAACAGAAAAAGCAATAAAATTCTTTCTTTGAAGTAAGCATTGTCATGATACCAAAGTCAGACAAAGATAACACTAAAAAAGAAAATTATTGATCATTATCTCTAATGAATATGATGTTGTTGTTCTTGCTATATGGCATTGAGGAGGCATTGACTTATATTGGCTTTCCAGTGGGTTCTCAAAGTCTGTAAATCACACAGGAGGAGATTGTCCATATTTCTCTCTCTGAGGTTTTGGTGTATTTGAACTACCTGATTTTCAGTTGGCAGCACAGTTCCTTACCAGTTGGTCACCGAAGCTCCCTCTCATGAACATAGATGCACAAATTCTCAATAAAATCTTAACCAATAGAATTCAGCATAATATAAAAAAATCATCATGATCAGGTGGGATTCATATCAGCTATGCAAGGAAGAGTAAATGTTAAAAAAATCAGTATAATTCATCATATCAATGACACAAAGGGAAAGGGCTGCATAATTATCTCATGTGATGCAGCAAAAGCATTCAACAACATTTCTGATAAAGCAGTAACAAAATAAGAATAGAAGGGACACCCTCAACATAATTAATTAATACTTTTAATTTATGTTGGTAGGTGCTGCCGAGTTGAGCATTACTCACAGTGACTCTAAGAACAACAGATCTGAACCTTGTCCTATCCTGTGCCGTCCTCATCACCTTTGACACACTTCAGCCCATTGCTGCAGTCACTATGTCAATCCATCTTATTTATAATCATTCTCTCTTTCACTAACTCTCTACGTTTCCAAAGAATAACTCTCCTAGCAATATGTCCAAAATGTGTGAGATGAAGTTGCATCATCCTTGTCCTCAAGTAGCACTCTGCTTGCACTTTTCCCAAGACATATGTATTTAGTTTTTTGACAGTCAGTGGGATAGTCAGTGCTTTTTTCCAACACCACTACTCAAAGGCATGAATTCTTCTGTCAACTTTATTACTGTCCAGCCTTTAGATGCTTAGAAACTGATTGTAGACTATGGCCTGAATCAAATGTACCTTAGTCAGAACTGACATCATTTTTCCACAGTAATTTGGAGAGATTCCTGACAGTAAAGTTTTGCAATGCAATATGTCTCCTGATCTCTCGACTGCTGGTACCATGGTGTTGATTGTGGATGGAACCAATTAAGATAAAATAAATGACAATTTTGACCTTTTTCTCCACCTATCAGGATATTGGTTCAGCAGTGAGGAGTTTTGTCTTCTTTTTTTAAATTTATTTTTTATTATGTGTGTGTGTGTATGTGTGTGTGTGTGTACCATCAAATCTGATCTGACTGGTACAGAAGGAGATTGTCTCTCATCTAGCAGAGCATCTGGTGGATTCGAACCACAAACCTCTGAGACTGCAGTGCAGCTTGTTACTACTAGGCCACCAGCGCTCCCCGAGTTTTGTCTTCTTCATGTTGAAAAGCAATCAATATTGAATGCTATAATCCTGATTAAGTGTTTTTAATGAAAGTATATGTCCAAATTAAATGTGAATGTCCAAATTGCACTGAAGGAAATAGCAAAAAATAAGGCCCCCGGAATAGACGGTATACCAATTGACATATTTCAGCTAACAGATGCTGCCTTGGA
>NW_006399891.1:641580-643706 GCF_000299155.1 Elephantulus edwardii | reverse complement strand
TTAGAGCTGTTGTACATAGGGTCGCTATGAGTCGCAAACGACTCGACAGCACATAACAACAACAACAACAACATATGTCCAAATCCAAAGGCCAATATTACTCTTAATAGAAAGAGATTACAGTATTCCCCTTTCAAAGAGAAACCAGAAAAAAGAACACCATCACTATAAATTACCTTAATGGGAGTTATAGCCAGAGTATTTGTCAAGAAAAGGAAGTAAAATATATTCAAATTGAAAAAACAAGAAATAAAATTATTTCTGTTTGCAGCTGGTATGATCCTGGCTCTGGTAGCCAAGACTAACACAAAGGATTTACATCTCCATGGGTTTGTATCCTACAGAGATTCTGTAGAAGAAAGTTGGATAATCTCCTCCTGTGTGATTTACAGACTCAGAAAGCCACTGGAGCGTCAGCAATGAGTCAGTTCTAACTTAATGGCAATGAATGGGGATGATGTGAAGATCCTATGTATAGCAAATCTTAAAGACTCAGCAAGAAAATTATTAAATACTATTGGTCAATACAGCAAAGTAGGTACAAAATCAGTATACAAAAATTTATAACGAAAAGAACTACAAAAAAGAAGCAAGGAACATAGGTCATTTGCAATAGTCACTCAAAAGATGAAATGCATAAAAATAAATCTAAGCCGAGATAAAAGAGATCCAGCAATCCAGAAATTAAAAGTTATGTTGCATTGGAAAAACCTGTTCTAAAGGATCTCTCCAGAGTGACAAAAAACAATGATGTTAAGATGCACTGACTCCAAGCCATCATCTTCGAGATTGCTTGTTAAGCATCTGGGAGCTTGACATGGTTAAGGATGACACAAAAAGATTCAATGTATATAAGTATGGTGCTTTGGTATTGAACTACCAAGAGAACAAACAGGTATTTCATGGAGAGGGTGGAATCAGATTGCTCCTTGGAGGCATGGATCTTGAAACTCCATCTCACAGGCTTTTGGCATATTGTCAGAAGGGGCCAGTACTTGGGGAAGGACATCATGCTTGGTCAGTGCAAGAAAGGAACACCTTGAATGAGATGTAATGACACCGTGACTTGTGACGATCAAGTCAGATGTGTAGAGGACAGTGAGGTTAGCTTAGGTTAGGGCAAGGTTCAGAGCTATTGCTCATAGGATTGTTATGGGTTAGAGTTGACTTGAAGGTACATAAGAACAACAACATACAAAGAATATTGCAAACCACTACAACAAGAAATCCAAAGAGACTTACACAAATAGAAAAATATACCATGTTCATGGATAAGGAGACTTAACATTGTGAAAATAGCAATATTATCAAAAGTTAGGTACACATAAAATACAATCCTGATCTAGACCACATAATCCTTTTCCAAAGAGATGAGAAAAATAATCACCAACTTCATGTAGAAAAGAAAAAGTATCCAGATAAACAAAGAGATATTTAAAAAACCAAAATCAAAGTGGGAGAACTTACACTTTCTGATCTCAAAAACCTACTACACAAAGCAAATGGTCAAAACCAGTAACCATTAAATCACTGCTATAAGATCAGTTCTGACTCAATAGATGGCCTCCCTTGGCTTCTGAGGCCTTAAAGAAAAATATGAGGATGCCTCTTTTTCTCTCATGAAGTCACTAGTGAATTTGAACTGCCCGAAATATGTAGCCTTTGGGTAAACAGTTCAACTCACTATTGACTATGTCATTAATTATTGTTGTTGTTGTTGCTATGTGCCCTCGAGTTGGAACTGATTAATATTTGAACCTCTAGTAGGTCTTGAATAGGTAGTAAATCCAGCTCTATAGGAGAAAGATTTTTACCTCTCTCCCATGAAGCTGGTGGATTAAAAGTTTAACTATTAGTGAGATACAAATAAAAACACAATGAGATATCACTTCATACAAGTAATAATAACAATGTTCAATAAAATGGAAGAATGTAGATAGATTGGAATTCTCATGCACTGCAAATAAAAATATAAAATAATGCAATCAGTATGAAAAGTGCTTTGCTACTTTTGAGAACAAGGGTAGATTTGTATACCAATGTTCATAGCAACATTATTCACCATCACAAGATTATGAAAACAGCCCAAATGTCCAACCACAACTTAATGGATTAAGATTGTGATA
>NW_006399891.1:638706-641232 GCF_000299155.1 Elephantulus edwardii | reverse complement strand
GCAAGGGACACACTGACAAAGGAGATTAATCAGAACTGGCTTTGACAAGCACTGTGCAATTGGACAATTAAAACAGACATTCGCGGGGGTGGGGAAGAAGAACGAACTGGGGACGAGGGTAGAGAAAATAGTGAACAATGAATGAATGAAAACCCAAAATCTCTGTAAATGTTCATTAAAACTAATAAAATTTAATAATAATTAAAAAAAAGAAAATTGGGAACAGAAACGCCGTTTGATCTAAGTGTCTTACTACTGAGTATATATCCTATAAATAAGAACTGCTATACAAACTGGTGTGCCCGCATGCACGCTCACACACACACACACACACACACACACACACACTCTCTCTCTCTCTCTCTCTCTCTTTCTCTCTCTCATGCTTATTGTGGTGTTATTGACAATACCAAAGAGTATAAATAATCCAAGTATCTAGCAACAGAAGAATGGCTAAGGAATCTGTGGTATATTCACAATGGACTATTAAGCACTACTAAAAAAGAGATTAATCATTCTTGAAATTCTGCACAAGATGTAACTAGAACAAATTATACTTTGTGACATAGATAAGTCACAAAAAGACACTAATAAGACAGCTATTGTAAAAGTGATTTACACACAGAATCAATCTTACAAAGTTAACAGGAATGGGAAAGGAGTTTGAGGTAAGCGAAAAACTAATAAATAGATAAATTGAGTGAAATGAAAGGCAAGACACAGTTATGGTTTTATTAGACATTGTAATGAAACTAATTGTGGTCATCAGTGGTAATTAATGTTGTAAGACAAAATGTTCATGAATGATTCTATGAAAAACCATTATGATTTGTAAATCTTTCTAAATAAAAAAACCTACTTAAAATAGGAATAATTTTTAGATATTCAGAATGAGCCAATATAAAACAGATGTATTCTGTTTAATTCCTTAACTCCTTATTTAGACAAGGAGGACTTAATTTTTAAATATTTAAACTTACTTCTGGCTTTTGTCTTCTGTGTTCAGTTCTTTTGTTATGCTTTAAAAATGTTCTGTTAGGGTGTCGTTATAATATTAACTTGTCTACTTATTAATTTATTTATATATTATTTTAAACAAATCTTTGAAATGGGTAAATACAGTCTGGTTTTAGGGAAACAAAACCCTGCACTGCTTTTGGATAATTTTCTTTCTGTGTCCAAATATCATCCTGAATATTTCTGATTGTTGCAGCTTTCAAAATAGTAATTGTCTCAACTCTTAGGAAATAATCCAGACTGAAAGATTTGACGCCTATATAAATTTGAGATTCTCTTTCTATTTTGAGTTAAAATTATTTAAGATCAAAGAAGTGAATTAATTCCATTTACAAGTGAATCAAATATGGTTTTAGATTGAGGCACTCGATTGTGGCAACCAACATTTTGTTCAAGTAGCACGGACACTGATAAGTTTGTTAAGGTAAAAAATACACTTACTTAATTTTATAAAAATTGAATTTGAAAAAAATTGTTATACTAAATGCTAACATTTTCATTTTTGTCTGTTATTGAGTTGGCTCTGGACTCAGAGCAATCTTGTGCACAATTGATTAAAAGACTACCTTACCTATTCCTTTGTTGTTTCCACAACTGGCTGGGGTCCAACTGTTGTAATTCTTACTGGTTTGATAGGCTGCTTTTTTTTTTTTTTTGTACATCAAGTGTGCTTTATTCCCTCCACAGGTATTCTGTTAAATAAAGCACCATCTATACACTGCCAGGCCACAGCTAAAGAGGATTCTTTACAGAATCAGATTTCTTGTGGTTGTTCTGTATACAAGTAAACGTAATTTTGATAATAAGAACCACAGCGATCGGAGGCAACCTGCCTCTATTATAAGGTACAAAGCTGGCACAGAGGGCACCATATTATACACAGTAAAAATGCTGTAAGTTTAAATTACATTGTACAGGGAACCCTGGTCCTCCCAGACAGCCATATTCAATGAAAGCCACTACAGTGAACTCTTAATTACATAAAACATAGCCATTATCTGATTGCCCTTTAGAAAGTGGACTGTAAGATGCAAATTTTTTCATCTGGAGTTCTGCCTGGCTAAGAAGCAAGCCTATAAATCTATCTCGCCATTCAAGCAGAAAGCACAGGACAAACTGAAGCACGAAACAGAAATGAGCAAAACTTATACAAACAGGATTGAAGGTGGGGAAGGGGTCTTAAAAGGAGACATGCTACATCTGACGTCAAGAAGCAACCTGGTTTCCTTTGCCAGATATCCTTGTTACCACGTGGATGGTAGACTCAATGGCCCTACAGAGGTTATCCAGGATGTCGTGCTATGGGGTGTGACTTGCGGGTCCTCTGGAATGATATAGGCTGCTTTTTGAAAGAGGTTCACAGGCCTTTCTTACTAGTCTTTAGTCTTTACTAATCTTTTAGTCTTACTAGTATTTAGTCTGCGATGGGAAAGTCTGCTGTTAGGGACCTCTCTAAAGTACTCAGGAACAACGGTGTCTCTCTGGAGACTAAGGTGCGCCTGATACAGG
>NW_006399891.1:636712-638206 GCF_000299155.1 Elephantulus edwardii | reverse complement strand
AACAACAACAACAACAACAACAACAGTATTTCGTCTAGAAGCTCTGCTTGAATCAGTTTACCAACATAGCACCATGCATGTCTCTACTGTTTTATATAAGTGGTTGTTTTGCATTAGGTGTATTGGCCAAGAACTGAATGGATCTCATTCATGGTTCTAGCACTAAACCATGCTCTTGTTGTTTGGTACCACTGAGTTAACTATAATTAACAGTGACCTTTTGAACCAAAGAAAACCTTGCCCTATCTTGGATTGTTCAATTCATTTCTACCTTGATTGAGCTCATTCTTTCCTTCACTGTGTCATTCAATCTTGGTGAGAGTCTTCATCTATTTCTCTAACCCTCTGCCTTTCCCAGAATGATGCCCTTTTCAAGGATTGTCTTCACCTGAGGGAATTCTGATGATATAATGGATAGAGAATTGAGCTAGTTCAAATCTATCAGCAACTCTGAGGTAGAATGATGAGCAGTCTCCTTTTGTATGATTTACTACCTCTGAAAGCCCACTGGAGGGTCAGCTATGAGTTGGTTCCAACACAATGGCAGTTAATTGAGTTTGAGTTGGTCCTTTCTAATAACATGCTCAAAATATGTGAGGTAACGTTTCACTATCCTTTGCATTCTGGATGCACTTCCTCTGATGCAAATTTGTTTGTTCTTTTGGTAAGCCATTGAATATACTTTGCTCTTTTTCAATACCACTATTCCGAGGCATCAATTTTGTAGCTATTCTTATTTATTGTCCAGTTTTCTGATGCAAAGAAAGCAAATGAAAATACTGTGGCTTGGATCAGGCAGATATTAATTTTTAAGTGGATTTCCTTGATCTTTAAGCACTTTGAAAGAATCCTTGACAACAGATTTTCTCAAATGCATTGTGTCATTTGATTTCTTTATTTGCGGCTACCACGGGAATTGATTGAGGGTGCAAATAAAATTAAATTCTAGACAACTTTTAATTTTTTTGTGAACAACAACACCAATAATTATGTTGCTTATTGGTCCAATTGTTGTTGTTGATTGCCATTGAATTGAGCACGACTCGCAATGACCCCATGAATAAAAGACCTGAAGCTTTTCTATAACTATCATCATTTCTCAAAGTTCATAGGGTTTAAAGAGACATGTTGGATGCCACTGCTGCTTCTAAACCTGTCTTAAACTGGAAGCCTCACCAAACATTGTCCACCATGGGTAAATATTATGGCACCCCATTGGCACAAGGTTCAGCATCACAGTAACCCCAGGTTACCTTAGTACCTTATTGACAGAAGAGGGCTGTCTCCAAAATATAATAACAATAGACTTTTAAATGTAAAGGCTCTCCCCAAGGTTTTGTTGACTCTAAACAAGAAGATTAAATAAAAAAAAAACAACCAATATAGGATGTTGTTGTTGTTATGTGCCATTGAGTTGCCTGCGACCAATAGCAACCCTATGCACAGCAGCTCTGAACTCTTCCTATTCCTGAGGCAGTCTCACTAATTCCTACA
>NW_006399891.1:634717-636057 GCF_000299155.1 Elephantulus edwardii | reverse complement strand
TTCTGGAAATCCCACTTTTCTAAATATTATCCATAATGATCCACACAATCAAATATATCAGCCTTCTATAATTTGTTATAATCCATAGAGAGAAATAATCTTATATGTCTTGAAATTTACTTGGTTTAAATTTTACTTAAATTATCCTAGACCACTTAAAACAACGTATCACCCTTTTGTATGAAGATGGTGCCAAGAGTGAAGAAGGAAACCTCTGTTTCTCTCAAAACTGAAGCCAAATCAAACGTGTTAAAGGCCAAGAAGAAAGTTCTAAAAGGGCTTCCACAGCCACAAAAAGAAAGATCCGCACATTACCCATATTGCGTTGGCCTGAGATGCTAATACTACTAAGGCAGCCCAAATGCCCGTGCAAGAGCACTTCCAGGAGATATAAGATTTACTACTATGCCATCATCAAATTTGCCCTGATCACTGAGTCAGCCATAAAGAAGATAGAAGATAGCAACAAACTTGTGTTCATTGTGGATGACAAGGCCAATAAGCATAAAATCAAATAAGCTGTAAAGAAATGCTGTGACATTGGTGTGGCCAGGGTCATTATCTTGATTAAATTTGATGGATAGAAGAAGACCTATGTTCTAATTTTTTCTGAGTATGATTTTTTTGGATGTTGCAAAAATTGGGACCATCTAAATAAAGTCTAGCTGGCTAATGCTAAATGTAAATTTTACACACACACACACACACACACACACACACACACACACCCCTCACCAAAACAGACTGCTATCCCATCTATTCTCACTCCTAGTTTCCACTCATTTGGATATCCAAGGCTATAAATCATAATGGGAGGGGGATGTCAATCTTCCTTTTGAGAAAAATCAGTGGACTTCAAGTACTGGAGATATGCAGTCTTTTGTTTGTTGTTGTTGTTGAGCTCAACTCATAGCGACCCTATGAACAAAAATCCTGAAACCCTTCCATAACCATCACCATTTATCAAAGTTCACGGAATTTCCAGGGGTATGCTGTTTAGGAAGAGGATGCCAATCTTTTGTTTAACAGCTTAAAATGCTATGAACTATGTTAGCACATCTCCTTAAAAATCTCTTCCAAGAAATAAAAGACATGCCATAAAAGCAGAACCAGCTGAAGTTAAATAAATAATATTAGAATATCATAAACCCTATGCTGCAGTAAATATGAAAATGTAGAAGAAATGGAAAAAATTTCTTGAAAACTAATCCCTTTCCTAATTGACACAGACGGAATTATAATATGTGAGCAAACACATCAAAAATGAAAAAAGTGAGCAGTTCATAAAAAAACAACAAAAAAATTCTACAACAATGAATGAATGAAAATCCAAGGCCTCT
>NW_006399891.1:614197-633058 GCF_000299155.1 Elephantulus edwardii | reverse complement strand
CAAAAAACACAACAAACCCTCCAACTCCCCCCAAGAAAGTCTGGCCCAGATGGCTCATTGGGTAAGTTCTATCAAACATTCATACAAACTATCACCAATTCTAATTTTATTTTATCTTTTTTGTGCATGTACCATCAAATCAGATCTGAGTGGTACAGGAGGAAATTGTCCCTCCTACTCCGGCAGAGCATCTGGTGGATTCGAACCATGTACCTTTGGGATTGCAGTACAGATTCTTGCCATGAGGCCACCAGAGCTCCCCTCAATTCTAATTTTAAAAAGAAGAAATACTTCAAGATTCAATCAATGAAGCAGGTTGTTGTAATGTGCCGTCAAGTCGCCTGTGACTCATAGTATCCCTTTGTACAACAGCCCCAAACTCTGCCCTATCCTGTGCCAATCTCACCATCTCCAACACACCTACCTCCATTACCCCTAGTCCCTGAATCAATCCATCTTATCAAGTGTCTTCCTCTCCTGCACTATCCTTCCACCCTCCCAAGCATGATGTCCCTCTCCAAGGACGGGTCCCTTTTTGCAACATGTCCAAAATATGTCAGATGAAGCTTCAGAATGCTTGCCTCCAAGGAGCAATCCTTTCCCTCTCCAGGACAAATCTCTTTGTTTTCCTAGCA
This sequence comes from Elephantulus edwardii, assembly GCF_000299155.1. Taxonomy (NCBI): domain Eukaryota; kingdom Metazoa; phylum Chordata; class Mammalia; order Macroscelidea; family Macroscelididae; genus Elephantulus; species Elephantulus edwardii. The sequence continues at coordinate 632,423 of NW_006399891.1, read as the reverse complement.
GCCCATGGTGCACTGAATACTCTTCTCCAACAACACAGCGCAAAGGCATCAATTCTCCTTCTATCATCCCTAGTCATTGTCCAGCTCTCTGATGCATAGCAAGTGATTGCAAACACCATGGCATGTATTAGGCGCACATTAGTCTCAGGTATAATCCTAACAATAAAATCAGGCAAATATATCATCAAAAAATAAAATTATAGACCAATATCTCTCATGAACATGTTGTTGTTATGAGCTATCAAAACGACTATGCCTAACTAGATACAAAGAGTTCTGATGGCCTATCTGTAAGAATTTTTGATGCAATCCCGAAGGTACACAGTCCAAATCTGCCAGCTGCTCTGTGGGAGAAGGAAGACTAACTTTCTCCTGTGAGATTATTTACCTTTTAAAACCCACTGGAGGGTCAGCTATGGATCCGTTTGACTGATGGTATACAACAACAACAACAAAGACACAAAAGAAAAATTATGAAGGATTTTTACAAGAAGCAATGAGACTTAACTAAATGGAAAAATTATTCCTTGTTCATGGATAGGAAAATGGAACACTATGAAAATCACAATCCTACCAAAATTAATCTAGATCAATCCAATCCAAATCCAAATATGAAATTCATTCTTCATGGAGATAGAAAAAGCAATTTTCTGTTTCATTTGGAAAGGAAAGAGACTCAGAATAAGCAAATCTCTTCTGAAAAATAAAAATGAAGTAGGAGACATCTCTCTCCCTGATCTCAAAAACCTCCTCTACAGCTACACTAATCAAAATAGCATGGTACTAGTACCATGAGAGACACATAGATTAACAGAATAAGTTGAGAACCCAGAAATCAATCCATCTACCTATGAACAAGTGGTATTTGACAAGAAAACAAAGCTCATTAAAAGGGGGAATGATAGCCTCTTCAACAAATGGTGTTGGCAAACCTGGACATCCACATGCAGAAATCTGAAACAGGTTGCACATCTTACATCATACACAAAAACCAACTCAAAGTGGAGCAGAGACTTTGAGGGAACACTGCAAATCATAAAGATCATAAGAGACAAATGAGAACCAAATTAGAAGTCTTGACCTACAGCATAAATAGGCTTGTGTACATGGCAAAATATGTGCAACCAGAAAAGGATAACAATTTTTAACAGTGTCCAATTTCCTTAGATTCATACTTTATACATTTCATATTCCAATTATTAACAAATATTTAAAGCTGTTACTCCCCATTTTAAATTTTGCCACACCAGCAAATGAAGGGATGAAAGCTTTTTTTATGGGATGAAAGCTTTGCTCCACCCTTATCATTTAGGTTGACTCTGCTATGAGCTTTGGTCACCTAGTGGCAAGAAGCTGTGCTGCAATCTTGAAGGCACACAGTTTGAGACTACCAGGTGCTCCTCGGGGGAAGGATGGACAATCTCCTCTCATATGATTAACAGCCTCTGAAAACCCTTTGGAGGGTCAGCTATGGGTCAGTTCTGACTTGACAGCACACAACAACAATTAAAATAAGGGGTCAGCCTTTCCCAGTCATAGATAGAGTGCCTTCCAATTTAAAGAGCTAATCTATAGTGTTGTTATTGAGTACTACTGAGATGGAACAAATTCATAGCTGACCCTCCAAAGAGTTTTCAGAGGCAGTAAATTGGACTTGAGATTTTCGCATCTTACTTCCATGGAGCAGGGGGTGGATTCAAACCATGCACCTTTGGCTAAACAGTACAACTCCATACAACTAGGCTACTGGAGCTCCCTATATATCAAACAGTGTTCCACTTCTATTCATAAGGATTTTGAGGACCTATCATTTCAGAAGTGATGACCAATCCTGCTTCATAGTCTGTCTTAGTCTGGAAGCTCCCTTCAGTAACCTTACCGATATTTGAAATATTATTGGCACAGGTTCCAGAATCACAGAGGCATGGAAGGCAGCACAGTACTACACACTGAGGGATGGGCAGTAGTCTGAAAAGATCACAGCTTTGAAAACACTATGGGGAAGTTTTACGGTGTTCTATAGAGTCACTATGGGTCAATGAAATGGGTATACGAACATATAAATATTTACTTGATTTTGCCTGGGCTTGTTAATTCATAGAGAGAAAGGGGTGCTATAATAATCTTTGTATGGGGACACAAACATATAAATGTAGATTAGTCAATTTTACTAAAAAATGGGTTTTTTTTACTATTCTACAGTCAGAATACCTCATTGCATAGAGTAACATCCTCCAAGGTGGGTTTCTGAATAGTGTTTAATGATGGTAAATGTTGTTAGATGCTGTCAAGTTGAGCACAACTCACAGAAACCCTATGAACAATAGACCTGAACCATGTCCTACCCTGTGCCATCCTTATTATCTCTGATATACTTGAGGCCATTGCTGCAGTCACTGTGTCAATCCATCTGGTTGAGTCTTCCTCTCTTTCTCTGACCCTCCACCTTTCCAAGCCTGATGCCCCTCTCTAAGCAATAGCCTCTTCTAGCAACATGCCCGAAGTATGTGAGATGAAGTTTGTCATGTTTGCCTCAAAGCAGCATTCTGGCTCCACTTTTCCCAAGATATGTCTGTTCGGGTTTTTGGCAATCCATTGGATAAATCCCGTACTATCATATCACAGCTCAAGACATTGATTCTTCTTTCGTTATTATTATTCACTGTCTAGTTCTCAGATGGATAGTTGTTGTTAAGTGTCACCGAGTCATAGACGACTCATAGCAAGCCTAGGAACCAAAGATCTAAACACTTGTATAACTTTTACCATTTCCCCAAGTTGATAAAGTTTCCAGAGACAAGCTATTTTGGAGGCAAACGATTTCAGAAGTGGATGCCACTCCTGCTTCCAAAGTTGTTTAAATCAGGGAGCTCTACCAAACATTGTTCACCATGGGTAATCATTGTTGCATTTGGCACATCAGTGTCACCGTGTTTAACATCACAGCAACCATGAGTTACCTCCATACAGCAAATGGACAAACCAGTGCTATACTACTTAGTAGAATGTTTGACCAAAAACAATTAAAACCAGGCCTGAGGGCCACAGATTAAAATTACCCACCTTTGACTTGGCAGCATAACTTTGTATACACCAGGCCCACAGAGCTCTTTCTATGTTGGTGCTGTTGTTGTTAAGTGGCGCCGAGTATGTGATCAAAAAGTCATGGCCTTAATCAAGCATACCTAAGTCTTCAAACTAACGTCACTCTTCCTTAGAAATTTGGAGAAGTCCATGACAGAGGATTTACTCAGTGCAAAACATCTCATGCTTTTCTGACTGCTAGAACCAAGGGTGTTGATTGTGGATTAAAGTAAGATGAAAACATTGACAATTTCAATCTTTTATTCATATATGATGTTTAATTGACTATGCAAAAGCATTTGTGTGGGTCACAACAAATTTGGCTAATCTTGGAAAGAAAGAAAAAAATGGGAATCCCAGGATACCTGATTGTGCTCATGTGAAACCTATAACTGGACCAGGAAGCAATCGCCAGAACAGAGCAAGGAAACATTTCATGGTTCAAAATTAGGAAAGACTTGTGCAAGAGATGCATCCTGTTACCATATCTTTTCAATCTATATGTGGATCATTCAAGAAGCTGGACTTTATGAAGAAGAGTGTGGCATTAAAATTGCAAGGAGACTCATAAACAACCTCTGTTGTGCAGATGACCCAGCCTTGCCTGCTAAAACAGAGGGCCTGAAATGCTTCCTTCAGAAGGACAAGGATTTAATATGGATTGCAACTCAAACATCAAGAAAACAGTGATTCTCACCACTGGTCAATTGGCAGCACCATGATAGATGGAGAAAAGATTGGGATTGTTAACAAATTCAACTTGCTTGGCTCCTCAATTAATACTCTGGCATCAGCAATCAGGAAAGCAAAAGACAAATTGTATTAGGAAAATATGCTATCAGGGACCTCTACAGAGTGCTGAAGAGCAGCAATGTCAGTCTAGAGAATAAAGTATGCCTAATTCAGGCAATGGTCTTCGCAATTACTTGCTATGTATCAGAGAGCCAGACAATGACCCAAGATAACAGAAAAATAATTGATGTCTTTATATTGTGGTGCTAGAAAAGAGTCTTGAATATACCATGGACTACAAAAGAACAAACAAGTCTTCCCCAGAAAGGATGAAACCAAGTTCCTCCTTGGAAGCAAGGATTTTGGAGCTCCATTTCACATACTTTGGATATGTTGTCAGTTGGACCAGTCCTTGGAAAAGGACATCATGTTTGGTAGGGTAGCGGGATAGTGCAGGGGAGGAGGGCCCTGGATGAGATGGATTGACACAGTAACTGGGTTAATGAGGGTAGGTATATGAAAGACAGTGAGATTGGCTTAGGATAGGGCAGGGTTCAGAACTTTAGCATCAAGTCATTATGAGAGTTGAAGGCGACTTGATGACACATAACAACAACATGATGTTCCTCATTAATCCAGTGGTGGGGATTTTTGTTGCCTAGATATTGAGATACAATTTGAAAGCAATAGTCTTTGTTTTTCTGTGGAAAACAATTAAAATTCTCCTCATTTTTAGCAAGCAAGATAGTGTCATCTGCATAATGCAGATAATTGATGAGTCTTTTCCCTGATCCTGATGCTTCATAGAGATGTTTAATCAGGATATGGAAAATACAAAGTTCCTGGTGAGATACATTTGGTAAGCACTTTATCTAAACAAGTTACAGGACTTCTAAGAACCTTGGATATGCTAATTTGTAATTTGATACTCTAGAAGGTAATTATATGGGATTTTTCACATTTGATACATTTTCACCCAATGAAAAACGTCCTGAGAGAATATGCTGAGAATCATTTTTCATTAGTCTTTATCCTTGGTTTTTGAGAACTAATTATAAACCCTTATATTTTCCCAGTAATTGAGATGCCCTTGTTATATTTACCCTGGAGACTACCTCTGAGAATTTATGCTAATGAGTGAGTCAGTCTGTGACTGATATATCAAGACAAAAAATATTAATATACAGTATTAACCAAATTCAAGGGAGATGGTATGATTCAAACAACCATGAATGCATAATGAGGCCCTAGAATAGGCTTTGACATGGACACTCCAGGAGCTTCCCTGTTGGTGAAAGACATCAATGCACCATAGTCTCATGGGGCATAAGAACTTTGTTGTCAGAAATCCTCCCAGAACTTTCCTAATATGACCTTCATTTGCACCTTTTATTTCCTATATTCTATCTGTAATTGTAAGTATAGGGATTTCATTTTCTTGTAAGCCTTTTCAGAGAATTATCAAACCAAAAGTAGTAGTGGGACTCAGGAGGTCAGAAACAAGGAGGATCCCTGAGCCTACAGCATTTGTCCTAGGGTAGATAGTAGTAGGAACACCTGCATTTGAAGACAGTAGGTCAGGAGTGAAGATTTCATGGGGAATCCCAAAATGCTCCAGGAGTGTAACACTTTGGTCTCACTTGACAATCTAAAGAGTTGTATCTTTGAATTTGGGATATCTGAACCAATTCCAAGTGGGGGATTACCAGATGAAGGAACAATGTGTGTAGCTTATGGTTGTTTTTAGTGCCATCAAATTGAGTAAGACTCATAGTAACCCTATAAACAACCAATCTGAAGACTGTCCTATCACAGGCCATGCTCACAATCTCTTGCCTCAAGTCCATTGCCAAAGTCACTGTGTCAACCCACTTGGTTGAGGGTCCTCCTCTCTTTCGCAAGCCCTAAACTATAAACAACCATGAGTAACATGAGTAGTTCGTGATAGAGAAGTGAAAGTGAGCATTTTAGTCTCAGGGATTTTGGTGGTACGATTCTTTTAATGCTGCATTGCTAAATGAAAAACCATCAGTTCATATTCCCCAGATACTCTGAGGAGAAGAAAAAAAGATGAGCATTCTTCTCCCACAAAGCCTGTGATGCTCAAGGAGGATCACTGTGATTTGAATTACTAGACTGTAGGGATGATTTCTCATACCTGCTTGCCAATGTCTTTCCCTTTTTCCATGTCAGGTTTTATCACTACTCTATTGATATATCTTCACTCATATGGTTATTGGAATTTCCACTTCCATTTTATTTCCTTCCTTTCCTTTTTTGGACTTCATATTTTTTTCCTCACCATGGAAGTATGCAGTGATAATAGCTTACCCATTGTCATCTATTTTCTATAATGCTTATTATAGCTCTCAGAACTTGTAGGTACTCAATAGATACTTACCAAATGCATGAACACATTAATTTCAAGTAATAAACCAAAGAATTCCAAGAGTTCCTTAGAAAATTGAAATATATTTCCTTGTTGTTGTTGATTGTCTTCAAGTCAATCACAACTCATAGTGACCCTATGAACAAAAGGCCTGAAGACCCTCTACAATCATCGACATTTATCAAAGTTCATAGAGTTTCCAGAGGCAACATTTAGGAAGTGGATACCAATCCTGCTTCCAAACCTGTCATAGTATGTTATTGTTGCTATTACATACCATTGAGTCACTTGCAATGTATAGCGACCCTGGTACAGCAGCTCTGAACCCTTCCCTGTCCTGAACTAGTCTCACTAACTCTGACACACCAATCCCCATTGCCCCAGTCACTGTATCAATCCATCTCATCTGGGGTCTTCCTCTCCTGCACTGTCTATCCACCCTTCCAAACATGACGTCCTTTCCCAAGGACCAATCTCTCCTGGTCACGTGCCCATAGTAAGGGAAGTGGAGCTTCAAAATCCTATCCTTCAAGAAGAGACTTGGTTTCACCTTCTCCAAAACAAAGCATTTGTTTTCTTGGCAGTCCATGGTATGTTCAAGATTCTTCTCCAGTATCACAGCTTTAAGGCATCGATGACATTCTTCTGTCATCCTCAGTCATTGTCCAACTCTCTGAAGCATAACAAGTAATTGAGAATACCATAGCCTGGATTAGGCGCACCTTTGTATTTAAGCTGACATCGTTCTTTACCCTTTTGTGAATGAGTAGACTAGACTTTTTAAATGTATCACTATTCTCAGTTTAACTCTAACACCACTTTTAGAGTGACAGAAATAATAAAATAATAATAAATAATAACAACTATAACCTACACTTAAAAATTAGACATAGATTATAGACCTAAGACTAAAACCAAGTTCATTAAAGAAAAACTTGGAAGAACTTTAGAAGTCCTAATCCACAACATAAACAGTCTTGCAAGCATCCTGAAAAATCTACCACCAGGAGAGGATAAAATAAATGAGTGGAACCCTCTTAGAGTCAAACCCTATGCACATCCAAACATTTCTCCAACAGGGTAAAAAGGGAAGCCACAGACTGGGAAAAAATATTTGGTAATGACATTTCAGATAAGGGACTTATATCTAGAATTTATAAAATGTTGAGTACCACAACAAGATAAATAAGCCAATTAAAAAATGGGCTCAGGATGTGAACAGACACTTCACCAAAGAAGACATTCAGATGGCAAACAAACACATAAAAAAATGTTCAAAATCCCTAGTTCTAAGAGAGATGCAAATTAAAACAAATATGAGATATCATCTCACCTCAGTAAGAATAGTAAAATTTAATAGAACAGCAAACATCAAATGCTGGCGAGGTTGTGAAGAAACAGGAACTCTTATTAACTGTTGGTGGGAGTGTAAAATGGTGCAACCACTATGGAAGGCTGTATGGCACTTTCTCAAAAAGTTGCAAATAGAAATACCATTTGACCCAGCAATTCCACTACTGGGAATTTACCCTAAAGAAACCATACTGCCACCCAAGCAGATATATGCACACCCATGCTTATTTTGGCTTTGTCTGCAATAGCAAAGTGCTGGAAACAACCCAAGAGCTCATCAAAAACGAATGAATAGAGAAGCTCTGGTATATTCTCACAGTGGAATACTATGCAGCATTGAAAAACAAGGAACTAATGAGATATTATGCAAAATGAATGACCCTGGAGGACATTATGCTGAATGAAATATCTTAGTCACAAAAGGACAAATATTGCATAGGGCCACTGTTGTAAAATGGGACTGACATCAGGGTTGAGGGAGGGCAGAGAAGGAGGGCAAGAATGATGTATACTGCATTGAAATAGATGAGGGAGAAAACTGTTTAATAGGGATATATCATTGTGTATTATTGTCATGACAGGAGTCCAGAATGAAGGCTGCACAGTGGAGTGGACTTGAGGGGAGGGACTGCATAACAATGAAAAAGTTTTTCTTTTACTTTTCAAGGAGAAGTGTTAATGCGGGGGAGGGTATGGGCAGGGAGAAAAGTTCAACAATGAATGACTGGAAACCCTAAAAAAATAAAAAATAAAAAATTAGGCATAGAAAGAATCATGCAAGGTTGTTTTTATTGAGATTTACATAAGGATTATAGTTAAGTATTTCAAGCATCACTTCTTTTGACAGACAAACACCACATCCTAAGGAACATTTCAAGAGACACCAATGATTTCACAGCTAGAGAGAGCAGAGCATCCCTTCTCTGCAGTTAACATTATGTATTTGGAATATTTCCGGAAATTGTGAAAGAAAAGGTGCTAAGTGACAACTGGTCCTCCTCTATAATATTATCCTGGACAAATACCTTCAAGAAAAGGAATATTATGACTATTACAGAAATAAAGAGATCATTTCTCCAACTCCATCCTTTTAACATAGGATAGGAATTGGGGTCACATATCAGAAGGAAACTGATTGAGAATACAGAATAAGCTACATGTCAAGTTTTCTATGGGTGGTTACTAATACTAATGTGATTAATTTATTTTAAAAAAACCCCAAAATACTATGATATATTAGGGACTGTAGGAGATGCTCAGCAGTTGAAGTTTCAAAGTTTCTTCTCTCCACTCTCATGGTTTTCTTTATGAATTTTTCTTGGAAATTTTCATTGTGACTGTCTTGACCTCTGTATATTCATGAAGACCATATTCTCCCCTAGAGAGAGGTGGGGAAAGGAACAGCATTTATGACAGCAGTACAAATTTGGTTTAAAGTATTCTTTGTAACATTCGCAGCTGGAATTATTGAACTGACAAAAAGGTGGTTGTCAATAAACACATTAAAGATGTTTAGGGAATTATTAGGGGCTACATTGTTTTCAGGCTTAGTCTGGGGTTACTTACATTTCAAATACAAAGTCCGAGCAAATTTTATTCAACCAAGCTGATGTAAGGGATCTACTTTAGTTAAAGTCATGTCTAATAACTGACCAATTTGTAGCTTTCATCTCTTCCCTGGAAACATATATAAAATATATTTATAGTAATGTATACACCCAGAAATTCTAAAAGAAACATACTTTGATTACCCATGGAAAACAGTGTTGTCATATATGAAAAGTAGAATGCCGATTCTCTGAGGGAGATGAGCGAATGATCTCCTCTTGTGCAATTTTTGTATTCTGAAAACTCACTGGAGGGTCAGCTATGAGTTCCTTCTGATTCAATAGCACATAGCAAAAATAGCATCAGATTTCTGAACCTATGACATGTAACTGTTGTTAGGTGCCACGGAGTCGAGTATTGCTCATGTGACCCAATAAACATCACATGTGAACCTTGTCCTATCCTGTACCATCCTTATCAACTCTGACATATTTGACCTGTCATTACAGTCACCAGGTCAATACATCTCGCGGAGGACTTCCTGTTCTTCACAGTCGCTCCATCTTTGCAAGCATAGTATCTTTTTCCAAGGACTAGCCCTTTCTACAACATGTCTAAGTATGTGAGTTAAACTTTCACCATCCTTGCCTCTAAGGAACAACCTGATTGCACTTTCTATAAGACAGATATTTGTTTGTTCCTTTAGCAGTGTGATTAAAGATTTTATAGGCTGAGCTCACACACAAAAAAAGAGCAGAGATAAATTTTATTTAAAGAGTTAAGTGATAATTAATTCACTTGGAGTGGTAAACGTTTCTGCAAAGATAAGTGCCTGTCGTATTAAATGATTCTTACAGTTCTCGTCCATTTCCAGACATCTTGAATCCTCCGAAAGGACACTGGGCAGATAACACACTATAGCAATTTACCCTGAAAAGGAAAAAAAAAAAAAGATCCATTATAGCAAATATTTAACCTATGAAATAATTACTAATGTAGTAATTTAGAAATTAAAATAATATCTTCAAACTTCAGTTTATTTCAAGATACAGTGTAATAAGAAAGCATTGTTGAATGCTGGTGTGCAGAAGTGTAAGTCTGTGTATCCATACTACCTAGAAACAAACAGAACTGTGCACCTGTTAGGGCTAGTCATTCTGGCAGTACATGATGACCCCAAGAAGCAGTAGTTGGCATGATAAAAGAATGAATAATCAATATGTTACAATAGGAAAGGTGCAGAGTGTGAACTAAGCCTTGAAGTTGTTGAGTATTGTTGTTATGTGCCCTCAAGTCGCTGTCAACCTGTAGTGAGTCTGTGCAATAGCTCTGAATCCTGCCCAATCCTGAGCCCTCTCATTGTATCCAACACATCTACTTTCATTACCCGAGTAACTATATCAATTAATCTCCTCTGGAGTCTTTGTCTCCTATGTTGCCCTCCACCATTCCAACATGATGTCCTATTCTAAAGACTGGTCCCTCCTAGCAACATGCCCAAAGTAAGTGAGATGGAGAATAAAAATTATTGCTTCCAAGGAGCAACTTGGTTTCACTCTCTTCAGGATAGACCTGTTCTCTTGGCCATAGCACCACAATGTAAAGACATCAACTATTTTTCTGTCATCTTTGGTCATTCATTGTCTAGCTCTCTCTGATATGTAGGAAGTAATCACAAATTCCATGGCAGAGATCAAGTGCACCTTAGTCTCTAGACTGCCATTGTTGCTCTTCAGCACTCTGGAGAGTCCCTGACAGCAGATTTTCCGAATTCAATTTTTCTTTTGACTTCCTGACTGCTGGTGTTAAGAGTGTTGACTGGGTAGGTGTTCTTCTCTCCAGTGGGTTTTCAGAGGCAGTTAATGACATGGGAGGAGACTGCTTACCCTTCTCTTGCAGACTTGACAGTACATAATAACATTACGCTAGTTGGTCCATTTTTCATTATTAGGTTTAATAAATTGCTTGATCAAGGTATTGGCAGAAATTAGATTAGTAGTTTATTTATGTCCTGATTTACTTTAAAACTGTCTGTTTATACATATAATTTAAAAATAATTATTTGAATTAAAGAAAATACAATGGATGACTAGGGCTTGATGAAATTAGAATGCAGCTATTAAGTCCCTGAGTAATTTTCTGGTTCCTGGTGGCCAAAGTGAACAATAACTTCTAATGAATGACAAGATTTTTAGTGAAGGAAAGATGGAAAAATATTGTTAAAGAAGAAAAAGTTATCTTTTCATACTTTTCTCCCTGCTTTCATGCTTTACAAAGAGTGGATATAACAACCACCTTGCCTTTCCAACCTCATGTTTTCATGTCTGTAAAATAAGGATGAAAATCACTGGAGTTGTCTTAAAATATAAGCAAGAAGATGTGTAAAATGTGTTTCTCATGGTGATTGCTACATGGTAGGGCTTTAGTTAGTCGGGTTCCAACTTAAATTGACCCTTCATTTGGTTGCTAGGGTCATAAATCTTTAAGGAAATAGACTACCCAGCTTTCTCCCACAAAGCAGGTGGTAGATTTGAAACACTGGACCTTTTAGCTAGCAATGCAACATGTAATTTCTTTTTTTTTTCTATAACTATATTTTATTAATTTTCATAAACATTTACAGAGATTTTGGGCTTCCACTCATTCATTGTTGCACTATTCTCTCTACCCTCCTCCCAGTTTGTTCTTGTCCAAATGCCACAGTGCTTGTCAAAGCCAGTTCTGATTAATCTTCTTTGTCAGTGTATCCTTTGCCATTCCATATCACTCCTCCCTGAGAGAGACTTCACCCTGAGTCATAAGGAAAAGGGGACGGCGTATTCTCTTAGCTACTTCCTGCTGAAAAGGGACGCTGTGGGTTTCAGGGTGAAGATCTTCTCTCACTACTCTAAAGGGCCCCTTTGGCAGTAGAAAACACATAGACTATTATGAAGATTGATTTTGGAATTCAGATGCACTCTTATTGATTGTGCTTGGCTGTACATGTACATATCCTTCAAGATGTATCATGGGGGTGTTGCAACCTAGAAGACATAAATCTGACTAACAAGTTATAAGTACATGAGTCCAAAAATTATGGAAAAGTAAAAGAAAAGATTCTTTCATTGTTTTACAAACACTCCCCCAGGTCCCCTCCACCATGCAGCCCTCGCTCTAGTCTCCTGTGATGACAGAAATACCCAGTTACATCTCTCTTTTAGACGGTTCTCTCCCTCCTCTGTTTCAGTGCAGTATACATTATTGAACCCATCTTACTCAGTCTCTCCCCAACCCCAAGGACAGTCCCATTCTACAACAGTGGCATCATGTAATATTTGTCCTTTTGTGACTGGGATATTTCACTCAGCATAATGTTCTCCAGAGTCAACCATTTTGAATAATATTGCATGAGTTCCTTGTTTTTTAATGCAGCATAGTATTCCATTGTGCGAATATACCACAGCTTCTCTAGCCATTCGTTTGTTGATGGGCACTTAGGTTGTTTCCAACTCCTTGCTATTGTGAACAAAGCTGCAATAAACATGGGTGTGCATATATCTGCTTGGATGTCAGCTATGGTCTCTTCAGGGTATATTCCCAGTAGTGGAATTGCTGGGTCAAATGGTATCTCTATTTGCAACTTTTTGAGAAAGCGCCATACTGCTTTCCACAGGGGTTGCACCATTTTACACTCCCACCAACAGTGAATCAGGGTTCCAGTTTCTCCACAACCTCGCCAGCATTTGTTGCTTGCTGTTCTGTTAAATTTTGCTATTTTGACTGTGGTTCCTGTGCCCATTTTTCTATTGGATTATTTACCTTTATCTTGTTGTGGTGCTCAAGTATTTCATAAATTCTGGATATAAGTCCCTTATCTGATATGTTATTACCGAATACTTTTTCCCAGTCAGTGGCTTCCCTTTTTACCCTACTGGAGAAGTTTTTGGATGTGCATAGGGATTTGAGTCTTAGAAGGTCCCATTCATCTATGTTATCTTCTCCTGGTTGTAGGTTTTCCAGGATACTGGGAAGACTGTTTATGTTGTGGATTAGGACTTCTAGTGTGCAACATGTAATTTCACGAGGGCTCCTTAATGTTAAGTACAGTCAGTTAACGAAATGTGGCTTAGTTTCCTTTGACTAGAGAACTTTCATCAGTAAGAAAATTTTGGTAAGTTTTCTCAGGAAGCCAGATATGACATGGCTATAGTTTTGGTTTTGTTGTTGCAGTTGGTGTTGTTTCAAAGGTCAGCAACCTTTTTCTGGGAAATTCCCAAATGCAAGTCTGAAAAGGCGAATGTTAATCTCTTCCTGTGGTTGCCCATAGAAGGTGATTTAGGGCTGACTTACCATACTGTTCCAGCCTGCAGGGCAGCAGACACTGTCACAGCTTTATCAAGGTCCCTGGTGAAAACCCCAGCTGATAAGCCATAGAAAGTATTGTTGGCTCTCTTGATGACTTCATCTAAAGATTTAAACTTCATGATTTGCTGGACTGGTCCAAATATCTACACCACAGGAAGTGAGTGGAAGGGATCAAAGAATAACAGGTTATGACAATTTAATTATGTTCTAGACTTCCCTCCTAAAAGCTATGCTAAATTAATTAAAAGTCTCCTATTTATTTAAAATTTTTATGTGCCAATCTAAAAAGGTTATTTCAAAGATTCCACGATAGCAGATATTCATGTGCTAAATCCTCTTTGGAGCAGGCCAAGTAATAAATATGGTACGGGTAGTATTAATTTTCTAGATGGTAGAATTAAGGCTGTCAAGAATTTATGATACTGCTTTTATGGGATAAATTATGTATGCTGCATTGAAACAGATGACAGAGAGAACTATTTTAAAGGGATATATGATTAGATATTATTGTCATGACAGGAGTCCAGGACAAAGGCAGCATAGTGGAGTGGACTTGGGGGGAGGGATTGTATAACAATGAAGGAATTTTTCTTTTACTTTTCAAAGAGAAGAGTGAACTGGAGCTGAGAGAGGTGGGCAGGGAGAAAAGTGCAACAAAGAATGAATGGAAATCCAAAGTCTCTGTAAGCTTTCATTAAAATTAATAATAAAAAGGGGGGAAATTTTATGCTGCTACTTTCAATCATTAACTTCAGAATATCTTTTCTTTTCCATTTAGGAATGTGCTTTAATTATTTTAAATTTTTTCTTATCTTCCAAATTAGTGCACAAACAACAAGCCAGAGAAATCAAAGTTTTTTTTTCTACTGGTTAAATGAATCATGAAGGTAATGTTTAATAGCTATATCTAGGTTTTAAATGTCAATGTGTATCAATGGTTGATATATCAAATATTCTATTTGAATTACGTGTTCTCACAAAGAGATACCAGAGAAATAAGAGTGTTGATAGAAATCAAGTTTGTGAACCAGTATAAATCATTGTCTGCATTATCCTCTGTCACCAAATTTTATGTAACTCTCACATACCAAAGATATTGGCTCCTTTCTATAAGGATTTACCCCAGCACTCTGTACTACCAAAGCATGAATTCATTGCTGAGGACCATGGTCACAGAATAGGAAACAAATACCAAATTCTAGCTAAACTGCTCTTTCCTTTTCAATAAACTCAATCAGAGCAGCCTCACTTCTCTAAGTATACCTCACTCTAAAGTGAGAGGAAAATAGAGGTTTTGTAAAATTTCTTTTTTAAAAATATAAAACTGTTTTAATCTTTTTTTTTTCACTGTTGCATATTTTCTTCCCCCCTCCCCTCTCTCCCAGCTTTCCCTGCAATGCACTCCTAGTTCTACATTGCTGTCACACACATAACGCTTAATCATATATTCTTTTTGCATAGTTCTTTTCTTTTAAAAATGAAAATCTCATAGTACATTTCCAAAGACAATAATTAATATTTTAAGCATAGAGTTCTTGTATAAAAATTATGGATTGATCAAGATTTTCTAGGAATGTGAAAATAGAATATATATATATAAATAATGTTTTTCCCCCAAGTAGATCTAAACAGATGAGTATTTGTCACTCAGTGTAAAAATTCCAGATCTGAATTATGACTCAATGCATTTGGTTGCCAGTGACTTATTATAAAATCTTCATGACTTATAGCCCACAAACCCATGTTCTCATTGATTAACCAACCCTTCTCCTCTCCACCCTGTGACCATGAGATATTTATAATCTTTAAAGAAAATGATCTTCTCCTAGTCATTCATCCTATCTTTGAATCATTTTAAAACTGATGTTTGGCAAACAACATTAACAATACATAACTGCCCAAGAAAATGAGGAAGTCTTAAAAATACAGAGCTAATAGTATGTGGAAAGTAGTTGTGGTGCACCACTGAGTTAGAATTAACTCATAACTTACCCTTCTGTGGGTTTTTAGAGACAGTCAATTTCACGGGAAGACAATTGCCCAATCCTTCTCCCACGGAACAGTTGGTGAATTCGAACTGCATATATTTGAGACTGCAGTGCAACTTCTTACCACTAGGCCACCAGTGCCCCCAGGAGGAAGGTAGTGACATAGAGAATGGAAACTCTTGAAATACATGGATAGTTCCTATGAGGGTCAGGACTAGAGGGCAAGCATAGGATCACGGAAAACAAAAAGAGAGGTTTCTAACCGGTCAGGTCAGAGGCCGACTTCTGTCAGTACTATACAAATATAATGATTCTTGGTGTCCGAAAAAGAGAATATCACAAGAAACAGTGAGAGAACTATTATTGAAGTCTAAAGAGGATGGTTGTCCATCGAAGGGATGCCGTGGTAGGCTCCATCTTATTCAGAGTTTTCCAATCTATAATTATTAGACATGGAGCAAGATAAACTTCCTTTTATCCTTTCCAAATTAGTTTTCAAATATATTGTCTTAAAAGAAGAAAATGTTTCATGAAGGTATTATGTTCCTTTCCATTATTTTAATGTCATGAAGTGCCTACAAATTGTTACACCTCTTTACTGTTCTTGGCTAGAAAGTCATGACATCCAAGTGGTTGCTTAGTGCTAAGAAGTTGCACTGTAATCTCAAAGGCACATGGTTTAAATCCACCAGCTGTTCTCTGGGACTCTCTCTGAGACTAACTGCCTTTGAAAACCCATAGGAGGGTCAGCTCTGGGTTGGTTCCAACTCAACAGCAAAAACAAGAAAGAGTTGAAAGAATTTTTAGTATGTATCTCAAATAACCTACACCTTTAATAATAACAAAAAATGAAAATTAATGTTTACTGAAAACATATTTAAAGAAGTGAGATTTTTAAGTAGACCTTTGGGTACACACACAGGGCCAGAACAGAGTAAAACCACTTACTTCCTCCTTGGCAATGCGCATCTCATCGGTCACATTGGAGAAAACTGTGGGCTGGATAAAGTAGCCTTTATTCCCCCAGGGGCCTCCCCCACATTCAAGTTTGGCCCCTTCTTTCTTCCCACTCTCAATGAGGCCAATTATTTTATCATATTGTTCCTTGTCAATCTATTGGAGGAAAAAAACAAAACACACAAAGCATTAGCAACTTTTGATGGTAACACACTGGCATGTAAATGTGGAACTCAAAATGCTAAAGTACTGAACAAAAACATCTGACAGAGGTTGTGGCTCGCTTTTTGGATATCTTCTGCTGTCATGATTTTTCTGGAATGAAACCTTAAAGATATTTGGACTGAATGTTTGTTTCATAGTTATACCAGAAAATCAAATAAGCAGTGAAAACAGAGACACTGTTGCGCTTTTTTCACACGTATCTGTATTTACTCTAGAATAAGTGCCCATTCATAATGCAATGCATTTTCCTGGACACTATAACCCTGATTCAAATGAAATGAAGACCAGAAGAAAATTCAAGGCCGTCAGAGGCTCTGTGAGTGAAAAGCCCTGGCAGTCTACTAATGATTGTAGCCTTGGAACCTCCAGAAGCAGTTCTGCAGGGTCACTCTGAGTCAGAATCGGCACAGAACCACCACCAAACCACCACCACTACCATTATCTCAATTCTTACATTGACTGAAAGATTGTGTGACTCCCTGACGCCAAACATCTGACATTTTATGAAAGTTATCTTTTCATCTCAGGTGTGGTGGGATAAGGATTAAAGATGAAAAAGGGAAAACAGAAGAGATCCAGGAAGGTAGCAGGGCAGATTCTTGCCAGTTTATTCACATCTCACTGTTCAAATAGGTATTTTTACTTTTTATTTGGTCTGGTTGAAGCTACCATTTTTTTTATTAAAATCTTTTTATGAATTTGTTGTTGCACATTTTCCTCCCTCGCCCTCCTTTTATTCACCCTCTGTCCGCTTTGAAATGGATTTCTTGTTCCAGACTGCTGTCATACATATAATCCCTAATCATACATTCCTTTTAAATAGCTCTTTCCTTTGTCTGTTACAGTGTTAATTATCTATCCACTCTTTTCCTATTCTCCCCTCAACTCCAATGTCAGTCCTGTTCTATTACAGACTTGTTATGCAGTATTTGTCCTTTTATGAATGAGATATTTCACTCAGGGTAACGTTCTCCAGGCTCACCTTTGTTTTGTCATGTTTTAGGTTTTTCAATGTTGTGTAATATTCCATTGTGTGACTGTGCCATACTTTTTCTATTTGTTTGTTGATGGGCACTCGGGTTGCTTCAATCTCTCTGAATATTATGAATAATACAAAAGTAAATATGGGTGTGTATACATGTTTGAGTCACAGCTTCAGTTTTTTTAGGATATATTCCCAGTATTGGAACTGCTGCATCAAATGGTATTTCTGTTTCCAACTTTTTGAGAAAGCACCAGACTACCTTCCATAGTGGTAATACAATTTTTACACTCCCATCAGCAGTGAGTAAGGGTTCCAATCTCTCCACAACTTCACCTGTATTTGTTGCTTGCTGTTTTGTTAAAATTTGCTATTGCTGCTGAGGTGAGACGATATCTCATAGTTGTTTTTAGTTGGATATCTCTGATAGCTAGGGACTTTGGACATTTCTTCATGTGTTTGTCATCTGAATGTCTTCTTTGGTGAAGTGTCTATTCATATATTGTGCTTATTTTGCAATAGGATTTTTTTTAAATTTAGGTTGTTTATTTTTCATTTCAATGAACATCTACAGAGATTTTGGGATTCCATTCATTCATTGTTGCACCCTTCTCCCCACACAAA
>NW_006399891.1:578724-613307 GCF_000299155.1 Elephantulus edwardii | reverse complement strand
AAAAATCTTTTTTGTCTGCAAATTTCCCTAACCCCCCAAAGTTCAGAAAACAAGTTCTATAAACTTATTCTAAACAGTACAAACTCCCATAATCAAATTGTATTAAGTGCTTCTTGAAACCAGAAATAATTTCTATAATTTGGAATGATTCTTGGCTGTAAAATATTTAATTCAATAGTACAAATAGGATAATGCTTTTATATTTTGGCAGGTTAAAGGTGTTGTAGTGTTTCATTGGAGGCCCCAGACGGTACAGAAGGTTAATGTACTTGACTTCTCTCTGAAAGACTGGGTCTCGAGTCTAACAGATGCACCTTAGAGGAAAGTCATGATCATCTGCTGTGGGAAAAATCAGCTACCAGAAAACCTTGGGAGTACTGTGTTCTACTCTGACATACCTAGAGTCACTGTGACTCAGAATTGACTTGAGAGAAAGTAGTTTATAGTATTGTTGTAATAAATTATCATTCTAATACTACATAATACATTATACAAGCTGAGTAAGACAATGGTGTTAGAAACTCTCTGCTCATTTGTTCAATGGTAAGAAATTGTGCTGCCAACTCAAAGGTATAATGCTCAAGTCCACTAGCTGCTTCATGGGAGGAAGATGGGCACTCTCACCTTTGTGATTTACTGCCTCTGAAAACCCAATAGAGGGTCAGCTCCAATCTGATGGTACACAACAACAGTGACAATAATTTGTCAATATTCTGGTGGCCTAGTGTAAGGAGTTGCCTTGTCAACCTGAAAGCACACATTTGAATCCACCAGCTGCTCTGAGGGAGAAAGATGAGCAATCTCCTCTGATGCCATTTACAGCCTCTGAAAACTCTCTGGAGGATTAGGAGTGAGTTGGTCCCAACTCGATGGTACTTAAGGACAAATTTGTTAATATCAACACAGTCAAAAATCCACCTATTTCTATCAGAAGCTTCACTAATATTTTTCAAGACAATCTCACTATAGTCTCAAAATCAGTTTTGTGTTTTACACAAAATGAGTTATGTGTTTCTCAAGTCATAACTTTTCTGTGTATGTGACCAGAGTGGTTACCAGGTTACTTATATATACACAAAACCATATTTTTTTGAGTAAATATTCCTAACTATCTTAAAGTTGCTTTTGTTGTTGATTGCTATCGAGTTGAGCACAACTCATAGTGACCCTCTGAACAAAAGGCCTGAAGCCTTTCTATAACTATCGTCATTTATCAAAGTTCATAGAGTTTCCAGAGGCATGGTGTTTAGGAAGTGGATGCCACTCCTACTTCCAAAAGGTAGTAAGCATCAAAATTAAGAGTCAAATAGAACCAAAAAGTTCATTTATCTCCCAAACAAACATCACTGGTGCTTATTTTCTCTTTAACTGTTCTGTTATAATGAGGAAGGATTTAACTATATTTTAAAATGTCCCCTTCATTCAACTGGATGATGTATAAGCTTAAAGCTCAGTGAATGGATTGCTTTTTTTTCTATAAACCTTTTCCATAATAACAAATGAATATATGTAAGGTTAAAGAAAGCCTGGAGGCTTTTCAGTCTATTAGTTCTTAAAATTCCAACATACTTACCTATTCAGTTCAACTCATGGTAAAATCTATTCCTTTAGAGAGATTAACGTCTTAACGTTAAGCAGTTAGATCACTGAATTATACTGTTAAGTGTTCTGGCTCAATTTTTTTTCTTTCTATTTTCAATTATTTTTATACTGGTTTACATTCAAAGTTCATAAAGTTCATATACATTGTTTTTCACACCAGGCCTTTCCCCTACCAATCCCTCCTTCTACTCACTAAATTGTGCAACCCTATGTTTGTGCTCCCCCTTCCCTTTGGATCCTCTTACATGCTATATAATAATGGTTTTACACATTATTTGTCCTTAAGAGACTGAGTTAGTTCATTCAGCATAATGCTCTCCAGTCCCTCCCATGTTAGGTAGTATTTACAAAATCATTGCTCCTGTGTGCTGCATAATATTCCATTGTATGGATGTACCATAATTTCTCAATCCATTCCATTGTGGTTGAGCATTTGGGTTGTTTCCATGTTCCAGCTATGGTAAATAATGCTGCTATAAACATTGCTGTACAGATCTCTGTGACTTTCTGGCTAAATTTTTGAGCTTCTGATAGAATTGTGAAGATGGTCCTTTGGAATGACATATCAACTCCCATTGTTCAGTATCAGATATTGTAGCTGTTCCTTGCTCTCCTCTATTCATGCATATTTCTCTATATTTGTTGATTTTTTTTAGCAGTCACTTGGCATCCAAAACTCCCTAAGATGAGAACTACTGGTGTAGGACAGGACTCCAAAGAGTAGAAGGAAATATGAAACCAGAGACACAAGAGGATGAATAGTAATGAACAGAGATATGTGAGGAAGAAGGAAAATTGATTGTTGGATAGGAAGGAGACATTCTAACTGCTAATAAGATACATGAGAAAATCAGAAGCCACAGTAACTCTGGTGGTGTCCTTATCATGTTACATTGCTAACCAAATAAGACTGGGTCTCTCTAATGGTGTGAATCATCAGGTGCTACTAGGAAGAAAGACAGCCTGTTTCCTGTAAGTAAGCCTCAGAAACCTGGTGGAGATCAGCTATGAGTTGGAATTGACTAGGTGGAAATGAGTTGTGTTGAATTGAGTTGAAGGGAGTAAATAGGCTTTAAAAATGAAAAGAAGAAGTTTCCCCAAGCCCAGGAACCAAGACCCTTCTAGAAAACTCTGGGTGCTCTTAGTTCAGAGTGACTGAAGACTTTGGAGAGAAACTAGAGACATATTAGCTGTCTATTGTCAAAAATGAAGAGGACTTGAAATGCTTGTTGAAGAAGAGCAAATATTATAACCTTCAATATGGATTATATCTCAACATCAAGAAGACAAATATCCTCACCATCAGGCGAATAGGTAACATTATGATACATGGAGAAAAGCTAGAATTTATTAATGATTTTGTCTTGCTTGCATCCATAATCAACAGTCTTTATAGCAGCAGTCAAGAAATCAAAAGATGTATCACATCAGGAACATCTGCTATTAAGCAGATGTTAAGCTATTGAGAAGCAATGATGTTAGTTTAAAGACTAAGGTGTGCCTTATTCAAGCCTTCATATTTTCAGTTACTTGCTATACATCTGAAAGTTGAACAATGATCAAAGATGGCAGAAGAGTATTGATCTCTTTGAGTTATGGTGTTGAAGAAAGGTACTGAATAGCTTATCAACCAGCCACCTAAAGGACAGACAGCTATGTCTTTTGAAGAAATGCAGCCAAAGTATTCCTTGGAGGCAAAGATGGTGAAGCGTATTCTGGGCATGTTTTTGGAGGAGTTGGTCCTCAGGAAAAATTGTTATACTAAAAAAGGTGAAGGGTTAGCAAGAAAGGAAGACCCTCAATGGGATGGATTGATTGACACAGTGACTGTGACAGTGAGCTCTAGTATATATAAAAAGAATGCAATGTCATAGGATAGGACAAAGTTCACATTCATTGTTCATAAGATTGATAATGAGTCTTAGTTGACTTGATGGCAACAAGAATATCTCTGTGGAAGCAAGTAAGTTTGTGTCATCTGGATAGCACAGGTTGTTAATGAGACTTCTTCTGATCCCAATGTCACAGTCTTCTTCACATAATGGTCCAGATTGTCAAATTATTTGCTCATTATACAGATTAAATAAGTTTATAGGCAGGGTGCAACCCTGACACCACTTTTCCTGTTTTTAAACTGTGTAGTGTTCCCTTGTTCTGTTCAGACTAGTATGTCTTGGTCTATTGTATAGATTTCACAAGAGCATAATTAAGTGCTCTGGAATTCCCAATCTTCTCAATACTAGCCATACATTTTATGATCCACATAGTCAAATGCCTTTGCATAATCAATAAAACACAAGATAAACACCTTTCTTAAATTCTCTGTTTTCAGCTGAGGTCCATCAGACATCAGCAATGCTATCTCTTATGTCAAAACATTTCAGAATCCAATTTGAATTTCTACAAGTTTCCTGTCGATGTTCTAGCCATTTTTTAATATTCTTCAGCAATTTTTTTCCTAGAAGCATTTACTACAGAATAACAAAGACTACAGCCTTCAGTATGGATTACATCTCAATATAAAACAACCAAAATTTGTCACCACTGGACCAAATAACAACAGCAACATAGATGGAGAAGTGATTAAAGTTGTTAACAACTTAATTTTACTTGGATCCACAATCACTATCCTTGGCAACAGAAAATAAAGACATTAAACATATGTTTCATTGGGAAAAGTCTCTTGTCAAAGATTTATCCAAAATTATAAAGAGCATGGATGCTAATTTAAAGAATGTGGTACACCTTACCCAAGCTTTGGTATTTTCAATATTTGCCTATGAATCTGCAAGTTGGATACTGAATAAGTAAGATCAAAGGTGAATCAACATCTTTGAACTATGGTATTGATGAAGAGTACTAAATATTCCACGGACTGCCAAGAGAACAGGGAAATCTGTCTTGAGTATGTGCAACCAAAGTGCTCCTTAGAGGTAAGGATGGTGAAACTTTCTCACTTACACTGGCAAATTTTCAGAAAGAACCAGTCCTTTGAGAGAGAGAGAATGCTGGGAAAAATAGAGACCAGTGAAAAAGAAGAAGACCTTGGATGAAATAAATGGATTGATGATGAGACAATCACAATGGACTTGAACTTTACAAAGAGGGTGAGGATTATGAAAGATAGGTCAAGGTTAGGACTTGTTGATAGAGTTGCCATGAGTTGTAGTATACTTGATAACACAAATAAACAACAACAAATCTGTTAGATGGGATTTAGGACAAATCGCTGTTTCTGAGGAACAAAGAATATTATACGAATTTCTGAGGGAGCTCTGGTGATTTAGTGGTGAGGAATTGCGCTGCCAACACAAAGGCAATTAAATCATCTGCTCCACAGAGAAAGATAGGTAAACCGCTCCCTTATGATTTACTGCCTCTGGAAACCCACTGGAGGATGTTTGGTTCTGACTCGATGATACATAACAACCACAACATAAGAATCTCCAAGTGGACTCTTGTTAGCTGTAGTTGCATTGTTCTCGAGCTCCTGGTGACTACACGCATGATGAAATGAAATGTTGTTCAATGTAATTCAATTTTCAAGAGAAGTTGAAGATCAGATTTTGGGGATTCATTGACTAATTTTCAGATGTAGGTCACTAGGACCTTGTTGCTAATACACCTTGTTGTAGGAACTCCACTGAATCCTGTTGAACACTACACCAATACCTAAGACTGTGTTAAAAGGTACGTGGTGGCTGCTCAAGAGTTATATTGGCTGGAAATCAAACTGGGTCTCCAGCACTGAAGGCAAGAGTTCAGCCAATGAATCACCATTTCCCTCATCTTCCAGATAGTTATGTAACCATATATAGGAATTAGAAAGGGTGAACTCTTTATTGGAATTAGACATTTTGATCAAAGTAAGACATTTTCAGCTTCCCTCTCCGCTTCTTCCCCCCCAAATATACATTTTTAATTTCTAGCAAGCCTTAGGAAGTTATGCTGCTAACTCATAGCCTGCATATCTCTGGCAGATCAATTCTGCCAATAATTGTAGGAAAAAAGATGAACGTTTCTTCCAGTGTGATTTATAGCTCCAGATGCTTAATAGTGGGTCAGTGATGAGTTGGTTATGACTCAATGGCATTGAGCATAAAGTTTGTTTTTGCTTGTTGTTGAAGCTTTATATTTATTGTTTCAAATTACCAAACTTGTGTTTTTACCCCGAAAGATAAGTGTACAGGAATAAACCTAGTGGTAAAGAGGTGTGCTACCAACCCAAGGGCATGTGGTTTAAATCTCCTAGGCGTGCAGAGGGAGAAGGATGAACAGTCACCTCCCATGTGATTTATGGCCTCATAAAACCTGCTGGCAGGTTACCTATGCATCATTTCCAACTTGATGGTACATAAGAATAACAACAATAACAACAGTTATGAAAAAATAAATCTAGGCTAAAAAAGAAAGGAAAAAGAAGACACTTTATTCCCTTTCAATGTTTACTCACCTGTGGGCCTTGATTAACTCCTGGGGTCAGAGGATTGCCAAGAACATACTTCTTTGCTCTTTCAACACTCCGCCGAACAAACTCATTGTAAATGGATTCTTCCACAAAAAGCCTGGATGCAGCTACACAACACTGGCCTTGGTGGAAGAATAATCCTTGGTGTGCAAATTCAACTGCATTGTCCACTGCAAAGAGGACATTGGTTAAGATTTAATTTTTATATATATTTTCATGTATATGTGCAAGAGACAAAATGATGATTTAGAATTATTGTCAGTTGAGAAGCCAGTCTCAGTGTATACCTATTACCGGTCATTGTGAATCTTTCTGACTCTTTGCTTGCTATATACTAAATTAGATAAAAATATAGTGGTGATTATTACACTTTAACATCTGCATTGCCAAAAATCCGGAAAATTTAGTAAGATCAAATTTCGTTGCAAATTCCCTTTATTCTTATTTCCATAATAGTGTATTTCTTTCTAGTGCCTAGTTTTTAATCAGATAATAAAGAAAACCCAAAAGATCTATTGTACTAAATAACTAAAGAACATTCTACCTAATCAATTGGACTAGGGATATAGAGGGAAACAAATCTAATATTTGGCACTTTCCCACTCCCTTATGATTCTATTCCTGGTAAGACTTTAAAAAGCTACTATTTAATGAAGGCTGTATCATTTAATTCATGCCTACATACACTTCTTTTTTTTGAGATGATGAAAATTTTCTTTAAAAAGAAGGATTTATATTGCTTCATTGTCTAAACACAAAGGAAAAAAATACTGCATTTAACCATCTAAAGGCTGGAGATTTATTACATATTATTTATTTATTACATATTATACACAGATTATTGTTTTTCATTTCACTGGTGAACTGAATTCACATATGATTAACTTGTAGCAGAAATCATTTATAGAAAGATCAGATAAAGTCAGGAACCTTGCCATGTTTGTAGAATATGTAATAATATATTTCTACAGAAATATTAACTTATTATAAGAGCAAAACAAGCAATTCTGAATCAGTTGTATTTGTAGTTCTATGCTAAAAATTCTTTTAAAGTTACTGTTTAACAGTCTAGTTCTGTGACTGACTCCCACTTAGGAAAGAATTTAAGGATTTTAATTGACAAAATAATCAGAATAAGCCTAGGATATGATGGCTCAGTGAAATAATAATTTTAGATGCAACATTTCTAAACCCAATTATACTTGATAGGGGATCAAAGGAGACAAATTATTTAAGCAGAGTGTCATCTTTTGGCCTTTACAATTAATGAATGTATTGCTCAGACTGAAGAACTCCCAGTTCAATATATCTGAGGATAGTCACTTATTTAGTTTTAAAGCTTAATGTAATTGATAAACATTAATGTGTAATGTGCAATTAATACATGACATTTTTGTTAATGTTATTATTGTTGTTGACTGCCTTCAAGTCAAGCACGACTCATAGTGACCTTAAGGACAAAAGGCCTGAAACCTTTCTGTAACTATTGACATTTATCAAAGTTCATAGAGTTTCTGAAGGCATATGGAACAATAAATACAAAATAGATACATCATTTACCCCGATTACAGGTTTAATTTTATATATACAAAAGATATGTTTACATCCAACCTACAAATGTGACCTTATTTGGAAACATAATCTATGCAGATGTTATAAAGTTAAGATGATATCACTATGGTGACTCTTTATGGAGAATTACTTGTATACTTATTAAAAAGGAGAAAAGATACAGACACAGAGAAAAGGTGTCTGGCTGGCTACGTGATGACAATGGCAGACAATGGAGTTGTGCTGTCACAAGTCAGTAAACACCCGGAACTAACTGAAACTGGAAAAGGCAAGCTGGGAGAAGCAAGCAAGTATTGTCTGTTGGAGGTTTTGTGAGGGAGCGTGGTCTTGAAGACCTAGAGTTCATATTATTAGATTCAAAACCTATACGAGAGTAGAACTTTGCTTCACACTACCCACATTTCATTTTTTTTTTTTTCAGTATAAGACAACTCAGAAAAATGAATATAATCCATGAAAAGAAACCCGGGAGCACTGGAGACCTAACCCATAGAGATTTGTATTGCTAACCCAAGACCACACATTTCTCTGGTGGTTCAAATTCACCAGTGTCTTTAAGGAAAAACAATGTCCTCTGGTGTCATTTACAACTTTGGAAACGTAGGTCCAACTATGAGGCGGTTCTGACTCCATGCAATGCAATGAACACACACACTTTGGTGTCCTCCTGGAGAAATTTGTTATTCCAAAGCAGGAAGAAAGGAGTTATATGTGAGACCTGCCTGTAGGTTAAACTTTTACACAAATTTGAGATTTTTTTGAGAGTAATTTTGCACTTTGATTAGGGAGCTCTGGTGGCCTAGCGGTAAGAAGCGCTTTGCACTGCAATATGAAAGGGTTTGAATCCTCCAGCTGGTCCATGGGAGAAGGGTAGGCAATCTCTTCCGTTGTGATTAACCACGTCGTCAAACTCACTGGAGGGTCAACTATTGTTCTGACTAAACAGCACACAACAATAGCTCTGTTTTAGTTCTTCTGGAAACCCTTTTCTGATAACCTCAGGCAGAAATCACCTTTAATTCCTCTGACCTCCCAAGAAAGCTTTACGGAGAACACTTCAGGGTCTGTCTTAGGGTATGCTATTTGATCACTGCCTTAGCCTTTGATATTCAAAGAAGCCCTTCTGCAAAATTCAAGTTCACTTTTTGGCATTATCAGACACCAGCAAAGATGACAGGTGACAAGCTGGCCCAGCAGCCTGTACTTACAGTCTGCATCTGCAAACACAATGCAGGGGCTCTTTCCGCCCAGCTCCAGGGTCACCCTCTTCAGATTGCTTTTCCCAGCAGCTTCTTTGATCATTTTCCCAACCTGAAAAGGAATATAACAGAGAAGAGGCTTAATCTGCTTTCATGAAGGCAGGTTCATTTAGTGTTCTGAATGAGCGAGTACACTATGTAAGCCATAGTTCAATTACATTTGGGGAAAAAATAGTAAACTTAGGAATTGTTCAAGTTTAGAACCTTTGAATATAAAAGTCTCCTCTGTCCAAGCTAAAGGAAATAGATATATACTGCTTATAATTGTTCTGTAGAAGCAAAATTTAAGTGAGTTGCATCAGAAAGGAATTCCTAAAAACCCTTAAAAGTGCTCAAGAACAAGAAGCCAGAAATATAGAACAAAATAGCTGATCTCCATGCACAAGGCTAGATAGGACAATATTTTTCATTTTAATCAGAGCTTTCCCCCCACCTCTCAAACAGGTTTTTAAAAGTCATTTCTCTATTAGAACAACCAGATATGGCAAAAGCCAGCAACTTATTTCCTGTGAAGAGAATGGAATATCCCACGGACTGCCAAAAGAACTAATCAATCTGTCTTGAAGGAAGTAGAGTGCTCCTTGGAACCAAGGATGGTAAAGCTTTTCCTCATTTACATTGGACACATTTTCAGGAGGCACCTGTCCTTGGACAGAGACATCATGCTCGGAAAGATAGAAGGTCACAGAAAGAGAGGAAGACCATCAAGATCTAATGGGCTGGCACAGTGAGCTGACTCAGTGACTCCCACAATAAGTTGGAACATGACAGAGTTCATGGGGATGGTGCAGAATAGGGAGGGTTTAGATCTGTTGTTTACATAGGGTGGTCTCAAGGAAGTGCATTGACATGGTGACTGAAACAATGGGCTAAGTATATATCAGAGATGATGAAGATGATGCAGAACAGAGCAGGGTTCGTATCTGTTGTTTACAGGGTTGTTATGAGTTGGCGTTGACTTAAAGGTACCTAACAGCAACAAGTAGTAACTGGACAGCATTTAAAAACGTAGAAATGCAGAAAACTCTACTCAGCAAAAGAAACCTATTCCCATCCTGTATTCCTAACCAACCCCACCACCACCACCACCACCACACATACACACTTTGTTACTCATTGTGTATCCACTTGCACCTGGAGTTACTCTGGGTTCTCACTTGTACTTGAACTTACTTGAAGTCCTTACTTCTTTGATACCTAGCTCATATGTTAGCTCTTCTTTGAACTCTTCCCTGATGATCCCAGGTAGAAATGGCCTTTTCCCCTCACTCTGAACTCTTGTAGAAATTACATGAGGACTAGTACTTCAGGATCTGCTTCAGACTGTGATATTTGTATACACAGAAATTTCTCGTTTAAGTATCACCTCCTTGGTAGCAGTGACAATGTAGTCGTATCACTACATAACTCTTCTCACCCAGCAAGATCTACAACTGTGGGCTCACTTCAGTAAAGACAGGCACACTTCTCTCTCACCGGTTACATCTTTCAACAGTAAAGCTGGAAGAAAGATCTGTGCTCTGCGCTCCTTCCAGCCTCAGTAGGCTGGAACTGTACTCTTCTAGATGCTTTAAAAATCATCATTGCTTCTCTTTAGAGAAACACATTGTTTTCAGATTTTTTTTCTTTGTGGATCACTACCCATCAAGATTATTTTGTTGTAAGTTTTCATCTCTAAAAACTGCCGCGTTTTGTAATTATTCCTTTTCTATTTCTTGAAAGCTAAATCTACCGAAATCATCTTTGCTTTTCTTTAAGATGATTAATTTTAATTTCCTTCTTCTAGTCTTTCTATTTCTTTTATATATAAAAAAAGAAAACCCTTATATTACAACAAGAGTTATGGGATTCCTCAAAGGCTCAAAGATCCAGATTTCTGCTGCATAAACCTGTTGTGAAATAGTAAAACTGAGTGGGTTGCCTTCTTTTGTTTAATTTCCACAGCCCACCAAAGATGATTTGAAATTAGATGTGGTTGAGGAACATAGGTACTCACTAATAAAAAAAAAGTCACAACTCTGTATCAGATTTAATAAAGTTTCCATACAGACTGAACAAATAAGTATATCATTGAGTGTAGGCTTAAATTTTATGGAGTTATTTAACTACTTTATACTTTGCATTAACAACAACAACAAACAGACACAAAAAGAAACACAAACTACTCCTTGAAATTGAGTTGTGTCTTACTCATAGCAGCGTCATTGGACAGTATAAAACTGCTCTATAAAGTTTCCACAGCTGTCATTTGTTAAGGTCTGTTGGTCTAGTGGTAAGAAGCTCCACTGCAATCCTAAAGGCACATGGTTCAACTCCACCAGCCTCTCCAAGGGAGACAGATGGGCAATCTCCTCCCATGCAATTTACTGCCTCTGAAAACCCACTGGAGGGTCAACTATGGGTTTGCTCTGACCCAAAAGCTAATAGCAACAACAGCTGCTTTTGGACACTAGGCCATTAGAGCTCCAAAAGAGAGGTTGATTATTCTGATAATACTTCTATCTTGTTAAAAAAAATTCCATGAAGTAAATCAAGCCTCTAAAGGTACATTCACATGAAAGGAGACTGCTCTTCTTTCTCCTGAGAAACAGCTGGTAGATTTGAACTGGTTGCCTTTTGGCTGGCAGTGTAGCTCTTTACCACTGGTGGCCTGGTGGCAAGAAGATGTGCTGCAATCCTGAAGGCACAGGGTTCGACTCCACCAACTGCTCTGCAGGAGAATGATGGGCAATCTCCTCCTATGAGATTAACTGCCTCTAAAAACCCACTGGCTGGGTTGGTTTTGACTTGACAGTACACAATTACAGAAGGTATAGTAACCAAAAAAGAGCTCTTGTGGTCTCATCCTTAACAAATTTTGCTGCTAACTCAAATACTGTCCATTTCTACCAGTTTAGATGTACCAGTGGCTTGATATGGCGCAAATTCTTTTTCCATTATAATTTACTGCCTTGAACATTTTATGAAGGGTCTCTATGAATCTGAAAAACTCAGAGGCTGTGACTAAAATACAGACTATGTGGAAGCAACCCTACTGGAATAATTTATCAAAAGTCAGAGCAAACTTTACTCCTCCAGTTAGACATCATTCTTCTTCCCTGTGAATTTCCTCCCAGTTTTCAGAAGGTGCACATGTTAGTGCACTTATTGTATATATGTATACATAATTGATGGAATACAAGTTGACATATTTCAACAAACAGATGCAGTGCTAGATGTGCTCACCAGGTTGTGTCAAGAAATCTGGAGGACAACTACATGTCCAACCTACTGGAAGATATCGTTATTTATTCCCATTCCTCAAAAAAGATGATCCAACAAAAATATTTTAAAATATCATTAATATTACATACAAGCAAAATCTTGCTGAAGAGTATTATAAAACAACTAAAGAAAAAGTTTTGAAACTCTGTCTCGTATAATTTGGGTATATTGTCAGGAGGGGCTAGTACTAAGAGAAGGGCATCATGCATGGAAGGGTGGAAGTCAGCACAAGAGAAGAAGAATCTAGATGAGATAAATTGACATAGTTTCTGTGGCAATAGGGTTAGGTGTGTCAGAGATGGTGAGGCTGGCTCAGGACAAGACAGAGTTCAGAGATATTATCCATAAGTTGGTTACAAATCTCATACTTGACTCTACGGCACCCAACAACAATATCATATACTTCCTGGTCTCTTATTTGTGTGATAAACTTTGTAAGAGGAGAAACTCTAACTCTTTAACTTTTATGTCTGATTTTTTCCTTCTGTTGAGCCAGAATTGACTTATAGCTGATCTTTCAGCAAGTTTTAAGAAGCAATAAATTGCGCAGGAGAAGAGTGCTCATTCTTCTGCCATGGAGTAGCTGGTGGATTAGAACTGAATGCCTTTGAGATTGCAGTTCAGCTTCTTACCAGTAGACCACCCAGCACAGCTCCCTTCAACATCTATAGAGCATATTAAAAAGGGTATTTTTCTCATATGGAACATGTAATAAGACAACTAATCTAATAGAAGGACTCAAAAACTTTTCTTTCTGTTTTATACAGGAACTTTTCTGATTTCACATGACATGGAATTCATCACTTACTTTTGCTAGTTGTTGTTGTTATGTGCTGTCGAGTCATTTGCGACTCACAGTGACCCTATGTACAACAGCCCTAAACCCTGCTCTATCCTGTGCCAGTCACATTGCCTCTGACACACCCATCCCAATTACCTCAGTCACTGAATCAATCCACCTCATAGAGGGTCTTCCCCTCTTGCGCTGTCCCTCCACCCTACCAAGCATGATGTCCCTCTCCAAGGATCGGTCTCTCCTTACAACATGTCCAAAGTATGTCAGACGAAGCCCCAGAATCCTTGCCTCCAAGGAGTAGCCTGGTTTAACCCTCTCCAGGATGAATCTGTTTGTTTTCTTGGCAGTCCATGATACATTCAATATTCTTCTTCAGCACCACATCTCAAAGGAATCAATTCTCCTTCTATTCTCCCTAGTCATTGGCCAACTCTCTGATGCATGACAAGTGATTGCAAAGACCATGGCCTGTATCAGGTGCACCTTAGTTTCCAGAGAGACACCGTTGCTCTTGCATACTTTAGAGAGGTCCCTAACAGCAGACTTTCCCATCGCAATATGTTTTTTGATTTCCTGGCTGCTGGTGTCAAGAGTGTTGACCGTGGAGCCGAGCAAACTAAAGCTGTGAACAATCTCAATCTCTTTGCCATCCATCCTGATGCTACCAATTGGTCCAGTGGTGAGAATCTTTGTCTTCTTGACATTGAGCTTCAGTCCATACTGAAAGCTGCAGTCCTTGACCCTCTGCAGCAGGTGCATGAGGTCCTCCTCAGTTTCAGGGAGCAGGGTTGTGTCATCTGCATAACGCAGATTGTTAATAGATCTTCCACCAACCCTGATGCCACACTTCTCCTCATAGAGCCCAGCGTCCCGGATAATCTGCTCTGCATACAGGTTGAAAAAGTATGGTGATAGGACATATCCCTGGCCTACACCCTTACCAGTTTTGAACCATGCAGTGTTACCCTCCTATGTTCTGACGACTGCCTATTGGGACAAGTATAGGAGGGAAAAATAACCTAAATAGATAGAAATGTATTATCTTAAACAGGGAGAAACTTCTCTACTTGTTCGTCCTGTCTCCTTGTCTTGTCCACCTCTGTAGTCTTGGGCTTTAAAATTATACACGATCAGGCAAGGGTTAGAAATTATAATAAGGCTAGAACAAGACTGCAAAAAAAAAAAAAGTAAGACCACCCCAAAAAAAACAAAACCAACAACAAAACCCAAGAAAAACAAAACAAAAGGAGTAATGTCTGGGGAAGCTGAGCTTCTTGCTTCCCTTCAAAATGTCCAGGGAATTGAGAACCTCAAAAAGAGTGTGAGACTCTGCTCTTTAATTTCCATATTCTATGCAACAAGGTGCTGTTCTTTCATACCAGTCACTGTGGCCTACTTTAGAT
The DNA here is from genome assembly GCF_000299155.1 of Elephantulus edwardii. Lineage (NCBI taxonomy): Eukaryota > Metazoa > Chordata > Mammalia > Macroscelidea > Macroscelididae > Elephantulus > Elephantulus edwardii. Next base: position 598,943 of record NW_006399891.1, on the reverse strand, counting down.
TTTCTATCACAAACTGTATTATTCATATACCAAGACCTACACAGCAGAGAAGATAATGAATACACTAAGAACTGTTTAATCTGGTCTCCTGAGTATGTAACAGATATTTCATCATATCCTAACTACATCTGCTTATGCTCTATAAACATACGAGGAGACTAGACTAAGAAACAAATCATTAAAGAGAACTTGTTTTAAGGAAATGTCAGCTCAAAAACCATTGTGTAAAGCATGCTTCTGACAGTTGGAGAGGCAGACATTCATTATCACTGCCTGTGTAATGGTCTCACCTCTGTTGATCCTGTGAACGCCACTTTGTCGACATCCATGTGGGAAGAGATGGCTGCTCCTGCAGTGGGCCCGTAACCGGGCACAATATTCACCACTCCTGGGGGAAACCCTGCCTAAAAGGTATTATAAAGAAAAAAGTTTCAGTAAAACTGAGAATTTAATTTCATTGGAAAAAAAGAGGAGACTATAGGATTGAAGTCGTCTCTCCACAGCAATCCTGTAAATGTCTACCATCAACACTATTGTGCAGTTGGTTCTGACCCATAGGACAGAAAATATTCCATAGGATTTGTAAAAGTCTAAATCTTTGCAGGTGCAGAGTGCACATTGGTGGATCCAAACCATTGACCTTTTGGTTACCAGTCTAGTAGTTAAACACTATTGAGGAAAAGTCACTGAAGGGATGTGATTTTTATTTATTATTATTTATCTTAGCCCACATAAAATAACCCTAAATGTTTCATAGGGCACTCTGGTGGCCGAATGATAAAGAATTGTGCTATCATCCCAAAGGCAAAAGGTTCAAATCTACCAGCTATTCTGTGGGAGAAAGACAGGCAATCTCTTCCTGTTCGATTTTTTGCTACTGAAAGCCCACAGAGGAGTGAGCTATGAGTTGGTTCTGATTTAACGATAAACAACAACAATAACTGTTTCATTAACAAGGGAACTATTTTTTTTCATAATCCTACATTTGAGTTGTTATGCATTATTGTTCCAAGAATGAGCATCTTATATTGCATGCTGTTGTGTGTTAATGAATCACTTCTGACTCATAACCGCCCTATAGGATAGAGTAGGACTGCCCCACAGGATTCCTTATGCTCTTCTTCATGGAAGCAGGCTGCTACTTCTTTCTATGGTGGAACCACTTGTGTCTTCAGTTAATAGGCGCTTGCTTAAACATTGTATTAATCAAACTAAAAAGCCAAAGCCAGCAGCTATTGGGTTTCTGGATCTGTAGTGAATTGTAACAGCTTGAGACTGTCCACAGGACTCCTACAAGTCATACCAGGAACTCAAAAGATAAAATCTGTTTGTTATGAATTGGATTTTGTCTCCTAAAAAGATTTATTGAAGCTGACTCTTATATTAATGTTTCTTTTCGGAAATAAAATCTTTGAAGACGTTATTATGTTAACATCCTAGAGCAGAGTAGATCTTGATTCTCTATGACTATTGTCTTTATAAAAGAGGAGGACAAGGTACACAAAGAGACAAAGGAAGAATGCCATGTGAGGCTGTAGATGCAAATCAATGAGGACTTGAATGGTCTAAGTACATGCCATGTAAGAATTCTGACTGATGGTGACCCCCTATGTGTCACCCTAAAATTATGCTTCATAGAGTTTTAATGGCTGATTATTTAGTATATAGAATACCTGATTTTCTTTTTTTAAAATTTTCTACTAGTTTACTTACAAAATTTGAACACATTGTTTTCAAGAACAAATTCCAACATATTTCTGGGTGGCCTAGAAGTCATCCTAAGGTGACTAAATGCCAAACCTTTGATTTTCACTTCTTGTCCACCTTTGGAATGAGATTCATGTGGGTTGACTGCCGAAAGTCTAAACCAATCCTAATCCTAAAGGCATCTCCCATCTTGGACGGGAGCTATGTAGTAGTATACAGTAGCACCAAATGAGATTTTCTAATATCAGTTAAGACACCGAATTCTGTGTATATTTTGACTTAGAAAACTTACCTCTTTTATCAAAGATGCCACATGAAGAGCTGTGAGAGGTGTTTGCTCTGCCGGTTTGACAACCACAGTGTTTCCACAGCTAAGGGCAGGTCCTATCTTCCAAATAAGCATGACCAATGGGAAATTCCACTAGAAAGCAATATTGAACAATAGCGTCTTTATAAAACTAGAAGTCACATTTGCTAATGTAACTTTTTTATAATCTTGTAGATGTTCAACAGTAATTGCAGTTTTGTGTAGAACTCTGCTATTTTCTATAGAAATTCACTGTTCAAAGAAACTTGAGAATTAAAAATTTTTTTTAATAAATCAGGTCTGAGGAAGGAACAGAAAATGTCATGAAATTTGATCAATAGCTAGGTTATTTTGAGTTATTTTTCTACTAGAAAAATATGACTGCATGACAAGAAAGTTGACCCCTGCTATTAAACAAATTGTGATTGTGGTTTAAAAAAGTTCAACTATTCCCTTTCCCTGGTAGGTTATTTACTGTAATTATTTAAAATACTATAAAATAGTATTATTACAATGTATAATAGTGTTAAGCCTGAGATGAGAATGCCTCCCAGGGATGGGGAGGAAGGGAACAGTTCTAAGAATATTCAGCTTATCACTGACCAAGAAATACCTTTAGGCCAGAATTGATGGCACCACACAGGAATGAGGAGTCAGAGAGTGGTTGATAAGACCGGAAACTGTAGCAAAGGGGCTATCCCAAGGTAGCACATGTGCAGACAGACAAGCTTGGTGTCCACATAATTACCTTTTCCTCATCAGAAAACTAAAACTCACTCTTAGGGAGATCATCATATTAGGACCCAGATAACCTGTTGGGTCAGAGCACCCAGTACCCCCTACTCCCTGCCCACTTCTCCACAGGACAGCATCAATGCAAGCATACTGCCTGGTCATGCTGCAAATGTGGGTATAGACCCCTCTGCCTCAGAAGGTAGTCCTGAGGATTAACTGAGAAAGTAGGTCAAATGTTTAACACAGTCACACGTTTGCTAGTGCAGTAACAAGAACAAGGAAGCCGTTGATGCTTCTCAAGTTTATATAGATACAATGGCTTTTTTAAAACTAATGATTCATTCAAAATGTTATGTTCATGCTTCAATCTCATTGCAGCAAATGCTTTGTTATTTGAACTAGTCAGCCAAGATTTTCAGGACTCTTGGCTGTCTTTCCTGCCATTGGGTGTTTTGAATAGGCCCGTCAAATTTAAATCATAATCTCTTATTTGTGAGACTTAAAAGGAAGTCTTTATTATTCCACTTTAAATACTACTTCCTCTAAGGGATTTAGAGTATCAGAGGTTTTAATCTAAAGGTAGTATATGCTCTATCTACTCTACAGGATGTGGAAAAAGACCTCACACTGGGAAGGCTGAATGAAGGGTCAGAGAAAAGAGGAAGGTCCTAACAAGATGGACTGGCACAGTGACTATGTCCATGGGTACAGACATATTCGAGATCAGGAGGAAGACAGATGACCCTGTTGTTCATACCGTCGCTATGAGCTGTTGTCAAGTAGATGGCACATAGTGACAACAAAAGCAGTCTTCAAATGCCTTTGGTAATGTTTCTTGCCATTTAAAAGAGAAAAAAAGAAAGTTTTAAAGGCTCGAACATTCTGATTACTACTATTCTCTATGACAAGCTATCCCAACAAGGAATAGAATGTGTTGGAGAGTAGTAGACCTGGTAGATTACCTACAGTGGTGTTCTGTGGCAAACTGACCAGTGACGACCACTGTACTTTGTAAAGCCTGGGTCTTATGAGGAGCTCTGGTGGCCTAATGGCGAGAAGCTATGCTGCAATCCCAAAGGCATATGGTTTGAGGCCACCACTTTCTCAGTGGGAGAAGGATGGGCAATTTCCTCTCCAGTGATTAACTGCCTCTGAAAATCCATTGTAGCTATGGGTTGGTTCCAACTTTATGATACACAACAACAACAACAGATCTTACAAAGAATAGATAATAGAATTTGCTTTTCCAAGGAACTCATGGACTAAAATTTAAAGTTTGTTGATTTTGTAGTAGAGTTTTCTACAGAAATGTCCAGATATAAATAAGTTTCTGGACAACTGAGTTCATATTAAAATTCTTAATGCCATGGAAACCTAGTCTCAACATGTCCTATAATTTGCTTGCGTTTAGAAAATACATAAGGATCCATTTATGATGGTGAAAGGTTTATTCCACATTGAACAGATTTAGAACTGTAATACTGAGATTGAAAATGGCAAAGACCAGCTTACAGGAATGATTTGGCCACACACACCAACAGGCTCATGTCTTGTATAACTAAAAAAGTCCCCATCTGGAAAATAAAACACATATGCGATAACGTTTAGACAAATATATTTGACATTCATGGGATAATGGCTTAATCTTCTATGACAGGAAGGTGTAGAAAAGAAGTAAAAAAAAATTTCCTTCAATGCCTAACTAAATACAAATTTGTACGTTCAAAGAATAATTTACAATGATAAGATAATGAAACAGTTTAGCACAAAGATGCTTAACAGTAGAAAAGACCTTATCATGAAACTCATTCTTTTGTACAGTAGCTTGCTTTGACTCTTTAGAACAACCATTCGAGAGATTTTTTCCCCTCAGTCCAAAAGAATTGCCTTTGCTGGAGTTTCTAACTCCAGAGAATTTGTTATTTTGTCCAGGTTAATTGACTATTTCCTGAGGAAGTTATAAACATTGATCAATAGCTACTATGTAAATGAAGTGTTTGTGGCCTATTGAGAAGGAATTAGTCTGCAGCACTCCTCTGGGAAGGATAATGCCTTGAAATTGATAAGAAATTTATATTTGTCAAATTAGCCTGGCCTAAGTCCTCTGAGTAACATCAGCAACCAATGAAAATCACTCATTCATAATGGAATGTCCAAGTCACCATGTATGACAAACTAAGAGACAAGTAGTGAAATGACATTATAGTTGGTATAAATTTCATTGTTGGAATAAAGTCCAGCGTATTTCATTTCAGAGACCAGTTCTGAAAAGCTTGAGTTCTTAAGTCACTAAATTTGTCCAAAAGTCGTTCTGTTCTTACTTCTTTGTTTTCTAAAATAAAGAAGTGTGATTATGTTGAGACAATTTTAAAATATATTTGATTAATCTTAACTAAAGTTTCAGGTGCAGAAATAGGTTTTTTTATTCAAAGTGAAGGGGAAAAAAAGAAGTTAATCTTGTTTGTTTGACATTTTTAAAAGGGACTGTTTAGAATCATATTTTAACATCAAGAAGACAAAATCTATCCCTAAATCAACTGGCAAAATCATGATGGAGGGATTAAAGACTGAAGTTATCAACCATTTTATTTTACTGGGATCCACAATCAATATCCATGGAAACAGCAGTAAAGAAGTCAAAGAAAGTGCTGCATTGGGGAAATGTGCTGTCAAGGACATCCCCAAAGTGCGTCTTTAAAGATTAAGGTGCACCTAATTAGAATTTTGATATTTGTAATTGCTTCCTATGCACCTGAAAGTTGGACAATGAATAAGGAAGAACTAAGAAGAAATGACACCTTTGAACTCTGTGTTAGTTAATTGTTAAGGATGATAGAAGAAGATTTGATGCCTTTGAGTTGTGGTGCTGGAGAAGAGTATTGAATATATGATGGACTGTTAGGAAAACAAATAAGCTCTCCTGGAGAGGATGAAATCAGGCTGCTTCTTGGAGGCAAGGATTTTGAAGCTCTGTCTAATGTAGTATAAACATGGGTCCTTGGAGAGGGACATCATGCTTGGAAGGGTGCAGGGACAGGGCGAGAGAAGAAGATCCTGGATTGGATGGATTGATTTATTGACTAGGGTAATGGGAGTAGGTGTGTCAGAGACAAAGAAAGTGGCTCAGGGTAGAGAGGGGTTCAGAGCTGTTGTATATAGGTTTGCTAGTAGTTGGAGTTGACCTGACAGCATATAACAACAACAACAACAAATTGCATGTCCCATGGACTGTCAGAAGAGCAAACAAATGTATTTTGTAAAAAGTACAACCAGTCCAGAGTGAAGGCTTCATAGTGGAGTAGACCTGGGGGAAGGGATTGTAAAACAGTGAAAGAATTTTTCTTTTACTTTTCGAAGAGGGTAGTATACTAGGGGAGAGGGTTGGGAGGGGAGAAAAGTGCAATAGTGAATGAATGGAAATCTGAAGTCTCTGTAAATTTTCATTGAAATTAATAATAAATTTATAAAAAAGATCAGAAAAACAACAAAAAATTTACCTCAATTAAAAAAAAAATGTACAACCAGCATGCTCCTTAGAGGCAATTCTGTTGGAACATCTTACATACATTGGGTATGTTTTCAGGAGGGGTCAGTCCTTGGAAAAAGACGTCTTGCTGGGGAAAGTAGAGTGTCGGCAAAACAGAGGAAGAACCTTAATGTAACAGTTGATTTCAATCTGTTATTCATCATATTGCTCTGAGCTGTTACTGACTCAATAGTATCTAACAACGACACAGTAGTCTCCATCCTACCATGTTGGTGATTCTCTAAAGCTACTTACCCATAGGAATTGTTCGGCCCTGGATCTTGTCAGCCCAGCCTGCAAAGTAACGTAAGGTTTTGATGCAGCCTCCTAAATCCATCAAATATGCATTGGCAAATAGTTTTCCACCATTCATTGACTCAAGTGTCTGAAAAAAAAATAGATTAAAATCCAAACTTTAGTATCCCGAATCAAAGGCACTGCCATAAAGTAGGTTCACACCCACAGAAAGCCTATAGACAGCGTAGAAACCTCCTTCCACCTCCGAAAGTTGGGAGGTGTAATCTTTCAGTAGCAGGGTACCATACGATAATTATTTTTCTGAAGGACTGAGTTCATATCACTAATCTTTCCATTAACAGCACCTCCAGGGCTCCTGAGGAATATGTATATATATTTGGAGTAGTCACGTGTTAGAGAATTTTTGGAGAAACCTTGATGATAGTAGTGTTTAAAGGGCATGGCAGCTAACTGAAAATATCTGTTAATAAAAGCTACCAACCAATCTGTGGGAGAAAAACTTGGAATTTTGCTTCCATAAAGATTAATACCAAGCAAATATTCAAAGAATTCTGCTGTTCTTTCCATTCTAACTAGTAGTGATCATAGAAGACAATCTAGAAAGGTCATATAGGGTTTCACAGACTGTAAATCTTTACAAAAGCACACTGCTACATGTTTCTCCCTTGGTACAGCTGCTGGGCTTGAACTTTTTGTTAGTAGAAAAAGGCTTTAATCAATGCATCATCAGAGTTCCCTCCATAAAGACTGTAGCCTTGAAACCCTGTGGGGAAGTTTTATTCATAAAATGGAGCTTAGTGGGTAGGCAGGGAGAAAAGTGTAACAGTGAATGAATGGAAGCCCTAAGTCTCTGTAAACTTTCATTAAAATTAATCTAAAAAACACCCCAAAAAAGGAGTTTAGTGTTTTTTGTTTATAAAATTTTGAATATGGATAATATCTTATAAGTCATTATGTCTATATATTTGTGTACACACTCATACACACACACACACATTTGGAAGCAGGAGTGGCATTCACTTACTAAACAACATGCCTCTGGAAACTATGATCTTTGATAAATAATGATAGTTATAGAAAGACTTCAGGCTTTTTGTTCAAAGGGTTGCTTTGAGTTATGCTTGATTTGACAGCTATCAACAACGATAGACACATACATGTATATTGCATTTGTTAAGTGCTGTCAAGTGAAAAATGATTCACTGTTGACCCTTCAGTGTGTTTTCAGATGCTGTGACACAAGAGGAGCAGGCCCATCTTTCTTTTGTAGAGCAACTGGTGGATACATACCATTTGCCTTTGTTTTGGCAGTTCAACTCCTTATCAGTAGACCATTGGTTTTGTCTGTATGCTGTCACTCAGAACCAACCCATAGCCGGGATTTAGAGACTATAAATTATAAGGGAGTCGATTACATATCCTTTTTTCCATGGAGGAGGTAGCAGATTTGAATCACATGCCTTTGGGATTACAGTTCAGCGTCTAACCACTAAGCCACCAGAGCTCGTGTGGTGTCATAAACCTTGAAAACTGGCTTTTCTATTGCTGTAGCCCCCATTGGGGTTATGGTCTTTAGCTACTGTAACTATGGACACATATTCTTGCAAATTATAAACAGTTTTTAGACCAATATAAGAGAGTGCTTTTCCCACTGTAAAAAATAATGGTGGAGATAGAATGAAGAGACTGTGGCACTGTTGTGAAGAGACTGTGAGACACTGTTAAGAGACTGTGGTCCTACAATCACGAGAGGATAAAATAGATGAACAGGATCTTCTAAGCATCAAATCCCTATGTACACCCAAAAACTTCTCCAACAGGGAAAAAAGGGAAGCCACTGACTGGGGAAAAATACCGGGTAATGACATGTCTGATAAGGGACTTCTATCTAGAATTTATAGAATAATCAAGCCATGCAACAAAATAAAGGTAAACAACCCAACTGAAAGATGGCCACAGGATATGAACAGACACTTCACCAAAGAAGACATTCAAATGGCTAACAAGCACATGAAAACATGTTCAAAATCCCTAGCTCTAAGAGAGATGCAAATCAAAACAACTATGAGATATCATCCCAGCCCTTTATGAATAGCAAAATTCAACAGAGCAGCAAACAACAAATGCTGGTGAAGTTTTGGAGAAACTGGAACCCTTATTCACTATTGGAGGGAGTGTAAAATGGTATGGAAAGCAGTATGGCACTTTCTCAAAAAGTTGTAAATAGAAACATCATTTGCTCTAGCAATTCTACTACTGGTAATATACCCTAAAGAAACCAGACCTGTTGCCCAGATATATGCATTCCCACGTTTATTGCTGCTTTGTTCATGATAGTAAAGAATTGGAAACAACCCGAGTGACCATCAATAAACAAATGGATAGAGAAGCTGTGGTATATTAACACAATGGTATATTATGAAGCACTGAAAACAAAGAATTCATGAACTATTATACAATATGAGTGACCATGGAAGACATTATGCTGAGTGAAAGATATCAGTCACAAAAAGACAACTACTGTATGTATAATCCCACTATAATAAAACAGGACTTAAATTGGGATTGGGGAAAATAAGCAAAGAGGGGATAAATAATGTACATTGCATTGAAACAGATGAGGGAGAAAACTGTATAAAATGAATATATGATTAGGTATTATTGGCATGAAAAGAGTCCAGAATAAGAGCTGCATAGTAAAGTGATCTTGGTGGGGGCAGAGGGGGTGCTGTATAAGAATGAAATAACTTTTTTCTAAAGAGAAAAGGGAACTGGGGAAGAGGTATCAGGGAGGAATATGTGCAATAATGAATGAATGGATGGAAATCCAAGTTCTTTATAAACTTTCATTAAAATCTCAACTAAAAAAAGAGAGAGACTGTGACAGGAAGGTGTAACCAGACTAACCCAGGAGATGGATGCATAGTTAAAGGATTTGCTTGCTGGATGACTGAAGGAAAAACTGACTTTTAACTGCTCTGAGATAAAGTTTACTGAATGATTAAGGAAACCAGAGGTGCATTTGTGCTGCTAAACTCAGCCTGGACTTTTACTGATTGTGAAATTGTACCTTGTTAATCCAGTTTGGGATTGTTGGACTAAACCTGGACTTGCTTCACATGCAACCTATTTCACTAATAATTTCAACTGTGAGTTAAGTCTGTGGCTCAAGTTGCAACAAACACTGGACTGGATTGGGAGAATAGGTGTAGGAACATGTGAGGTGGCATGTCTGACCACATTAGTGATGAAGAGAGTTTCCCTTTACGAAGCAGGCAGAAGTCAAATTGAGCCTTGTGCATGTTACCACTGCTCCTTTCACAGCTCTCTCGCGCACTCTCTCTTTCTGTTTATATGTACACACACACACACACACACGTGTTTAAAATACCCCCCTTAAGGAGATGTAGAAAGATACAGGTAGAAAGATTAGCTGGATTCTAGTTTCTAAGCCATAATGTTCCTCCTATCACTTTGTGTGTGAGCTCCAGACAACTAGCTATCTAGGAATTGGTCACTGTTTGAAGACTGATCTAAAAGTCCCCAAGACTCCTTAGTCAAATCAGAGTTCCAACAAGATTTCCATTTTTATATAATCTCACTGAGGGTGACAATTTAGTGTGAGTAACTATTACGGGAGAATTATACAGAACCAGTTTGCAGATTATTATTTGAGAATAAATTCGATGCTACCATTACTGTGTTAACCATAGAAGTTAAAATTATTTGTTGGTAGAGTACTTGTAGTAATACTTTAAATCTAACAACTTTCTAATTCAAAACAATTAATGTTTCCAAGCATTCTTATTACAAGGCCAGTTGGGCTAATACTCACTGCCAACAGCAGGCGATCCCTCTCAATTAAATCAGCCAGCTTGTAGAGGAGCCGTCCCCTTTCTGAAGCGTCCATAGTTCGCCATGGAGAGCCAATCTGAAAAGCTTCTCTTGCAGCCTTCACCGCTTTATCAACATCTGCCTGCAAGGAAAATGGTAACTCATGTCAGGCATTTCAGTACCCTAAACTGGTCAGCAAATTCCAAGGCAACAATCCTGTAAAATAGACGATCCTTATAGTTAAGCACTGTGCCTTCATTAGCCCAAAACTGAGCATATTTACACACTTAGTGCTTTGAAATTAAGCTCATTGCCTTATTTCTAGAATATGTTAAAGGATTCTATAGCATTATGATTTCATATACAGATATAAATACTGCAATAGTTATTTTTAATAGGTGATATCACTGGAGTGCTTACTTTATGTTTGAATTATTTCATGGACATTAATTTTTCAAATTCTCAATAAATACACTATTTTATAGATGAAGAAACTGTAGCAAAGGGAAAAATGAAATTTGACCAAGGTCAATTGCTGAAAATGACAGAGCTGAGCTAGAGGGGAGATCTTGCTCTTTACCACCATGGTGTGGTCTTTGGAAATGAGGTTACCAATATTTTTCTGGTTTATTGCCCCATTTCACCTATTGAAACTTATTACTCATATTTTTCCTACTTTACCTTAGTCTGGCCCACTTTTACTTTCTTACATTCCCATAATTTTCTTTCTTTAGAATTCTCTCCCTGAGAGAAGATCTTCACCCTGAAACCCACAGCGTCCCTTTTCAGCAGGAAGTAGCCAAGAGAATACGCCATCCCCTTTTCCTTATGAATCAGGATGAAGTCTCTCTCACGGAGGAGTGATAGGGAATGGCAAAGGACACACTGACAAAGGAGATTAATCAGAACTGGCTTTGACAAGCACTATGGCAACTGGACAATTAAAACAGACATTCAGATGGCGGGGGAAGAAGAACAAACTGGGGAAGAGGGTAGAGAAAACAGTGCAACAATGAATGAATGAAAACCCAAAATCTCTGTAAATGTTCATTCAAACTAATAAAATTTAAAAAAAAATTAATTCTCTCACTGAATACTCCCATTACTTTCAGAATTCTGTACAGTTTTTAAATACCACAACATAAATCTTGCCAGACCCACCCAGCTTGATTATAGCTATTGGTTAAGGTCCTATTCAGTTCCAGGTATGAATCTAAACCTTTTTACAGCCATTAGCTCACCCCTCTCCATAGATCTCACTATAGTTAAAGGCCATGGAGCTTGTTTCATGGTGAATAGACCATGACTCACTGGTATTAAATTTCTGAGCTAGTACATAGTAGAGTTATATTTTGGTGTCACAGCTCTTATAGCTACACAAATTTTCTCTCTAATAGAGATCTTGTTGCAATGGATATTTACTGTAATCTATATTATGAAATACATTATTTCTCACTGTTTTGAGCCTATAAAAGCTGGTTGATAAATATGCAATAATTTTATTACTTAACTTACAAACTTTCCTTTTCTATGAAGTTATGATCAAGGTGATATAAATCATTCATATTAAAATTAATGGGCTAAATTTTATTTTGTATTTTCCATTAGAAAACAAAGAGCTTTCATATTAACTCAAACTATCCATTGTTTTCTTGTGGAATTTAGTAAAGAACTAGGATAATAATTGGTGACTTGACCAAGAAACAATCTGGTATGTTAACTTAGATCAGTAGCACACTTGTCTTTTAATGTTTAAAGCATTTTTGTTTTTTAAAGGACTGCAAGTCTTCAAATATGAACATAGTTTAAACATGATTAAGAAAGGACTGAACTCTGATTACCCTAAGACTGTGCCTTTCCAGACTAAATTCATTGAGAAATGGGGAAAGTAGTTATCAGACCAGTTCCACTTTTTACACCTGTCATAGGCACTTACCTTAATGGACATTTACTTTTATCCTCAGCAATCATTTGGTAGGTCATGCATTAGTATTAAAAGCAGTTTTCAGGATTAGTCAATACAGCCTAAAAGAACCACTGAAGTGAAAAGAAAACAGTTCCCACCCACATCTGAGCTTTGCTTTGTAACCTCCTTTGTTCTTGCCCCGCCTCCTTTCTTTATAATACTAGTGAAAGGCTGTATATGGCCTATTGTTAGCACCATTTTACTCATAAATTAAATCCTTAAGCTCTCTTGGCTCATTATCTAAAGAGTTAGTTCCAGAATATTAGGTTTACTATGACTATATAATTTACTAGATTTGTGTCTTTCACTAAGTAATATTGTTGGAGGTTAGCATAAGTTTGTCAGAAATATTGTGAGAATAGCAGTAATTATATAAAAAGAAACGTTAGTAGATCCTTGCAAGAGGAACAGGCTACAAGACGGCTTTCTGTGTACAGTCAAGACCATGCATATATGTTCATTTTAATAGTCAAATATTCTGCTTTCTCGAGTATAATGTGTTTTGGAATCTTTGGCATTTATTAATGAGTGCTCTTAATCTATATTTGTGCAAACGGCTCTGCTTTTTTTCAAGCAGAGGTTATCGTCAACAAGCAGAAAGTCAATGATTAGGAAACAATTTGAATGTTTAGGGCTTTATGGTCAGCTTTCCACTGCTACACTCGAGAAAGAAGACAGACTGTGGTCAAAGAGCCGAGAAGCTCTTTCCTTACTTGATTGGAACAGGAGGCACAGCTTTGTTTTACTGGTGAAACTAATCTTGGGAGTGAATGGCAATGTCACCTATTCAAAATCACAGATCTACAACATTAAATAGAAGTATAGATAGATCTTTGTTAGTTGCAAATAGAAATCTGAAGACTCTCTTAAGTGGAAGTAAAACAGCAGTCAGCCAGTCAAAAGTTAAATGTAAATGCTTTATTCCCTTGTGCTGCTAGAACACAAATACTACAAGCAAATGGGTTTAACACCTGAAATTTATTATCTTACACTACAGGGAGATAACAACACCACCACTAACAACAGCATAGAGAGTGAGCGAAAGAGAGAAGTTGGCCTAGCAGACAGAAAACCATGCCCCCAAGCCAAAGGTGCGTGACTCTAATCCGTGGCCCTCAGGCCTGCCTTTAATTGTTTTTGGTGAAACATTCTTCTAGGTCGTGTAATCCTGGCATGTCCACTTGCTGTTCAGAGGTAACTCATGGTTGCTGTGAAGCCGAACACTGTGACACTGATGAGTCAAATGCGAGAATGGCTACCCATGGTGGACAGTGTTTGGGGAAGCTCCCTGATTAAATAAGCTTGGAAGCAGGAGTGGCATCCACTTCCACAATAAATAGCTTGCCTCTAGAAACCCTATGAACCTGGAGAAAAGATGAAAGTTATAGAGGAGGTGTTCAAGACTTTCGTTCATAGGGTCGCTATGAGTTGCCTGCGCCTCAATGGCACTTAACGACAACACCACCACCACGGGATGATAGAGATCTGAATTTAGCACTATGACTGGGAAGGACTTCCTTCCTTCCTCTGTCAGTTCTGGAGTGATATCCTTGACTCTTTCAAGAGCTGTTGTTGTTGTGTGTCATCAAGTTGGGACTGACCAATAGCTGACCCTTCAATGGGTTTTCAGAGGCAATAAATCACACAGGAGGAAATGGCCCATCTTTCTCCCTCAGATCAATTAGTGGATTCTAACTGTGTGCCTTTGAGATTGCAGCACAGCTTCTTACCACTGGGCCACTGCAAAGATGTCGGTGTGCCATCATCCCAAAACTACTCTGCTCAAGTGCACTGTCATAGTCCCTGTGCCCATTCATCTTGTGGAAAGTCCTCCTGTCTATTACTGACCTTCCAACTATCCAGTCAGGATGTTTTCAATGACTGGTCCCACCTGACAACACACCCTTGGTGTATTCGGAGAAGTCTGATAGTTTTTGCTTCTATGGCACACTCTGGTGGCACTTATTCCAAGAGAGGTTTATTTGTTCCTTTGTCAATCCACAGTACACTCAGTACTCTTCAACATCACAGTTCAAATGCTTCTTCTGTCATCCTTACTCATTATCTAACTTTCACATGCACACAAAGCCACTGTAAACACCTTGACTTGGTTCAGAACTTCCCCCATCTGTAAAATGACATCCTTGATGTTGAGATCTTTAAAGAAATCCTTGTCAGCAGGTTTTCGCAGTCCAACAGTCTTTTGATTTCTTTACTGCTACGTTTGTGGGTATTGACTGTGGATCCAAGTAAAATGAAATCAAACTTTTCCCCCATTAACATCTTAGAGGTTAAGATTCAAAACAAAAGATAATTCTATCAGATTATTGAATATAACCATGTCAATTTACAAAATGGAAGATGTCTTAGATTTTATTGCTGCTACAACAGAAATACTACTACTGGTTTAGCTTTACCAACCAGAAATGCATTCTCATGCAATTTAGGAGTTAAAAATTCTGAATTCTAGGTGCAAGCTCTAGAGGAGCTCTTTTTTTTCCTCAGTCAGTTCTGGAGGAAAGTCACCATCTTTCAACATCTGTACGATCAGCATTCCTTTGAGTTGCCTGTCCCTTGATTTTCCCGTGGCTGAGGAGTTTTCTAGTGGCTGCATTAAGGACATGCTCCATTCACAGCATTTCCTTCCTGGTGCTATTGAAGGAGGTTCCTCTTTCTTACAAAATGCGATGCAGACCGACCACTAGTAAACTGCCCATATATCACACCAGGAGTGAGCTCTAATTGAGATGTTGTGTTCCACCTTAAACCTACAACTTGATGACATCTGAGACCACATCACAGGGGATGATTACATTATTTCATAACTGCCTCTGAACCTGTCTCCTTGAAACAGAGGTTAGGGTTGGAATCACATAGCACAATCACATAATACTGAGGTGGCTAATTAACACCTTATGACCCATGAACAGGGACAACTGACATCAAACATGGCCTAACCAAGCTGACACTATGTTTTAGGGGACATTATGCTATTTGTAACAATGAAGAATGAATATTTCCCTTATCTTAGGGATTGATTCCCTAAGCAGGACACAGATTCCAAGTTGCAGGAATCAGTAATTATTTTTCTGCCCAAATAAAGGCATTCATTGTTCCACCAGGGGCAGAATTATTGCCACAGTTGTTTCCACTCACCAACTTCCTTGCTTGTTAAATCCCATGAACTTTATAAAAATTTGCAAAGAGATTCAACTAATAGTTTAATATCTTAGAGCAATTGGTCCCAACATGCAGTCTCCTCCTAACCAGAAACTTCTATATCACTTGGGACTTAGTTAGCAGCGAGCATTTTCGCTCCTGGACCAAAATTATTAAGATAAACTTTGTGGGTGAAGCTCAGTAACTTCTATTTACACAAGCTTTCAAATTCTGAGAATCACAGCCATACTTTATAGTGAGTTTAGTACCAGATTCCCATGGTGAGGTATGTGAGATATACATGACAATTCAAAGTTTGATTAAGAAGAATTTAGCATTTATTCATACTCATTAAAATAGCATCTGGAGTAAAGTTTTACTACACATGGGCTTACAAGTCAGAGTTGACTTAATGGCAACGGAGATTCCCCCTTCCTCCAGTTTTTAAATATTTTTTATTCACCAATCAGCATTAAATCAGTCAATGTGAATGTGATATAGAAGGTAAAATAAATTATAAAAAGGATCACAAGAAGGAAATCATTATTTTACACTACTGGGCCACTTGACATGTTTCATTTTACAATTGTAATGTAGTAGACCCAACTATTTTTTTACATGTTGATCTCTATAAGTATCATTCCTTCTCAACCAAATTAGCCAAGAGCTATCACATACAAGATGATGACATAGATAATAAGTTTTATAATGTTACAAAGTAGGGCAAGTCTATCTGAGATTAGAGACGGCCTTATAGAAATGCATGGCTTGGAAATTATGGAAGTTTAACTAGGTGCTCAGTACTGTTAAAGATGTTAACCTATTTAATGATTTAATCTCTCATTCTTTCCTATTTTCTTATTTTACACTAAAGGGAAAAGAAGCTGAAAGAGCGTTTATAAAAATTTAGAACTTCAGCGTTCTTATTAAAAAGCTCTGAAGTAGGCCCCCAGCATGATGCCATGGCCCCAGGAGAAAGACTATGGCCAGCATGCAATGCTTTAAGGGCTAGCATTGCACACAGTGTGGTTGAAATTTAGGCTGTTGTGTTGGTAGATCCAGGAATGGAATAATAAAATAAAATGTAAACCTTGTGGATGAATTCCCCCAGAATAATAAAGAAATAATGAAGTAAAGGGACATTTTTGAAGAATTGATTCTTTGTATTTTGTGGCCCCAAGGCTGCCCTTCCAGATATCAGGCTCATTTCATTCTCATGTACTACAATCTAATAAACTGTGGCTGACTCTGAGAAGAATGGGAATCCCAGAACACTTGATCGTTCTAATGCGAAAATTATACTTGGACCAGGAGGCAGTCGTCAGAACAGAGCAAGGGAACACTGCATGGTTCAAAATTGGGAAGGGCGTACGCCAGGGATGCATCCTATCTCCATACCTTTCCAAACTATATGCAGAACAGATTATCCGGGAGGCTGGGCTCTATGAGGAGAAATGTGGGGTCAAGATTGGTGGACGATTTATCAACAATCTGCGTTATGCGGATGACACAACCCTGCTTGCTGAAACTGAGGAGGACCTGAAGCACCTGCTGCAGAGTGTCAAGGACTGCAGCCTACAATATGGATTGAGGCTCAATGTCAAGAAGACAAAGATTCTCACTACTGGGCCAATTGGCAGCATCAGGATGGATGGTGAAGAGATTGAGATTGTACACAGCTTTAGTTTGCTTGGCTCCATAGTCAACAGTCTTGGCACCAGCAGCCAGGAAATTAAAAGGCGCATTGCCATGGGAAAGCCTGCTGTTAGGGACCTCTCCAAGGTGCTGAAGAGCAGTGGTGTCTCTCTGGAGACTAAGGTGCGTCTGATACAGGCCATGGTCTTCGCAATCACCTGTTATGCATCAGAGAGTTGGACAATGACCAAGGAGGATAGAAGGAGAATTGATGCCTTTGAGCTGTGGTGCTGGAGAAGAGTATTGAGAATACCATGGACTGCTAGGAAAACAAACAGATTTGTCCTGGAGAGGGTTAAACTGGGTGGCTCCTTGGAGGCAAGGATTCTGAGGCTCCGTCTAACTTACTTTGGACATGTAGTGAGGAGAGACCAGTCCTTAGAGAGGGACATCATGCTTGGGAGGGTGGAGGGATGGCGCAGGAGAGGAAGGCCCTCTATGAGGTGGATTGATTCAGTGACTGGGATAATTGGGATGGGAGTGTCAGAGACAGTGCGATTGACACAGGACAGAGCGGAGTTTAGGGCTGTTGTACATAGGGTCGCTATGAGTCGCAGGCGACTCGACGGCACATAACAACAACAACAATAACAATCTAAATCTGTATATTTTCTAAATCCAAAAGATCCTCTTATATAAATACTGCTATCACATGATAATTCTGAAGAGATTAGTGAATTAACATTGTTATTTGCCATTGGCTCATAGCAACCCTGTGTGACATCAGAATTGACACAGGTTTGTCCAGGCTGTAATCCTTGCAGAACCACATCTCCCCTCCCTCCCAGGGGCTGCTGGGTAGATTCAAACTATCCATCTCTCAGACAGTGGATGAGTGCTTGACTGCCTGTGCCACCAGGGCTCCAAGCACTGAAACTAGTAATCACATTAATGCGCAGACATAGCAAAGTAATGAGAAACATAGAGACTGCCCAGAACATGTGATTGCCACAATTAATTAAAACACAATGTCATAAATGATAATGACTCTTAGGTTTACTCATATGATCTTCAAATGATATTTGAATACAGTAAATAGAGAAATTTACCTGACCATGATTTATGTTAACAATTTGAACCTCAGTAATGGCTGGACAAACGAAAGACTAGAATTTTTAAATTTTTTAATTAGTCTTGATACATACTCGTGTACATGTTCAGATAAAATTCTGAAGAATTTTGTGTGTTCACTTCTGAAGCGATTTCAAATTACCTTTATCAGAGACACACAGAAAGAGAGAGCCCCTGCTAGTTGTAAGCCTTGGAATAGGAGAGAATTTGAAGAGGGTTATTATTTATTAGCTATGTCACATCCTGTAAATTGTACAAGCTTTCTGCCCTGTACTTTCATTAGCATTTCAGAAAAGTACAAGGGTATTATTGTGGTCTTTGTAGGTTTGCTCTGTGGAGCTCTGGTGATCATGTCTGTACAGAGTAATGTGGCTAACTCAAAGGCTGGATCTCTCTGGTTGTTTGAATCCAGGGACCTCTTCACAATCCACGGATCTCTCCACAGGCGAAACACAAGGAAGGATTTCATCCCACATTGCTTAGCCTTGGAAACCTACTGGAGGCTTCAGCTAGGAGTAGGTTGCAACTCAACTGCAATGAGCTGAGGGTTGCTTTGGATAAAGTAAAACCATTTTCTTTCCTGCAGTGACTAAATAAAAGTTGATTTTTTAAATTATTTTACCATTACTAGCTAGAGCTCAATAACAATTTATTCAAGCTACCTAACATTCAGTTTTAAAGGTATTGAAAAATAATAACTCAATTACTTTAGTGATTAAATGGCCATCCATTGGGTTTCTGAGACCATATAGCACACGAGAGAAGACTGCCCATCTTTCTCCCTAAAAGCTGCTTGTGGATTCAAACTACCAGAGATAGGCTTTTGAGTAGCAGCGTGACTCATTGACGAGTCAGAATTGACTTATAGCTGATGCCAGCAACTTTTCAGAGACTGTAAATCGCCCAGGAGGAGATGACCATTTTTGTCCTATGGAGCAGCTGATGTGTTGGAAGCTCTCCCTTTGTGTTGGAAGCACCACTCCGTACACACCAAAGCTCCACTTAGACATTATTCTAAGAATTCTATATTAACTCTTATTTCTGTTTCACCTAGCAAATTAAGAAGTATTATTTTATTTAGGTAGAGGATTTTTTTCCTTTTAAAATAAATCATTGATTATGTCTTTTCTCTTTATGCAGTAAATAATATTTCAATAGAAAAAGAAGTAAGAAAAATAACACCGAAAGATTAAGTACAACACCCAGAAAGATGGGCTCATTATGAGGAAAGTGGTCTATATATTCAAAGCACAGTTTAGAAAATTTCTCCAAACAGCCCCAGGAGTCATATTGACATTCCTGCATAAACTAGAGATGATGTATGAGGTCTCAGACTGGAGAGAGACAATGTCCCCTGGATCACATGGAACTAGTGCTAGAAACTCACCTTGTCCCCTTCTTCCACATCACAGATTTTCTCCTCAGTTGCTGGATTGAAGACAGGAAATTTTTTGCCACTCACTGAGTTATGCCATTCATTGTTTATGAAGATCTGGGAGGAAGAAGAGAAAAAGAAATGGAATTCAAATATGCAAACTATTTTGAAAACAGTTAAAAACACTAGCACTACACAATCTCTAACAAAAGAGTCTGTGGTTGTCATAAATAGTTAATGCTTCCAGTCACTAACAGAAAGTTCGGAGGTTAAGTAAGGTCCATCTACCCAAAGGCTGCTTCGAGAAAGTCCTGACTGTTAATTCCTTAATAATCAGCCATTGAAAACCATCTATAGAAAAGCAAGACCCACACCTCACACCATTCACAAACCCAACTCAAGGCGGATGAGGGATTTAGAATTAAAACCAAAGACTATACAATAAGTCAGAGAAAACTTAGGAAGAACTCAAGAACCCCTAATTCACAGATTGAACAATCCTATAAGCATAATGAAAATCCTACAACCAGAAGAGAAAAAAAAAAAAGGTGAATGAAACCTTCTAAGAATCAAATCCCTGTGCACA
>NW_006399891.1:551420-578604 GCF_000299155.1 Elephantulus edwardii | reverse complement strand
ATATATATATTTCAATGACCTATCTGATAAGGAACTCATATCTAAAAATCAGCCACTGAAAAGCTTAAGGGCCACAACCTTTTCTAATACATATAAGGTTTTCATAGGTTGGATTGACCTGACACAACTTTTTGTTTGTTTGTTGATTATTCACAAACCTAAGCATTACAATTTCATACACTGTATCTCCCTTTCAAGTTTTGTAGAGTTGGGTTTTTTTTTTTCTGTCTGATTAAGATATTTTATTTGCATGCCTACACCCACACCTGTACACTAAGTGTGGTTACTACACTACTTGAAAATGCAAGCTGAAGGAAAGAATATGCTTTTAACTGAAATCTTCATAAATTCGAAGCAAGAGCAGAAGCTTTTGGAAATCTTGAATCTTAGAAATTATTTCCCCGATTTTCCTCTTCAAATACTGAACAGGCTCATTTCAGGTTATGGGATGATTTGGTATTATAAGAGGCTATTTTCCCGACCTTTATTTCAGTGAAAGGCAGCTTTGGGAGGAATTGAAAAAAAAGTCAGTTTAGAAAAAAATTGCTAGGTAGATTTTTCTGTTCCAGTATTTAAAGACATAAAAGATTGAAGACATGTTCTTTTTAAAAAATACTAATCTATATTTTAATAAAATCATGTATTAGATTTTAGGGCACCCACAAAACAAACACAAAGATCTAAAGAAAAAGGAATCCATTATATAGGGAATTGTATTCTGTGTACACTATACAGAAATAGAAACATTAAAAACTGTCTAAAATGAAATCTTTCATTTAAACGTCTGAATTTCAACATTTATAATCTGCGTGCTAATAAAGAACTTAGTGGAACTCTGATATTTGCCTTTCTCTAAAGATACTAGACAAAGTTAAATCATGAAGGACTCTTTTCTTTGATTATAAAAGCTAAGGTTTATTTCGGATGAGATTTTAGTTTTTTCTCCCTTCACTCATCCCTTACTCACTCTCTTACATTCATTGCTTAGTAATAATTTAAGATATAATCTTATATTTAGTCTATAATAATAAATAACATTTTGAATGTCATTGGATTACAATTTTCTATTGGATATTTATTATAATATGAACTATTTTATTTAAATTTGAATTTATTTTATTTAAATTTGAATCATGTTTGTCAATGCATGTAGTACTATATTAAGGTGAGTACTACTAAATGACTGGGTTGGGACTGTATATGAACAGGATTTATAAGATAAACTTTAATTCAGATACCTCCTTACTACCTATTTTAAGAAGTATAATCTTGAAGGAGAATTATGGCATACAATTAATTATACTTTGTAGTGTACAACATTATTAAGACAACTTGTTTTAAAAATATTTTCTTGAACTCCAATGTTTTCTATACTGTGAAATTTGCGATTCTAAAGAGACATTTTTTAATATTTACCTTCTTCCCAGGATATAACTTCATTTCATCAAGCATTGTCTAGTTCTCTAGTTTATCACTGATTATCTGATACAGTCCCCCTTTCCCAAAAATTTTTAACCATCAGCCAATATTTCTTTACTATTGTTGTTGTTATGTACTGTAGAGTCAGAACTGACCCATAGCTCACCCCCTCCAGTGGGTTTTCAGAGTCAGTTAATCAGATCCTAGGAGATTGCCCCTCCTTCTACCACTGAACAGCTGTGGCCTCGAACCTCATTCTTTTGGTATTGCAGTTCATCTTCTTGCCACTAGGCCACCAGTAGCATTGTCTAGCCTTAATGTTGTTGTTGTTGTTATGTGCCATCGAGTCGCCTGCGACTCATAGCGACTCTATGTACAACAGCCCTAAACTCCGCTCTGTCCTGTGTCAATCGCACTGTCTCTGACACTCCCATCCCAATTATCCCAGTCACTGAATCAATCCACCTCATAGAGGGCCTTCCTCTCCTGCGCCGTCCCTCCACCCTCCCAAGCATGATGTCCCTCTCTAAGGACCGGTCTCTCCTCACAACATGTCCGAAGTAAGTTAGACGGAGCCTCAGAATCCTTGCCTCCAAGGAGCCACCCAGTTTAACCCTCTCCAGGACAAATCTGTTTGTTTTCCTAGCAGTCCATGGTATCCTCAATACTCTTCTCCAGCACCACAGCTCAAAGGCATCAATTCTCCTTCTATCCTCCTTGGCCATTGTCCAACTCTCTGATGCATAACAGGTGATTGCGAAGACCATGGCCTGTATCAGACGCACCTTAGTCTCCAGAGAGACACCACTGCTCTTCAGCACTTTGGAGAGGTCCCTAACAGCAGACTTTCCCTTGGCAATGAGCCTTTTAATTTCCTGGCTGCTGGTGCCAAGACTGGTGACTATGGAGCCAAGCAAACTAAAGCTGTGTACAATCTCAATCTCTTCACCATCCATCCTGATGCTGCCAATTGGTCCAGTGGTGAGAGTCTTTGTATTCTTGACATTGAGCCTCAGTCCATACTGTAGGGTGCAGTCCTTGACACTCTGCAGCAGGTCCTCCTCAGTTTCAGCAATCAGGGTTGTGTCATCCGCGTAACACAGATTGTTGATAATTCGTCCACCAATCTTGACCCCACATTTCTCCTCATAGAGCCCAGCCTCCCGGATAATCTGTTCTGCATATAGGTTGAAAAGGTATGGAGATAGGATGCATCCCTGGCGTACGCCCTTCCCAATTTTGAACCATGCAGTGTTCCCTTGCTCTGTTCTGACGACTGCCTCCTGGTCCAAGTATAAGTTTCACATTAGAACGATCAAGTGTTCTGGGATTCCCATTCTTCTCAGAGTCAGCCACAGTTTGTTATGATCTACACAGTCAAATGCCTTTGCATAGTCAATGAAACACAGATAGACATTCCTCTGGTATTCCCTGCTTTCAGCCAAGATCCATCTAACATCAGCTACAATATCTCTAGTACCACGACCCCTTCTGAAACCAGCCTGGACTTCTGGTAGTTCTCTGTTGATGTGCTGTTCCAGTCGTTTTTGGATAATCTTCAGTAAAATAATAGATAACTTAAAATCAAAGAACTTACACTTTAGTAATATGGTGATCTATGATATATGAATATGCTATGATATATGAATATGCTATGATATATGAATATGCTACAATATTTACCATTTGCTATAAAATAAGGCACATTTGTTTTGTATCTGCAAGCTGGACAATGAATAAGGATGACAGAAGAATTGATGCCTTTGAACTGTGGTGTTAGAAGAGTACTGAATATCCCATGAACTGCTCAAAGAACAGGTATGTCTTGATAGGGGGCAGCCAAATTTTCCTTAGAAGCAAAGATGATAAAGGTTTGTCTTGCATACTTTGGGCATGTTGCTAGAAGAGCCTTTTCCTTGGAGAGGGACATCATGTTTGGAATGGTGGAGGGATGGCCAATAAGAGGAAGACACTCCATCAGGTAGATTGAGATAATCACTGCAGCAATGGGCTTGAATGCACCAGACATGGTGAGGATGGCGCAGGATAGGACAAGATTCAGATCTGCTATTTATGGGATTACTATGAGTTGTACTTGACCATATGGCACCCAATTAACAACAGAAAGCAAGGAGGTACCATCTCACTCTAGTAACAGTGGCAAAGTTTAGCAGAGCAGCAAGTAATAAATATTGGAGAGGATGTGGCAAGAAAGAAACTTACACATTGTTGGTGGGATTGTAAAATGGTACAACCATTTTGGAAGGCAGTTTGACACTTCCTCAAATAGCTAGCTGAACATGGAAATTCCATATGACCCAGCTATTCCACTACTTGGAATATAACCTCAGAAATTGAGAACTTAGGCACAAACGGAGATTTGTACACCAATGTTCATAATAGCATTATTAATCATTGCAAGAACACGGAAACAGCCCAGATGTCCAACTACAAATGAATGGACTGAGAAATTATGGTGCAGTCACACAATGGAATACTATGCAGCATGCGGGACCAATAAATTATTACCTAACTCGGGAGGGGCTGAAGAGCATTATGCTGAGTGAACTAACTCAGTTCCACAAGGACAAATATTGTATAAAACCATTATAGTAGAGTGAGTATAAGGATCCAAGAGAGGGGAGAGTGGAAGCAGAGGGATAAGGATATGCAGGAGGAGGGGGAATTAATCATGAGATTATACAATTTGATGGGGGCATGAAGGAAATTGGAAGAATCTGTTCTGGGGAAAAACATAATAGAATTTGGTAAATAAACTAATAATAAAAAATCAAGAAGGCTAAAGTTCCTTGTCTATCTCTAGAATATAATTAATCAGAGAATAAAAAGTAATTAGAATAATCATAATATGCTATCATATGTCACTTTTAAGCTGTTCTCTCCCTCATCTGTTTCAATTCAGTATATATAATCTATGCAGTTTTTCTCAGTCTTACCCCAACCCTGATGTCAGTCACTTTCTACAACAGTGGCACCATGCAGTATATTTGTCCTTTTGTGACTGATATATTTCCAGAATTAAGGTTGCATAAAGGAGTGCATTTCAGGTGGGGATGGAGGGGCAGGGTCAGAGTTGGGGGATTGTATACCAATGAAGAAGTTTATCTTTTGCTTTTCAAAGAGAGGAGTGAACTGGGGGGAGGAGGGGATAAAGAAAAAAGTGCAACAATGAATGAATGAAAATCCAAATCTCTGTAAATATTCATTAAAATTAATAAAACAAAATTTAAAAAAAGTAATTAGGAGGCGTTCAAAAGACTTGTAAGGATGACGTAGAATTTACAAGAAAAATATATGAATATAAAGAAAGAAGGGAGAGGCACAAAGTAGTCTACATAAAGAGACTAAGTAGGCAAAAAACCCAATATGAGGGTATGAAAAATATGAGGGATCAAAATAACTCTTACTTTTCTCATAAGGTGATGTTGTTGTTAGATACCATTGAATTGAGTATAACTCTTAGAAACCCTATGAGCAACAGATCTGAACTCTGTCTCCGATATCCTTTGAGCCCTTTGTGTCAATGTATCTGGCTTAGGGGTCTTCCCTTCATAAAGTGATAAATTACAGATGAAGACCATAAATTTCACTTTTCTATGGGCAATCTCCCTCCATGTGATTATCAGCCTCTGAAACCAGTTGGAGGGTCTGCTATGGATCAGTTCCAACTTGACGGTGCACAACAACAACATCCTTAGAGAAAAGAGATCAGCATCTCAGTTGAACTTGCAGAAAGATCACTGAAACCTAAATAGTAACTTGTTCAAAGTGCCTCAGAGTCAGCCAGCATTAGCTACCAAAGAATCATATTACATAATCCCTATAATTACTCTTTCATACATATCTAACCCTAACTTTTTAATATTTTCATTTCAAAAGATGTCTGAGGAGTATTTCAATCAGTGAGTTAGAAAGTGAGTTCATGATCACCTTTATGCTGTTCTCACATTTAAGCTAAAGTTCTCATATGTGCTCATAGAATTTTTTCCCATGCTAGCACTTTTTTCTTTCTACTATTTTGTTCCACCTTCTATACTCTATGTTATTTATCTCCTTATTCTCTCTGCTTCATTAAAATATAGTCTTTGCCAACTTACCATAATCATCTTCTAAACCAACTCTATTCGGATTCACCCGCATCCTGCATCACAACACGTGGGTGGCTCACCTCCTTTTACGTTCTTGTGGTTTGGCTTCAGTACATGTTTCCAGCCTTTCTTTCTATCTGCTCCTCAGTTTACCCTTGGCTCAGCCTTTGACACTGTCTCAAACATCATTCTCTTCTTTCCCTGCAACTTCTTTTATGTTGTCCCTCAGGCTAATGTTTTCCTACTTTATTCACATTTCAAATTTTACTTAAAATGTCATCTCCTCTAAATGGCTTTCACTAATTCCTGGAGCAGATTTAATCGCTTTTCCCTCTTGTCCAGGAAAGCATTTTAAAAGTCTTACTATTAAGTTACTTATGAATTCCACCTTGTATTAAAGTAAAATATTTCAATGTCAGCGTACCCAACTCACAACCAAAATAATTAAAGAAACTGAGGTACCCTAGCGAGCTCTGGTGACTCTGTAGCAAGGAGTGTGCTGCCGGCCCAAAAGCTCAAATTCTTCAGCAGCTCTGTGGGAGAAAGATGGGCAATATCCTCTTTTTCGATGAATAGGTTCTGACTTCTTGATACGTAACACAACAATAACAATAATTCTTTAAGGAGTCTATCAAAACTTGCATCAGATTGGCTGGTTTTGCTTTCTCTTCCTGTCCTAAAGATTTTATTACCACTTCAGACTTGATAACTTTAAGATGACAGAACGTAACTCTCAGCCTGTTGGAAATGGATCCAGAATGCTCTCGTTAGTGGTAATTACTCGCCTGCATGTTGGATCCTCATTCTGTGGGAGAGAGTTGTGGTGGTCCTTTTCTGTTATGTTTTATAGTTTTGAAAACCTTATGAGGAAGTAATTCTACTCTGTCCTATAGGGCTACTATTAGTTAAAATTGACAAGACAGTAATGGATTTACAGCATAATGTCAGTGAAAAGCTATTATCTGTTCTGTTCTGTTACAGCTGTGGTAAGACTTCTGGCTCTCAGCTGAGTCCTCTTACCACTGTTGTTGATAGGTCTAGTTGGATCCAATTCATAGCAACCCTAATGTACTAAAGAATGAAACCTTGACTGATTCTACCCTATTCTTACCATCTGCCATGCTCGAATCCATTATTGCAGTAAGTGCATCAATCCTTCTCAGTAAGGGTGTTCATTTTGCTGAATCTTTCTTAAGAATCTATTAATCTTATCATCAGTTTCATGTTCTCAGCTATCTACTTTCATACTATTAAAATGTGTTTTGCTTTCTGCACAAAATCTCATTTTGGGGAAAGAATGATTATAATATGGATATATAGGTTCATTATTAGAGTCTTGTATCTAAATTGTATATGTAACTTCTGTGTCAGATTCAAGTTGCTAAATGTACCATAAAAGAGCCTTCTTTTAAGCAATAAGAAAAAGTTATATGCAGTCTGAAGATAATGGAAAAGATCAGTTCTAGAGAATCCTAATTTACGAAGAATTATTTTGCATTATTCAGTTTTAACCTTTAATATAAGAGAACATTTTGCACTCCGCTTTGGTTTGAATCTGTGCTTACATTCATATAATCCCCAAACAACCACTGTGGTGTTATCAGAAAATTACATGTCAGTTTACAAAAAGGAGATGCGCTCTGGAAAGCACAATGGGAAATTTCAAGATGAATCAGTCATGGCCCCTCTCCAGACGCTTACAATCTAAGAGGTGAAATATGTTTTATATCAAGGCCAGGCAGTAAAGACAATTGTAGATGAAAATTATCAATTTAATATTTCAGTTAATTCATTGCATGGGGAAACTCTTGGACAGAATTCTCAGTAGGACATTGTAGCCTTAAAAGATGCGATCCAGATTCTTGGAAAGGAGAGAATTGAGCAACGGAAGGGAACATCCTAAGATGTTTGTATCATAGTAAAGAGGCCAGGCCTATGCTGATAAAATCAAACAATGAAAATAAGATTGTAGTGGCAACTAACACTCAGACTGAGAAATCTGTAATTTATTATCAATAAAATGAAAGTGTTTTTATGAGTATTTCCCAATTACCAAAAAACAAAAACTCAAAACCCTCAATATTGATTTGATGGATTTCAAAAGATTAGCTTGAAAACTGTTTTGGTCATCCAGTCATGAGGTAAAAACATTATAGTGACACTGGAGCACAATGCTCAAATTATGAAGTAGGATTTGTCCTCCCACAAACAGAGATCTTTCAAAGTAAAACAGATATTGAACTCTAATGCTAGATACTGCTTTGCCCTTTTTATTCTTTATAGCTTTCAATAATTTTTTCATTTATGAAGTTTTGTAGGGTTGTTTTTTTTACATTGTTTTTCACACATTCTTTCATTCACATTGTGTTTCATACTATCATTCCCATATATTGTGTTTTTAAAAAATTCATCACCATTCATCTATGTGGGCAAAGGGAGGGGGTAAAGGAATTAGGAAAAATCCAGTGGGTATGTGAAAAGACAGGGTAATAGTAAGCTATCAAGAATTTATTGGTAAAAAAGACCTTAAATTTTTGGTTTTAATTTTATTAATTTTACACTTGGCATTTATCCTCCAGATAATTATGTGATCAAAATTTTGGTTAATGCTCTTTAACTTCAGACTAATTAATGTTTATTGTAATTATTATGAAACATATTTTAGGCCCAGGGACACAAACTACAATGGTGATAACATTATTTTTTTTATTTGCTGTTTACCTTTATGTAGTTTGTGTAATCAGTAGTTGTTTTCGGTGCCATTGTGTCGGCTATAGCTTACAGTAATACTATGGATAATGGATCTGAACCCTGTCCTATCCTGTGCCATCCTCATCATCTCTGATATACCTGAGCCCATTGTTACAGTCACTGTGACAATTCTTGTTGAAGGCCTCTCTTTACTGTCCCTCTCGAAGGACTAGCCCCTTCTAACAACGTGACCAAAATACGTGGCACTTTCTCCAAGACATGTTTGCTTGTTCTTTTGACAATCCGTTAGATCGTGAATAAAGTAGCATGTCAAAAAACCCAAAATCTTTGTCCTTTAAACCTTTATTGTTGTTGCTTTATACTGTCAAGTTGGAACAAACTTCATAGCTGACCCTCCGGTGGGTTTGCACACAGGAATAGACAACCCACATTTCTCCGACAGATCTACTGGTAGATTTAAACTATGTGTCTTTGAGCTGGCAGTGCAATTCCTTACCACTAAGGCAACAGAACTCCATTTTTAACCATTACATTGACTATATTCCAATGTGAATTTTGGAGAAAAGATACTTTTGGATCTTATATATGAATAATGGACATGAACTTAAAGTTCACAGTATCAATTGGGCATTAGAGAGACCCACCCAGAGTGGTAGGAAATTGTGCTACAATCTCAAAGGCACAAAGTTCAAATCCACCAACTGCTCCAAGGGAGAAGGGTGAGCTATCTCCTCTGGAGGAATTAACTGCCAATGAAAACCCACTGGAGGGTCAGTTCTGACTCAACAGTGTACGATAACAACAACAACAACAACCCAAACTCACAGCTATCATTGGTTTTCCTAGAGTATAAAAAAAATCTCCCCCCCCCCAATGGTGGATTTGAATTGCCAGTTTTAGGCTGATTGCTCCATTGGAGAAAAATGCACTGTCTCCCTCATAAAGATGTACTTCCTAGAAACCAAATAGAAAGTCTCTCTCTTTTTTTAATGCATACTCTAAGATGCAGACTTTAGGAGTCCTGGAGGGATGCACACAGTTAAACTCTAGGGTGCTGACCAAAACTTGGGCAATTCAAACTCACCCAGAGGCCTGAGAAGAAAGACCCGGAAATATGCAAATATGCTTCTGGTGATTGGCAGCCACGAGAATCCAACCCAGGGCAGTTTTCCTTTGCATTTCACCATGAATAGAATTCCACCCACTGCAGGCAAAAGTTTAACACAGTCAGCTGTGGGTGGAAAGATTAGAAGTTTAAATGTACCCAGAGGCATCTTAGGAGGAAGGGCTGGGACCCATCTCAGAGATCAGCCATTGATAACCTTATGGCTGACAATTCTACTTTGATACACATGGAGTTGCCTTGAGTTATAACTGACTGGTGTCAACTGACAGGTGCAGTCCTGGACTTCAGGCATTTATTATGTGGCAAACCAACCAGTGGAAATGGGCTTGAGATAACGTACAACGTGATTTTTTATTCTGTAAATTTAATCTTTGGAACAGGCTATGTAATCATGCAAGTTTTTGATGATAATTAATGAGATCCTTTGCGAAATAGATGTCAGATCTCAGAGAAAAGTAATGTTGTCCTTGGTGTATATGGCAAGGTCAGTCATCAAGATTAAGGGAACTTCCAGTAGGAAAGGTAACTTTAAAACATATAGCATGTATTCCAGTATCATATAAAGACTTTAAAAAAGTGTTAAATCTCCACTTTCAGATTGCATTATTTACCCACAAAGTGCCTCTGATTTTTTATATGAATTAGTCATAATTAAAAAGAAAAGTTTTTCCAGAAGTAAAGTTAGTATGTCCTAATGTCTTTGTTTATACTTCTAAATAAATAAACATGCTACTCAAAATATTTCTGGCTTGCTTAAGCTACATTTGACCCATAAAGCGTATATATATAACTTTTGGCTGAAAACAGAATCCCTATATTGCTCTAAAACATACTCAAGGAGTCCGAAACTAATCTTATTCCCGAAGGGTTGAGACTGGCCCAGTTGATTCTAGAAGTGGTTTGCTTTGGTTGGATTGAGAATTTATATTTTGGACCTTCTGCTGAGAATGTGTATTTCTCCCCCAGAATATAGACTTAGAATCTACATCTTAACATGATTCCTAGGCAATTCTCAAGTGTACATAGAATTCCCTAAAGGTTTCTAAGAATCCCCTAAGGGTTTCTAAGAATCACTTGGAGATTTTCGGGACCAGAGAAAGAGATGAAGGATGAATAAAAATCTATTCTGAGCAATAGTCCGATGAGACCATAAACATTTAAGGGAAAGGCAGGCTCTGGAAGGATGGCCTTGGACGGCACTGGAATGATGCTCAGCAAAATCCAAGGCAGCAAAGGGCAACACTGAGACAGTTGAAACTTACAGAGGGGAAACTGATGGAAATAACTAATGAGAGGGCAAAATAATTAATCTTAACACAATCAAAAGACAGAAAGCAAAATTCAAAAAACCGAACAAAATGGGAGAAACACACTTTTCATTTCCGTTTTATAATGAAGTCTGAGCAGAGCTATGGTGGCTTAGTCTGTAGAGTCGTGCTGCTAATTCAAAGGCCTTGCCACTGTGGCAATGGAATCCATCAGCGGCGGTGCAGGAGAAAGTGGACTATCTCCTCTTCTCCCTATTTATAGCCTTTCAAAAATCTGCTGGAAGGCCAGCAGTTTACAAGATATAAAAAATGTAAGAAAGTTCTCCACAAAGCTAATCTTCATCAGCATCAAAACCCAGTAATACAATAGCTTGTATGCAAGTCATCTTTATTTTTGTAATAAAAATGTCAAATGTAGAGCATAATTCAATATATTTATATTTCTTAAACTCCAACAAGAAGATTGGGAGAGGAGATGAACTAGACAATATAACCAGAATTGCATGAGGTGGTTATTCAGAGTTAGTTTTTTGTTTGTTGGTGGTTTTTTGTTGTTTTTTTTTTTTAATATAAGCTTTTTATTTTATTCTGGTTTATTTACAAAGTTCATATACATTGTTTTCACACCAAATCTTTTCCATTTCCCTAACCTATCCTTCCCTTCAACCATCAAACTGTGCGACCCTGTGATTACACCGCCACCCGTTCTGAGCCGTGTGCTCCCTCCACCCCGCATACACGTTTTACTAGTTTTGAGAGCTCTAATATTCATGAAGATTCCTGATGAATAAGGTCCTGTTAACACTAGGACTCCAGGTGGTATACTGTACAACCTGCTGTGCTACTAATCAAAAGGCTGCTGGTTCAAATCCACAGTTGTTCCAGAGGAAAAAAAGATGAGCAATCTTCTTTGGTAAAGATAAAAAGCCTGAGAAACTCAAAGGAGGGTCTTTATGAAGTGTCCTTGATTCTACAGCAATAGGCTCAGCTTTGGGTTTGGAAGCAAACGATTACAATAAAGACATTCAGTAGAAGTGTTATAGTATTGTTGTTGTTGCTGTCAGGTGCCATCAACCAACTAGAATTAGGAACCCAAATGAGTCACAAGCGGCTTGATTGTGCAACAACTACCACATACTGGATGAGCTTGGGATGGTGAGAAATCGTGATAATTTTTAAAGATCGTACACACAGATCAAATCCCCTATTAAAACAAGCTTGGAAGTAGAAGTGGCATCCACTTCCACAATAGCTTGCCTCTGGAAACCCTATAAACCTGGAGAAAGCACAGAAGTTATACAGGAAGTGTCCAGGACTTTTGTTCATAGGGTCGCTATGAGCCGCCTGCAACTCAACGGCACTTAACAACAACAACAAGAAGAAAATATTGGTGATAGCTCTATCTCTTATAACTATGTCTATAATTTGGGGAATTTTTTGGCACAAACTTACACTCAAAGAAATTAGTGTTAAAAATCCATATTTAAGTAAACATTGACTTTTTCATTCTTTTTATCAGTAATAAATTTTAACTATTAGATTATTATTCAATCATTATTCAAGTTCTTCTGAACATAACTCTGTGCTGACAATGTAAGTCTGATAAATGCATAATGCCTTCCTTGGCCACATTTAAACTCATACCCTACCTAAAACAGGTAATTCCTATTTTGTGACAATCTCTTTTTAACAAAGCCTGTACTTTCATGAGCTTTCTTTAATACTGATTGGAATGACATCATTTCACGGATTAATCAGGCCATTTCTGAGGCATTACTCATACAATAATCACCCTCAGCTGAAATGTGGGAAGTTTGAGCATCTGAAGTTTGAGTCACTTATGTTTCAGAAGAAAGGTCCAATGATGTATTTCTAAAACTCATCCCTTGAAAACTCTAGGGAGTAGTGTTACATACTCCGACACACTGGCTATCATCATGAGTTGGAACTGACTAGGTAGCAACTAAAAACAAACATAAAACAGACCCTGGACTTTAGATTACTCCTTAAATGCATTGTTAGCACTCTTGAAAGAGTTTTCCCACCTAGGCCTCTCATCCTGGCGATAAGTTATTGACAGATTTGTGAGGTGAAGTCCATATTAAAGAAGTCACATGAAAACTGCTAATCCTCAGAATCTGATGAAGTGGAAAGGATACCCTTTTTAAGGAGATGTATCATGTATTTTAGTATCTTTTTTGAGTAGGGTTTCAGAAAGTCAGTCAGGTGCCTGAGAACAATACAATTTGCCAGGACAGCAGTCCTCTGTTTTGTCCTGATATAGAATCTTCTAAGAGAGTCCTGTCCTTAAAAAGAAAATATTTAATATCACAGACAGAAGTGTTTATGATTTAAAAATATTTAATTTTTCGTGTATGATTATATCTCTGGAGGGAAGTCTTGGTTTATAACCATGACTTAGCATTTTCTGAAGGAGAATGTACCTGATTTTGATCTGCCTGGATGCTTTGCAGTTTCTGGGAGGAACCAGAAACCAGTTTCCTACGTAAACAAATGGTGGTCACTACAGAAAATGAAAGGACTATGCTCAAGTTTTTAGACCATTATGTAGATGAGCACATCACTTTTTGGTAGTATCAGTAAAACCTAGAAGGCAGTTAATAGTGCCAAATCTCAGAATTTATTTCAGACCTCCAGATCCTGATCCGCAGTGCAATAAGATCCCCAACTGGCTCATATGCACATTACAATCTGAGTGCCACTCCAAAATACATTGTTCCAAGTGGCCCATCCAGTCTCAAGATTTAGTCCCCAGTTGATTCATCATCTGTCCTATCATCCATATCCTTGCCATCCTCTCAGTTAGAGAAAAGAAATAATGCTACAAGTAAAGTACTTGTTCTTAAGTGTCATCAAGTCAGAATTGAGTCTTAGCTAGGGTTTTTAGAGGCTGTAAATCATATGGGAAGAGGCTGCCCACCTTTCTCCTATGGAGCTACCGGTGGATTTGAACTGCCTACTTTTGAATCAACAGTGCAACTCTGAAGTAAAGGGTATGAAAACACTTCTTACAGGAATCCAATGAGATATTAAAGGACAAGTGTCAGCTCTGAAATGAGAACAGCTAGAATCCAGTCGCCCTCTGCAAGCTATATGAATTTGAGTTCACTTGTTTTTTCAGCCTTTAAAAAAGGCTACTAATAACACCTCTGGCTCCCTCCCAATAGGTAATGACTATGAGCCCCAAATGAAATAAATGCAGTGAAATCAGTAGAAGTTGGAACTCAATGGCGTTGTTTTATTTTTCCAAGTTTTAGAAGTTTCCTGCCTTTGTGAGGGCACAAAACTTTTCTATCCTCTTCATTAGTAGAAAAAAATTTTCATTTTCCTTCTCTTACAAATGGAAGATGCCTATCTCTGGCACAGTGAAGCAGTACTAAGTTCTGGTTTTCATAGGTAAAACTTCTTTATTTTATAGAGGTTTGAACCATTAACAAACAAGTATAAATTTCATCTACAATGTGGAAGTAAATAATTTTAGAAACTTGGAATCATTTTGAGAAGGAGAAGAAAACAATTAGACACATTTCCACAATGTACCTCATTGTATCCTAACAGCTACTCTCCAAGGCACTTGTTGTTATTCTCAATTTATAAATAAGGTGCCTGAAACTCAGGGAGATTATAAATTCAGCCAAATTAGAACATTAAAGTAGAAGAGTGTGCACTAGAAGCCAGGTTTATCTTATTAAATTATCACATGCACAGTCATCTATCTATTTGTTCAACTGGTTCCAGGCCACAAGCAAATAGAATTAGTTTCCTTTGAAGGGAGTTGAGAAGTTGCTCCATGAGAAAACAGTAAACAGTACAATCAGCTTTGTTTTCAACATAAATTCTGTCCTGACATAAATCCTCAGTGGTTTCCCTCCAACAAAAGACATCAGTCGATGTAGGCCCAACCTCTGTCTCTCATCTAATCTCATCCATTCTTTCTCCTACTCATTCACCTCAACCACCTTATCCTTCTGATCATTCCCTGAACATACCAAGTTATTGACCTCAGGGACTTGGCACTTCTGGTTCTTTTTAGCATTTCTCCATTTGCACGACCCCTTTACTCTCTGCACTCCTCAGCTTCACCTTTCATTTTTCACTTCCTCAAAGACACTTTCCATAATGACTTCATCCAAGGTAAGCTCTTCCCTTCATCTTTGAAGCTTTTCATTTTCTTCTTTTTAGCATGTATCATATTTGATTAAATTATTCACTTATTTGCTTGCTTTTTAGTTTCATGCCTACACCCACACTTTTCTAGGCTAACCTGCCGTGGACAAAAAAAATATACACTTACATTTTGACTGGAGACCTTGCAAAAAACATCCATTCAACAACTTGATAATTGGGGGAAGGGAAAGAGAGAGAAAAGGACGAGGTTGAGGCTGTAGTCTGAAAAGAGGGAGGAGTATAGGTTTTCCAAAAACTTGTTTTAAGAACTTAACAAGAGATAATGGTGAGGGAGGGAAAATCACTTA
The DNA here is from genome assembly GCF_000299155.1 of Elephantulus edwardii. NCBI lineage: Eukaryota > Metazoa > Chordata > Mammalia > Macroscelidea > Macroscelididae > Elephantulus > Elephantulus edwardii. The sequence goes on along the minus strand of NW_006399891.1, from coordinate 563,474 downwards.
AACTTGTGCCTGCTACACAGTACACAGTGATTGATGTCACTCTTCCATCAAAAGTGACCTACTCCAGACAAAATTTATTCCAAGAGTTGAAAACATGCAGTTTTACGTACCTATTTCAAAGGCCTCTGCATCATAGCCTTTTCTACCCCAAATTCCACCTCTTTGATCCAAGTTGAAAGCATTTTTATTCCCCAAATTCCCTAATCATTTGTCTTTTTTTTTCCCTGAGCTGACAGCAAAACCTTCTCCTGGGAGCCTGACAACAGCTGAGCAGCAGCTGGATAGGCTCATGGTCATGCCCCTCCAGTAATCAGGAATGGACAAGGGAGAGAGTAAAGGACAGAGCATGGTTCTGGTATTATGCTGCCCCAAGTAGCTGTATTGATTGGTGCATTGGCTCAATTTGTCAGTGATGGTCAAAACCTCACCTGGTCTCCCACTAGCTGTGTAACTTAAGTAACTGAGCTATTATTCAAAGGAGCCCAGGTCACACTGTTATTCTGTTCCTCAGTTTCTTCATCTATGAAAAGATGAATCACCTCCCTAGAGGGCTATTTTGAGGAAGAAATAAAATCATTGTAAAGAACTGAATACATCCTGGCACAGAATAAACACAACTCTTTTCACTATCATTCTTTCGTGTGTGTCAGAGTGAAATGTTATTATCTGATGAAGATCCATTCATCTATGAACAAATGAATTAGTGTCATAGTTAACACTAAAGAGTTAACATTTTTAGGGGTTGACTCTTCTTGTCTGGGAAAGTGTTCTTTCTGGATTTCTTTTTCTTTCTTTTTTTATAAGGCAAAATATGATGTTTTAAAGGGAGAATGGAAAATAAAGTTAGCAAATCCAGTAAGAGAAAATTCTTGATCCTTAAAATCCTGGCTAAACCCTCGGAACTTCGCTTCAGTGCAAACCTTGTCATGCAGGACATGACTGTGCAAGAAAGAGTGACAGAAAAAAAACTAGGAGAAGAGCATAAGATGAGAGGAACTATTGTGGGAAATTATTTTAAGGAGGGTTAGACAAAAGAGAATATCCTGGATTCTCTTTTGAGGATTCCAAAAAAGAAATAGGCCCAGGATAACTAACAAAAATCAGTCACTTCTCATGGGCGAGACAGTATTCCAAGTGCTTTATGACCTTTAAATTCATTCTAATGCTTCTGGCTACCTTATGAAATCAGTAACTTTATTTATCTTCTCTTTATACATAAGTAAATGGAGGCAGGAAGAGGTAAAGTAGTTTTCCCAAGATCACAAACTTGAAATGAAATCCTTCAATTAAAGGCTCAATATAAATGCAGGGTGGCAGGTATAAGACTGATTTAGAATTGGAAGTGGGGGAATAAAAATACCCAGGATAAAGATGGGCTCTGAGTTTATGTGATTACAATGACGTTATTGAGGACTTAAATTTCAAAAACTAGTGTCATTTATGAAAGTATTTTTAAAACTCTGTTCTCTATTTCATCCACTCCAGTAAAGAAATATTCAGACTGTCCTAGAGAATAAGTCATAGAAGGAATGCATCAATGACTTCTTTTGTTTGGATAAAAAGGAGTTTCAAGCTTGAGAATGTAACTTTTCTATCACAGTTGTAATAATATTTTGTTACTCAAGCCTGCTTGTCTTTTCCTTCTTGCCCCACCAACTACATTTCAGTGATTAAGAAGGGCATAAAAACGATAAAAGAAAAATAGACTTGGTTTAGGCACTGACCACAAATGGTAGCTTAACAAATCCTTGCTCAGTTGGACTGCAGCCAGGAAATTCAGTTAATAACCATCACTTTTCTAACCTTCTTCAAGTGCAAGTGCGCAGCAATTCTTCAGTGGAACAAGTAGTAAGAAAATGCAAAGTATTCTGGCATTTGAAAAAGTTCAGCCATTTAGATTTAATTACGTACATAACTGGTGTCCTCCCATGTGTGAAAACACTGAAGCCAATAAAAAAAATAAAATAATATCTGAGAAAAACAAGTTTACATAGACATGTGAATAATAAAAATTCACTGACTTGTCTCTAGTATTTTCACTCAGAAATGTTCTTACAAACAATAGCAAATGTCTGCTTTTTGAATCCTGTCTTGTTTTGAAGACTTAGGTCAGTCATTTTCCCTAAAGGGGAATTCTTGTGCAATGACTTTTAGGTGGACAGGTTTCAAACATCTTGCTGTTTTAAGTGACCACTACGCTGGTGTTTGCAAGATGTCCAGGAGCATCCTGTTCATCTAGTTTGATCTCTTAAATGCTTACTATCTATTAAATGAGGCTCCAAGTGTTAGGGGGAAAAACCATTTCACATTGAATCTCCCTCAAAACACACTCAAGAGAAACTCTGCAAACTCCTGCAAAGCCATTTTTCTAAAGAGATGTTCAGCCTATCAAAAATGTCCTCAGAACAGATTACAAGAACAATAATAGACTTCTCCCCAATAACAGTAACAGGGTCCAATTTTGATCTTCATGTGTTTTCCAATGTAATTATGTTGAACTGTAATTTCCTGTGAATGCAAGTGGGGGAAACTGGAGTTTTGTCATCTGGGGCATAACCTTGCCAAGTGTTCATTATTTGACAATGGAATCACTTCATTTTCAAAGTTCCCACTTGTAATAAAATTGAATGGAGGGAAAAAAAAAAACCCCAACATTTTCTGAAAACAAACTTTGTGAAATAATTTCTTGATAAACTCTGTAGCTCTGCTTAGCTGTGTTAAAGGCACAATCTAATCTCTGCTGACACTTTTCTGAGGAAAAGGGCCAGTCAGCTGAACAAATTTCACATCTGTTGTTTGTATGAAAATGAAAATGTAGCAGACCTAAGGGTTTCAAAACTACCCACAGTTTCAAGTGGGGAAATGAATAAGTAGTAGGGAAGACTTTTCCTTTCTCATTAAATTTTAACGTTCTTGGGTTTTCATTGGTTCATTCAGAAACAAAAATGGCTCTCTCTCTCTGGCATTGTGACAGATCTTATCTTGCTTTCTGCATCACGCTTAAATCTCATTTTAGAGAGATTTTGGCTAGAACATTTTTTTTTTAAGTTTGGCATTTTATTCTGGAGTTCTTTTATCCATTATTTGAGAGTTCTTCAAGAAGTCTCATTTAACAATGAGAAAGAGGAAAAGTTTAGAGGCAATTTCACCCCGAATTTCTTAACTCTCTTGTAATGATGGATTTTGAAGTGTAGATCTGGATCTTGCTCTTATTTCTGAAAATATTTTCTGCTTTTGTTTGTGTAAATGTTTATAAGTTAATAATTCTATGTCTTTATCCAATAACAACAATCTTGTATGAAGAATTAAGTATGAATGTTTTCTTTCCCAAAATGTGCTATAGATGATTGGGAGTCCCTCTGAGCTTTTTAGAAATATTAGTTTTAGGTCATTTGATGTTGACACTAATTATGTATCTAAAAAGGTCATGTTATTTAAGCATGCTTTGCATTTCTCCTCTACCCCCCTCTATTTCTCACTTACGTATTTCTTTACTTGAACTAGTTTACTTTACTAGTTTCTCTAGTTAAATATTTGCCTCATAGGCCAACAACCCTCCACTCCCAGGCTATACCCAAGTTAATTGAACTGTTTAATAAAATTCATTATGTCCTGTCACAAAACCTTTCACGCAAAAAAGAATTCCTTCCACTTGCAAAATTTTAGGAAATAGATTAGTAAAAAGTTGTCTGATTACAGCTGTTAGTGCAAGAAACAAAGCCCGGACCTGTATTTTGCAAGCCTTTTATTTCCATATTTCCAAAGAGCTTTCTGCACAATTTTTCATAAATGGATATTTTATGCTTTACATAAATACAATTTTCATAAATTGGAGGCAAGCAGCAAGAATAAATTTTACTAACCTTAGTGTGTTCAGTCTTGATGTTGGTGAGTGGGACAGGTAGGTCTGGCAAGCCTGAGGACGACATCTCTGATAGGACTCCTGGAATACAGGTGACAGGCTCAGTGATTTGGTTCAGCTTGCTAGAGCTCTTGGCTCTATTTGTTCCTTTTTATCTGAACGGGCTAAGGTTGATTTGCATACGGAGATATGATTGGATGAACAAACTTGGAGCCCTAAGAAAAGGACACTACTTATTTGTAACACCTAGGGCAGGAAGTCTTTGACTTTAAACTTAAATCCTTAAGAAACCATCGCTCTCCCAGCACTGAAGCTGCACCTGGACACAGTGCACTATTTGCAGAGGAATTAGTTCACAAAGCTGAAATCTGCGCTGAGGGTCGACAGCACAGCTGCTCTGGCCTCCAAAGCTGGTATTACTAGTATTATTATTTTGTATTTTTGTGTTATTATGGAACTTTTCATTCTCTAACATTTTAGAATTAGAGATTAAAAATTAGGATTAAAAATGACTCTTACAGGGTAACTGTTCTCAAGAAAAGCTGATGAAGACAGGACATTTACTATCCTGTTGTTTGGGAAAGAAAGTTCATGATGCAAATCAGATTTTTTTTTAAAAAATCTATGTAATGTTTTTACAATACTTGATAAGCAGACTTTCTGTGATTTCAGGACCTATGAAATGTTATTTTTAGTCTGTATCTTACTTAGTAATATAAAGTCAGTAGGGTACTTGAGAGGATTCCACAGTATTCTGCCATATACAACCTCGCACAGCATTAGGCCTGTTACATCTCAATTTCACAGAATTCATCTGTATTTACCAGAATTTCTACAAGCAATTGTACAGAAAATGTTAAGTAAGAACCTCAAAAGAATAAAATACTTAGAAAGAATATTGCAAGTTGAGAGCATTATAAAAAAGGTAACTTTTAACAGTATTATGCCCTTTTTAAGGTACAATGCTTTATTGTATTAAAATTGGTAAAAGTTACAAGGGAAACAATATTACAAAATAAAGAAAACTCCTTTGAATACTTGCAACTTTGTTAAGAATGTTTTTGTGGTTATTTTGTACCTTGGGTCCACCTACTTATAGCTTGCTGACCCTTCAGTGGGTTTTCAGAAGTAGGAAATCTCATAGGACTGGATTGATCATCTGTCGGACCTGAGCAGCTGGCAGATTTGAACAGGGTGCCGTAGGGTTGACAATTCCTTACCACTAGGCTCCCAGAAGTTCCTTTGTTAAGAATAGTTTTTCATTTTGTTTTTTTCAATGAAAATTGGCAACTCTTTTTGAGTAGTAGATTTAGATAAGGGAATTAACATTTATTGAATAGATACTAAAAGCAAGTGTAGAAACATGCCTTTTCTGCCTACATGAATACGGAATCCCTAGTTTAAAGATACGAAGACAGTAAGGAGGTTACTCATTGTCGTAGCATTAATAAGCACACAATTGGAATTTGATCTCAAGACAACCGAACTTCAAAATTCTATTTCTTATTTCTATTTATTGTCTCTTCCCTATTATCCAGTATATAATTCTTAAATGTATCTAAGAAATTGCTGCTTCGATTCTCTGGGTCAACAGACCCCACTCACAAATATTCCAGCTTAATCTATCATTCATCTAACACAGGAACTTGCAATGTTTTTCTGTATATGAATAAATAATAAATGTTTTGACCTCTGTTGCAATTAATGGACTCTATAATAACTGTAGTGTGAATATATTTATAGATAACAGGTATAAAAAGATCAAGGGTCACTTTCAGATGACTGTACCTGACCTTTACCAATTCCACGACATCAACAACACAAAACCAGTTCCACAAGGTCAAACATGTCTCCATACTTCCAAACCTCTAGCCCAGCAACAATCTTACTGTTTGACTAGGTCTAAATTCCATTGCAGTAGCTCACAGACCACAGAGAACTGAATTAGGGAAGTCAATCATGTGCTTGTAATTCAGGTTGGTAGCAACATACAATCACTCAGTCAGGGCAGCTTCTAAAATGTGCTCACAAGCACCTTAGCCTTGAGCCTTGCTGCTTTAGGCCAGTTTTATGGAACTCTTTCAGTCTTGACAATTATGGCTCTTGTCTTTCCTAGTCATTTAACAAACTTGGGCAAAGGCTCCTAGTTCTGGTTCCATGAGGTAGCATTTCCAAGGTCAATTCCATCTTACTTCAGATCTCTGATTCTTTACTTCAGCTGCTATGATTGCTACTCTGATAGGCCCTGATCTGGCTAGTGCATGAATCTCTGGCCCTGAAGGGCACACTGAATTCTCTTGTTTCATCTTTGCTGGTGAGAATTGAGAGTCTTCAATTCTGCTGCTTGATTTGCTCAATTTAATGGCAAGAGAAGCCAATTCCCTTATAGATTGGCTAGGCATGCCCTATTCATATCCCACCCATTCACATGATGAAGTCAGTTAATGGATAGGGAAGCCATTTTGAACTATAAACCCTTTATATCACAGTAGGTACATGCATAGGTGTAGATACATTCTGATAAAAACCAATTTGAAAAAGTAGATTTTAGGTCAGATTTTCTCACAGCCTGTAGCTGGTTAAGTCCCTATATACTAAGGAAATATATTGTCTAAAACTGTCTTCATTCTTCTAGTATCATGCTTGGAGCCCAATTAGAAATGTCTGTGTTTTTTCTACTTTTGTTCTCTCTTCTCTTCAGAACATTCTGATTGTTTTCCTAATCAAAAGTGTGATCTCATTTCAGGGATTATGTTTTATTTAAGGTATACACATTATTTCATGACTATAGTTTCACAATTTTGCACAACTTTTACAGCTCCAGAATGTATGGAGTTAATGAGAATTTACAGTTCTTTTCTGCATATTCCCCATTTGAACAGGATTCTTCTATGGACTCTTGGAGAGAAATACTCAGCAATGGTAGCCAGGAACTCACTGACAAGAAGGCAGTGGTTCATGGATACAATGATTCCTTTTCTTCCTCCTGTTCCTGATACTCTCGGTCCTTCCAAGTGAATTCGTGGTGTTGGTGTGTGTCATTGAATCGGAACCAACTCATAGCTGCTTGCTCCAGGGGGACTATCTTGACTTCTCGTTAGCTTTTAAGACCCCAGGCCATATGTAGTGAAGTAGGAAGTAGAGCAGAAGCATAAACGTGTTTTTAGGCCAGTTAACTGAGATGTCTTATAAAACCATGATCGTAAAATTGCAAACCAAGAAAATAAACACTATGTTTGATTGTACAAAAGTAGCCCTAGCAACTACATTTTGTTGTTGTTATAGTGGTAAATTTATCTATTACACAATGTTTGCCATTTCAAATTTTTGCAGATATACAGTTTTTGATAGAATAATCAGTTGTGCAAGACTTAATGTGAATTTTTTTTCCATCTCTCTTAACTCTTTCCCCCCATTCCCTTGCCTCTGGTGACTACAAAGAAATACTGATGTCTTTACATTTACATATGCTCTTTATGATCCTTTTATAATAGTCAAGTCATAATATCCTTTTTTTTAAATTTTCTTGTTTTACTTTGCAAAATATTGAGTTAAATGTAAAATTACACAACAGCTGTTACATAACTTGCAGGTTGGTGCTCCAGCCATGTGCAGACAGCTGTGTTTTTGAAGCTTTCTTCTTGTTCCAGCTTCATTCATACGTTCAAACACTGATTTTTCTTTATTGATGCTCACACAGTGAACCTCAAGACTCTATAGTACAAATGGCATATCACAAGGCTCCTGTATGCTCATCCTTGATTGCATTTCATGGGGTAATTACGTAAGAACAGTCCCCTTTATACCAGGCATTACTGAATGTGTGCAGAAGGAACAGCATCAAAGAAATGCTACCACGCCTGCCCAATTTATTCAAACAAATATTTACTAAGCATGTTTTATTGTAAAGCATTGTGACTGGAGGACTGATAGTTCTCCAACTTTAACCCTACTTGAAAAGCATGCTTTTCTGTCCCAAACCCACAGGGCCTCCTGAGATTTTATTTTTGAAGTAAACATCACCTTGTCTCTGTTCTATCATCCTGTTCATGAAAGGTGAGGTAAGCATCACTACCATGAACCTTATTCATGAAAGAATATATACCTAGGAAGGGTTCTATGAAGTAAAATAACTCCCTTTCTTTATATAGGGAAATATGTCTTGATGAGAGTACAAAGGCCAAAGAAACACATTTCAAGATTAGATCTAGAGTTGTATATTTTAATGGTGTTCCCAGGTTATCCAGAAATAAAGGGATTGGCACTTGAACTTGAGATAACAGGTAGGGTACAAATGGCTGCTACAAATAACTGCTCACTGAATGGTTGGAGGTTGGTGTCCCCCTAGAGGCACCTTGAAATAAAGACTTGATGATGATCTTCTAAAAGTCAGTCGTTGAAAACTCTCTGGAGCACAGTTCTGCCTTGACACGCATGGGATTGACATGAGTTAGAAGGGACTTGATGCAGATGGTGAAGTGAAAGTATTGGTGAAGAAATATTGATTTTGGTGAAAAGGGGAAGGAGTGCTGAATCTTTCTTCTTTAAGACAAGTGAGATTGCGTAAGTGTGTGAGTTTACATGTACTTGTGTGCAATAAATAAGCTCTCACACACTGACACATATATGTGTATATTTAAACATATATGTGTATGCAAATATATATACTTAGATATATGTATATATATGTCTATCCATCAATCTTTTGACACACATATACATAAACATTTGTACACGGAGATATGAGTCACAGAATGTTCAGGATGTGCAAACACTGTATTCTATATAAATACTTATGTTTGTATTCATTTAATGGCTACATAACTCCCTTATTTATAAAGTTTTCTGTCTCTCCTTAAAATCTTAGAGTCTCTCGGTACACGACATTCTTTGAGAATCATCCAAAATCCTGTTGAGAATTGAAAGCCCAGAATAGCCTCAGCCCAGCCTCTTTTAAGAGATTGATTCACCAAACTACTGGACAGGGACTCACCAATAGACAGCACCAGAGACAACGTAGGTTCAGCTGCTGCCCTGATTAAGGACCTGCAGTCCTTGTTGTAGCTCAAGGGTTGTCCAGAGCTGTAGGTTGGAGCTGAGTCGGGGCAGTGGTAGAAGTCAAGTCTTGGTACCAAAAACACAGCCACTTCCCCTACTGTAGACCTTTTGAAACAGTGCCTCCTCCGGGCCCAACTAGTATACATGGGTCAGATGTGGCCTAGTCTGTTGTGTGTGTTGTATCCTTATCTAAATATTTACACACAGAGACAGGTTGAAAGAGAAAAGAAAATAGTTTATCCATCTCCTGGATCTGGGAAGATTTCCAGCCATTTGATTGTGAGCCATGATTATATCAAGAAACATGCAGACTATGATGTCAACTGTTGTTTAAATTACTCTCACATTCACAAGGAACTTTTCTAGAATATTGATCAACCATCAGTTACTGAAGAGATTATGGTGCCTAGCTGCCTTTCACTTGTATGTGTTATCAAAATAAAAATAATTTCTATTTTAAAAATACAACTTACATGGTAATACAAATAATTAAAAATGAAATAATAAATTCACCTTGCCCACTTGTTGTTGTTAAGTGCCGTCAAGTTGAGCGTGACTCATAGAGATCCTATGAAGAACAGGTCTGCATTCTGTCATATGATGTGCCATCCTCATCATTTATGACATACACTTGAGCTCATTGCTGCAGTCACTGTGCCAGGCAATCTCATGAAGAATCTTCCTCTCTTTACCCTTCCCTCTGTTTTTCCAAACATGATATCTATTTCTGAAGTATAGCATCTCCTAACAATATGTCCAAAGTATGTGAGATAAAGTTTTGTAATCTTTGCCTCCAAGGAACATTCTGGCTGCACTTTCTCCAAAGCATATCTGTTTGCTCTTTTGATGAATATCCATGTGATATTCTTTACTCTTCTCGAAATCTACTACAGCTCAAAGGCATCAGTTCTTATTATGTCATCACTATTGATTATTTAGCTTTTAAAAGACCACAGCCTAAGTCAGAGGCACCTTAGCCTTCACACTGACATCATTGCTTCTCAATAATTTGGAGAGGTCCCTGACTGCAGACTTCCTCAATGCAATATGTCTCCTCATATCCTGACTGTTGTTACCATGGGTGTTGATTTGTGGATTCAAGTGAGATGAAATTATTGACAACTTCAATCTTTTCTCTACCTATTATGATGCTGCCTATCAGTCCAGTGGTTAAAATTTTTGTTCTCTTCTTGTTGAAATCTAACCCATATTGAAGGTTGTTGTCTGATCTTCTTCAGGAATGACATCAACTCCTCATCACTTTCAGCGAACAAGGTTACATTATCTGTATTAACTCAGATTGTTTAATGAGTATCCCCCCGATCTTAATAAATTATTCTTTATAGAGTCCAGTTCCTTGAGTGATGTTCTCCCCCACCCCCACTGCATTGATGAGAAATGGAGAGAACAAACAATTCTGATACACACCATCCTTCATTTTAAATCCTGCAGTGTTTCCTTCCTTGCTTTGTAGTTTCTTGGTTTCACATGAGTAGAACTAAGTGTTCTGGGATTCCCATTCTTTTACATGTTAACCATAATTTGTTATGATCCACACAGTCAACTGCCTTTGCATAGCCAAAAATGCACAAGTGAACATTTTTATGGTAATCTTTTGTTTCAGCCAGGATCTGTCAAACATCAGCTATGATGTTCCTGGCAGAATGGCCTCTTCTGAACTCAGCTTAAATTTTCAACAGTTTTCTGTAAATTTGCAGTTCCAGCTGTTTGTGGGTGACCATCAGCAATATTTTGCTTGCATATGATATTAATGATATTGTTTTTTTTTATTTCATTATTTTTTGTGTGTACCGTCAAATCAGATCTGACTGGTACAGGAGGACATTGTTCCTCCTCCAGCAGAGCATCTGGTGGATTTGAACTGTGCACCTCTGAACTTGCAGTTGCTGCTTCTTGCCACCATTAATGATATTGTTTGATTATTTCCATATTCTCTTGGATCACTTTTCTTGGGAATGGGAACAAATATAGATCTTTTCCAACCAGGTGGCCAGACAGCTCTCCTCCAAATTTCTGGTAAGCACTTCCAAGGCACGTTAATTGACACATATTAATTGATATTCCATCAAGTCTTGGGGCCTTATTTTTTTGTCTTCAATGCAGTTTTAGTGTCTTCTTTTATTACCATTAACTCTTCTTCATATGCTACTTCCTGAAATATTTCAGTGTCAAGCAATTCTTTTTGATTGTGACACTATGTACACTTTGGATGGCTTTGATGCTTCCTAAGTCGTTTGAGATTTTGTCCGTAGCATCTCTCAGTATCGACACTTAACACTTGATTTTTTTTTTAACTCTTTCAGCTTAAGAAATGCTGAACGTACTTTTCCCCTTTTATTCTCCAACTCCAGCTCTCTGCCCGTCCCACTATAATACTTTTTTTCTTTATCTTTTCAGACTACCCTCTGAAGTCTTCTGTTCAGCTTTTTTACTAGAGCATTTCTTCCCTACGTTTTCTCTTCCTTAATAATTCAACAGTTAATATAGCATTTAATTCAATTAACTAATTAAAATAGTGAGCTATAGTGGTCTACTGGTAAGAAGTTTCCCTGTAACCCAGCTGTTCCGGTGTGGGCAGTCTCATCCCAGGTGAGTTACGGTCTCCAAAAACAACCTGCTGGAGGATTAGTTGTTTGTCAGTTCAAATTCAATGATGCTCAATGAGAAAGACGAGAGAGAGAGAGAGAGATTGCAGGACAGTGACAGGCTCAGATCTGTTGTTCAAAGGGTTGTGAGTTATAGCTGATTACAGAGCATTTAACAGCTCTATCATCTATCTATCTATCTATCTATCTATCTATCTATCTATCTATCTATCTATCATCTATCTCATCTATCATCTATCATCTCCATCATCTATGTTTCTATCTATATCTAGGAAGATCTAGTAGCCTTGTGGGTGAGAAGTTGTACTGCCAACCCACAGTCTCATAGTTTCAAATCAATGAGTTGTTCTGTGGTAGAAAGATAGGCAACTTCCTCCCATGAGATTTGTTGTTGTTGCTATGTGCCGTTGAGTCGTTTCCGACTCATAGCGACCCTATGCACAACAGCCCTAAACCCTGCTCTATCCTGTGCCAACCGCACCGCCTCTGACACACCCATCCCGATTA
>NW_006399891.1:540298-549284 GCF_000299155.1 Elephantulus edwardii | reverse complement strand
ATTGATTTTACAAAATTCAATCATTCTATCTCCAGCCTCATTCCTGTCACCAAGCCCATGTTTTCCGACTACTGATTCTTCTTCACTGTTCCCAACTTTTGCATTCCAGTCACCCATTATTATCAATGCATCTTGATTGCATGTTCAATCTATCTCCGACTGTAAAACAACTTCTGAAAACTCACTGGAGAGTCAGCTATGAGTCAATCCCACCTCTGAGGCACATAACAAGAAGAATGTTACACACCGGAACCCCCTACACACAATGAGTAAAGAAACAGAAGAATCAATATATTTGAGGTGTGCTGTTAAAGAGGAATACTAAATACCCCATGGACTGTCTTTGAGAAGGTACAGCCAGAGTGCTCCTTAGAGGAAAGAAAGGTGAAGCTTCATTGCACATATTTTGGGCATGTGGTTAGGAAAGGACATCATACTTCAAAAGGTGGAGGTTCAATAGAAGAGAGGAAGGTTCTTAACAAGTTTCAGTGACTGTAATAATGAGCTCAAATATTTTAGATATGATGGGGAAGACACAGGATTGGACAGGGGTCCGGTCTTGTTCATTGTATAAGCCATAGTTGAGTGTTTGGGTGGCCTAGTGGTGAGAAACTACTGTAATCCCACAGCCACATGGTTCAAATCCACTAGCTGCTCAATAGGATGGGCAGTCTCCTCCTCTGTGATAAACTACCTCTGAAAACCCTCAGGAGGGTCAGAAATGTGTTGGTTCTGAATTGACGGTATATAATAACAGCATGCTTTATAAAGAAATACGCAAAACTTAAGTGTACATCTTGATAAGATTTTATAAAATGAAATAATCATTAGTAAAGTGAAGAACTACAACTATAGAAACACACTATCACTCACTTCATGTTCCTCCCAATAACTGGCTCCTTTCTCCTCACTTCATCACCAATAATCCTAACTTCTAATATCATAGATTCTTTTTCATGATTTAAAACTTGATATCAGCAAACTCACACAGACTCATTTTACATGGAAATTCAGAGGTGTAAATCATCTGACAAATTTGTCAAAGCATGGTTACAGGTAAAAAAAAAATATTCTTTCCACCCCTAATATACTCACATGGATGATTTATTAACGTCTAAGAAACATAGAATAATACATGGAAAATAAACAGCATGACCCTCCAGTGGATTTTGGGGTCTATAAATTGCAAAAAGGAGAGTATTCATTTTCTCCCTAAGGAGCTGGTGATGGATTTTTGACTGGTAACAGCAGTTAAGAAATCAAAAGACGTGTTGGATTGGGGAAAATTGCTGTCAAGGACTTTGAAATATACTCTAATATACTAAAGAGCAATGGTGTCAGTTTAAAAACAAAGGTGCTCCTGATCGAAATAATGATTCAAAGAAATAATTCAAATATTAAATCAAATAATTAATTACTTCTTATGCATGTGAAAGTTGCATAATGATTAAGATCACAAAGATAAATCATTTTAGCTGTGGTTTTGGAGAAGTTAAAATACCCTATGGACCTTAAATAAAGAACTAACAAGTCAGTGTTTAAGAAAATGCAGGTAAGGTTGTCCTTGAAGGCAAAGATGGTGAAACTTTCTCACATACTTTAGGCCTATTTTCAGGAGACACCAGTTTCTGGAAAAGGACATCATGGAAATGTGGTGAGTTAGAGAAACACAGGAACATTTTCAAATAGATGGATTGGCACAGTGACTGTGACAGTGGACTCAAGCATATTAGAGATTGTGAGGATGGTATTGTATAGGGCAGGATTCAGAGCTTTGTTAATAAGATTGCTATAGCTACGAGATCAAGTACATCAGAGATGATAAGAATGGCACAGAATAGGACAGGGTTGTTCATAGGGTAGCAATGAATTGTACTTGACTAGACAGCACCTAATAAAAACATAAGTCATAGTTTATTCAATGGCTCCTAACAACAACAACAACAACAAAAACCAACAATTAAGAAACAAACAAATGGAAAAAAAATATTTAACATCCCAAGCCCTTATTACATGGGACAAATCTGCTTGAAAGGATCTCTTTAAAATGATAATGATGTAACTTTAAAGACTAAGGTGAACCTAAGCCAAGTCATGGTATTTCTAATTACTTCCTGTACATGTGATTTTAAAGTATCTCAGGTAATTCAGAATCATTGACACAGGTCTATGTATTCATGCTACAATCACCTGGAGCTGAGCAGCAGTTCTCAAAGTGTTGATGAGCAAATCTACATTACCTGGAAACTGACAGAGAGAAATTACCAGGACCTATCTCCAAAGACTGAATCAGAAATTCCGTAGTGATGCCTCCCATTTTGTGCTATGACAAGCTCTCCAGGTATTTATTTTATTAACACAATTTTTTAATTTTAATCGTGATTTTAATGAAAGTTTATAGAAAAGTTACATTTTTAATTCATTCATTATTGTACATTTTACTCCCTTCCCCTCCTCCAGTTCACTTTTTAAAAAAAATATTCTTTCATTATTGCACAATTATGTTCCTGCCCCTTACTCCTCTTTGCAATGTACTTCTTATTCTGGGCTGTTGTCATATGGATAATGCCTAATCATATATTCCTTCTAAATAGTTCTTTCCTTTGTCTGTTCCAGTGCAGTGTTCATTATTTATCCCCTCTTTTCTTAGTTTCCCCCCAACTTCCATGTGTTTCTGACTCACAAGTTTAAGTATCATGGCACTATTGAACATGTTTTCATTACTTGCTCTTCACGGTGACTTGTACATAACAGAATAAAAGAATACCAGTTCCTGCACCATTGTTGTGATCTTCAGTATGTGTGAGCCTTAGGTTGTGTTGTCTGTTAATCCATTTCTTTGAAGGTTTCTGTGTTTTCTTTGGCCCTTTCCTTTATCAAACCTGTATTTTTTAAAAGATCTCACTTATCTATCCACTTAAAAGGCTCACTTCACATTGGACTGCTGCCTGAAAGGTAAGATGTTCAAGTCCAGCCACTCCTGCGTGGGAGGATGATGAGCAGTCTCTGTCCACAAAGAGTTACAGCCTCTGAAACCCCATGGATAATTGTAAAGGGAACAGAAGCGAATCAACAGCAGTCGGCTTGGT
Organism: Elephantulus edwardii; assembly: GCF_000299155.1. Classification (NCBI taxonomy): domain Eukaryota; kingdom Metazoa; phylum Chordata; class Mammalia; order Macroscelidea; family Macroscelididae; genus Elephantulus; species Elephantulus edwardii. The sequence continues at coordinate 546,195 of NW_006399891.1, read as the reverse complement.
TTTGGATTTTTTTAATTAAAGTAACCCTCGTGCATTATATATTGGTCTGATAACTAAAAATATAGATGTTCAAACTTTCAAGCCACTTCTCCGGACACATATGATATTTAGTGGCTACTCTGTAGTCCCTAAGGCACACAGTTCAAATCCACCAGCTGCTTTGGTGGTAATCTCCTCATGTGCCATTTCCTGCCTTTGAAAACCCTCTGGAGGGTGTGGTATGGGTCAGTTCCAACTTGACAGTACACAACAACAACAACAACAACAACAACAACTAAAATAACTCCTCATATAAATATTTATAACCTCAGAAACTTAATGAAAGGTCAACCATGAGTTACAATGGGCCCAAAAGCAGGGAGTTTGGGTTTTTGCTTTCGATGGAGTAGTGAGTTCCAAGTTGTGCTGCTAACCATAATGGTTTGAATCCACCAGACTGTCAGTGAGAAAGACATGAGAGTCTACTTCCATTAACATGGACAGTCTAAGAAGGTCTTTGAAGGGACACTGTGAGTTGGAATTGATAACAGCAGTGAGTTTGATTCGTTTTAGTTTATTATTTATTCTAACCTCATATCACTCAATTATATTACCTTCTGAATCACTTAGTTTGCATTTCAAGACACTCAAATGAGTCAATTATAGTTTCCTCAAATGAAATTGCTCTCTTGGGTTTCCTATTTGTGATTATGACTGAGAAATAATTTTGATATTTTAAAATTGAGATTTCTAGGGTCAATTACATTCATATAATTTTCACTTAAATGCCACTTTTGGTATGACTGTTTATGGTAAGAAAATTTAAATACCTACCCAAGATCAGTTTCAAATGTGACCTGGGTATGATTCATTTTGGGGCAAATTCTTCTCCATGTATATGCCTGATAAATTAGAAAACAAGTTATCTGCTTAAATACAATGATGGGACAGACACTGGCTAGACATTCCCATTCTGAAGGGGAAAGAATAGAAGGGATAAAGGGATCACTGGTCCAAAGCAAGTCTGAAATCCAGCAAGGCAAGTTCCATTAGGTTTCAAGGCCTGAGCCTAATCCTGTGTGGCTCAGTTCCCTGTCCACTGAGCTGAGCAGCTGTAGCAGCCAGCAGTCATCTCTCTGGAGCTTTGTGTCTTTTGCATCAGCACATGACTCTCATAATTATTTTCACTTTATAGTAGACCTTGAAGTCAGATTTTGTAACTCCACCAACATTGATTTTTCTTTTTTCTTTTTTAAATTTGATCCTTGATGTGTCCCTACAAATTATAGAATAATTTTGTTCGGTTTTACAAGAAAGCCAACTGGCATTTTAATTGAGATTTTGGAATCCATGGTGCAAATGGTTTAACTCTGGAGTACTAACCACACAGGCTGGCAGTTTGATTCCATTGTCAGGCCCAAGAGAGGCCAGACCTGGTGATTTTCTTCTGAAAACTCACAGCTTTGAACACCCTATTTGGGACAATTATACTCAACACAGAAGGGGCCATCATGAGTTAGAATTGACTGAATGACAATGAATTACAGTAATTGATGCCTTTGAGCTGTGTACTATTGGAGAAGAGTACTGAATAGCCATGCCATGGACTGCCAAAGGAACAAACAGGTATGACTTGGAGAAATAGCAGCTCTAGTGGACCTTAGAGTCTAGGATGGTAACGCTTCATATCACATATTTTGAACATGTTGTTTGGAGGGACTAATCCTTGGATAGGGACACTGTGCTTCCAAGGGTGAAGGGTCGAGTAAAGAGAGGAAAACCTTCAATGCAATAGATTGACATAGTGATTGTTGAAATGGGCTCAAGTATGTCAAAGATAGAATAACAGAGGATAGAACATGGTTTAAATATTTTGTTCATAGGGTTGCTATGAGTTGTACTTGACTTTAAGGCATGCAACACCAACAAATGCAATGACAACAATATAGATAACTTTTTGTGGAATTGACATCTTAACAATATTGGATTTTCTGAGTCATGGACATAGGGATGTAGTACATATGTATGTATTTATTTTTATTTTACTGATAATAGCTTATAATTTTCACTGTGTGGGTCTTACATATTTTTTATGATTTATAGGTATTTAATAGGGTTTTTATACAGTTATAAATGATATCTTTTACTTTTTGCTTTTCTTTTTTCACTAATATGTAAGATGTAATTGATATTTTTTGTCATTGTTTATGAATTTATATCATGAAACTGTCCATGTTAGTTCCAAACTTATTAGTTTCATTACTAATAGATTTCATAAAATTTTAAACAGTGATTAGAATGTTTTAATTTCCCTCTCAATCTATTGTTATTGTGGTCAGCTGCTATCGAGTAGCATATGACTCCATGACTCTATAAACTGTGGATCGGGAACCCTGCCCTCTTCTATGTCATCCTCATCAACTCTGCCACACTTGAGCCCATTGTTTCAGTCACTAGCTTAGTCCTTCTCATTGAGGGTCTTCCCTTTCCTTCGTTGGCCCTCCACGTTTCCAATCATGATGTTCTTTTCCAATTGCTGGCTCCTCTTAACAACATACTCAAATTTAGGAGATAAAATTTTACCATTTTTTTTCCTCCAAGAAACATCTTAATTGCACTTTCTCCAAGGTTATTCATTGTCTTGCCAGTTCCTGACATATTTAGTACTTTTCTTAAGCCACACAACTCAAATACATCAATTTTCCTGTAATTCTCAGATACACAACATGTAACTGAAAAGACAAAGACCACAGTGTACCTTAGTCTTTAAATTGACATGCTTGCTCTTCAGAGACCTCTGAAGAGGTCCCCGACTGCAAACATTTCCAATATGCCAAGTCTTTTGATTTACTGACTACTGTTATCAAGGGTATTGACATGGATTCAAGTAAGGTGAAATAATTGACAGTTTCTGTCTTTTCTCCATCTAACATGATATTGTCTTTTGGTCAAGTGGTGAGGATTTTTGTTTCCTTGATGCTGATATGTATTCAATACAGAAGACTATAGTATTTGATTTCCTGCATAAATGTTTCAATCCTCCTTACTTTCAGCAAGTAAAGTTTTGTTATATGTGTAATACTGATTGTTGACGACTCTTCATCAGATCCTGATGTCATTTTCTTTTTCATAAAGTTATGTTTTTCTAATGTTCTGTTTAACACATAAACTGAACAAATATGGAAAAAAGGATACAGTTCCAACACACACCTTTCTTGACTTTATTTTTTTACTACTTTTTTGTTATTATTATTTTAAAAAATTATTATTAATTTCAATGAAAGTTTACAGAGACTTTAGATTTCCATTCATTCATTGTTGCACTTTTCTCCCCTCCCAACTGTTCCCCCTAGTACACTACTCTCTTGGAAAAGTAAAAGAAAAATTCTTTCATTGTTTTACAATCCCTCCCCACAGGTCCACTCCACTATGCAGCCTTCGCTCTGGACTCATGTCATGACAAAAATACCTGATCATATATCCCTCTTAGACAGTTTTCTCCCTCATCTGTTTCAATGCAGTGAACATTATTGAACCCATCCTTCTTGGTCTCCTCGCAACACCGAGGTCAGTCCTGTTTTACAACAATGGCAGCATGCAGTATTTGTCCTTTTGTGACTGAGATATTTCACTCAGTATAATGTCCTGCAGGGCCATGCATTTTGAATAGTATTGCATGAGTTCCTTATTTTTCAATGCCGTGTAATATTCCATTGTGTGAACATACCACAGCTTCTCTATCCATTCGTTGGTTGATGGGTACTTAGGTTGTTTCCAACTCCTTGCTATTGTGCACAAAGCCACAATAAACATGGGTGTGCATATGTCTGCTTGGATGGCAGTTATGGTCTCTTTAGGGTATATTCCCAGTAGTGGACTTGCTGGGTCAAATGGTATCTCTTTTTGCAACTTTTTGAGAAAGCACCATACCGCCTTCCACAGTGGTTGCACCATTTTACACTCCCACCAACAGTGAACAAGGGTTCCAGTTTCTCCACAACCTCACCAGACTTTTCTTGACTTTAAGTTATACAGTGTTCTCTTGCTCTAATTTGACAACAGCTTCTTGGTCTCTGTATATGTTCACATAAGCACAATTGTTCTAGGATTCTCATTCTTCTCAATGTTAGTAATAATTTCTTTTGATATACAGTGAAACACCTTCGCATAGTCACTAAAACACAAGTAGACATCCTTCTGGTACTCTCCAATTTCAGGCAAGATCCATCAGATAAAAGCAATGTGGATGCATTTAATTTTGTTTTCTTGTTGATTTCACTGACTAAAGGAGCTCTAGTGGCTTTGTGGTAAAACGGTGAAGTGCAATTCCAAAGGCGTTAGTTTCGAATTCACCAGGTGCTGCTTCAGAAAAGGATGAGCAGGTCTCCTCCTGCACAACATGAAGCCTCTGAAAACCTGCTGGAGGGTCAGCTATGAGTCCATTCCAATTGGATGGTACACAACAGCAACAAAGGAGCTCTGTAGGGAGTGGAGTCGCTGCTCATCTCCTCCTAGGGATGTTGCCTCTCTAGTCATTTAAATCTCCCAATGGCAAGATGGGCAATTTCCTCTTTCTAGATTTACAGCTCTGGATCCTGCTGAAAGGTCAGGAATGTGCCGACTATGACTTGATGTCAATGAGTTTTCATTATCCAGAATATGGAATAAAATAATTATTAGAGGCAGTGAAAGCAAAAGACCCTTGTCTTATTTCTGATTTTATTATTGATTTTCAAATAGTAAACCAACATTCAGTTCTAAAGGACCAAAAGATTATGATAAAATGTGTGACAATGGTTTATCTAAAGACAAACTCACATAAAAAAAGTCCTAGAAAACACCAGCACCCCCACAAGAAAAAGACTAATTACAAAATGGACAAAGGACAAGATAGCTGATTCACCAAAGATGTTTGAATACTCTGAAATAAGTGTCGCGAGGTTATGAAGCATGTTGCATAGTCTCTTGGACATTCATGTACACTTTCTGAATCAGAAGGTGCTGTCTGGGACAAGATAGTCTAAATACTGGCTTCTCGGTCCTGGATCACATATTTTACTATAATCTGGCATAATAGTGTTTCACTGTCTGGTTAGTAATTGTATAGCTTTAAAATATTTGTCTTAAGGAATTATTTGTCCAAATTTCTTTATCGTTCTTCATTGTACAGTTTGGCCCAAATTACTTTTACAGCTATTGCTAGAACCCAAAAAACTCTATTCACTCTCTTTTTTTCTGTTCAAATGATATTCTTATTTTTACCATCACATGATGGAGGGCACCTTTTTTTTTGTTAGATTTGTTTCTACCAATAAATATTGGTTTCATGACATATTCCTTCTAAAGATTTCTGAGTCACTTCTTTTTAGATCTCCTATTAGGAACATATTGAGTAGATAAAACCCTAACCTCTGTATTAATAAATATCTACTTCTTAACACTTATCTCTTTTTCTCTCTTTGTTACATCATAGAGGATTCCATTTAACCATAAAGAAGTTTACTAAGTCTTTGTTTTATTGTTTTTAACTTTTTTGAAAATCCAAGTTCCTAACTCTAGTGAACAAATATCAAAGCCACGCTTTGTCCCATCTTGCAAGATGGCGGGTGAAAAGGCAGACCCCAAGGAGAAGAAGCCTGCGGCCAAGCCTGAAGCCAAGAAGGCAGATACGAGTGGCAAAGCTAAGAAAGCCAAGCCGAAGGGCACGGGCAAAACCCCCAAGAAGGGGAAAGCTCACTGCAGCCGCAATCCTGTCCTAGTCCGGGGAATCGGCAGGTATTCCCGATGGGCCATGTACTCCAGGAAGGCCATGTACAAGAGGAAGTACTCGGCCACCAAGTCCAGGGTTGAGAAGAAGAAGGAGAAGGTTCTTGCCACTGTCACAAAACCAGTAGGTGGTGACAAGAATGGGGGTACCC
>NW_006399891.1:536207-537663 GCF_000299155.1 Elephantulus edwardii | reverse complement strand
CTAGCAGACCATGGTATTCTCAACACTCTTCTCCAGCACCACAGCTCAAAGGCATCAATTCTCCTTCTATCCTCCTTGGTCATTGTCCAACTCTCTGATGCATAAAAAGTGATTGCAAAGACCATGGCCTGTATCAGACGCACCTTAGTCTCCAGAGAGGTACCATTGCTCATACATATCATAAAACATTATGACAATATGCAAAGACTGAATGTTTTGTTTGTATAAATAATATTTCTAAGAAGAAATTAAAAAATAGAGCAAGACTATGTGCTTTTATGTGAGCCTCTACATTGCAAAAAGAATCAAGCTGACAATTCTTTTTAAAATATTCTAACTTCACTTTATCAGCATACCTTTTAGGCATAAAATTATATATGTCCTGTTTTAATGCTAGGGAAAGGAATATTTTTTCTTGTTTATTTTATATCCTTTTCATTTGTTTGACAGGGACTACAATGCAATTTCAAGCTTAAGTGAATGAACTCTGTTAGTTATCATTGACAGCTAGTACAAGCCTATGTTTTTGGAATCTCAAGGGAGTAAGAATTTTTTTCCCCCCACCAACCCAGATTCCAGCCTGAAGAACTGTGACCATAGGCAGGCATGCTGTTGCTTTCTAGTGCCAGTGATTCAAAGCATATTTCTCTGTTACATTCTTTACTGAGTATAAAGCCTTTCAAAGACGTGGGGGTCTCCATTCCTATCCTCCTCTTCATATGACCTTGATTGCGTTCCCTGCTTGGTTATTAAACTATTTGGCTATCAAGGCAGTAAATTCTCAAGGGCAAGAACATTTTGTTCAGCTCTCAATTTTTAGTTTGTTTCTTGTTTTTTTTGAGTGTGGATATTTCTTTTTGGACTAACAATGAATTTGATGCTTATATACTGTAATTTCAGTTGTCTTTTATTAACAAATTCTGTGCTGAATGAGAAAGAAACGATTTTATCTGTCTAATAGAAAATGTTCAATTACTATTGGTATGCCAGATTTTAGGGGTATATTCACTGTAATGTTTGCATATTTTTAAAAATGCTTTTCTTACTAATAATAACATTAATTATATCTATCTATTATCTATCTATCTATCTATCTATCTATCTATCTATCTATCTATCTATCTATCATCTTTGCTTAATTCTTAAATGAAAACCAAACAAACCAAACCACCAACAGGTGATGGATATCTTTTCTAATGGTTAAAGAAGATTCATTTCCATTACAGCTTTCTTTTTTAATAGAAACTCTTGGTAAATTTTTGTTAAAGTTACAAAGTTCTCTAAGCTTGTTATTACTACAATATTTGTTTTCCAGATACTTTTGGGTAAAATACAATTGTATCTTATATTTGACTTAGCGTTTCATTTAGAGTCTAAACTCAAGATAAAATCGCAAAGTGTTCACACTTGTCTACATGTAGTAGAAAGTTTAATTATAAAAAAATTTCTATATAAT
>NW_006399891.1:533680-535727 GCF_000299155.1 Elephantulus edwardii | reverse complement strand
AACAACAACAACAACAACAACAACCACTTAAAGTGTATAATTTAATGACATTATATTTACAACATAGTTGTGTAAGTATCACCAGTATTTATTCCCAAAATTTTTATCAGCTAAGACAGAATCTCTGTATTAATGCAACAATAGCTCTCTGTTTCTTCTTTCCACTATCTCCTAGAAGGATAGACCCTCTCTCTGCTTTTGTCTGCTCCAGGTAATTCATCTAAATAGGACCATGACAATGTTTATAATTTTGTGTCAGACTTATTTAACTTATAATAATATTTTCAGTGTTTATTCCTATCAAAGCATTTGTCAAAGTTTCCTTTTGTTTACAGCTGAATAATGTTCCATTGTATTAGTACACCACATTTTGTCTGTCCACTAATTTGCTGATAGACATTTTGGTGGTTTCCTCCTCTTAGCTATTGGTAGTAACACTGCAGCAAAGACTACTGCACAACTCTTTCTTCGAGTTATTCTTTAAAATCTTTTGAGTGTATGACTAGGAGAAAATTATTGATTTATGTGGTTAATTATTTGAGTAATTTCCTATCACTTTGCTATAAGTGATTTCACTGTTTTATATTCTTATCAGTAATGAATGAAGATTACAGTTTCTTCAAGTTAACCAATACTTATTATTTTGAAAGCAGAAGTAGTATCTACTTTTTAAACAACATGCCTCTGGAAACACTATGAACTTTGAGAAATGATGACAGTTACAGAGAGTCTTCTGGTACTTAGTTCATAGGATTGCTATGAGTCATACATGACTTGATGACAATTAACAACAACAACGTTATTTTATAGCTTTAATAATAACCATTCAAGTAGGTGAGAAGTTGTATCTCATTATGGTTTTTATGTGTATTTCACTAATGACTAATGACATTAAAAGTCTTTTTATATGCTTATTGACATTAGTCTATCTTTTTAAGAGATGGTCACTCAAGTCTTTTGTTTATTTTTAAAATTGCATTCATTATTTGTCTTTTGGTTTTTATAGGAGTTCTTTAGATTACATGAGTATTCAATCTTCATGAGGTTCATGACCCTGAACTATTGTCTCCCATCTGTAGGACTTCTTTCCAGTTTCTTAATAATTTCTTAAATACATGAAGGTTTTTATGTTTTATTACATTCAAATCTTTTCTATATCAGATGATATCATTGTGTACCATCTCCTTTCTTTTCATGAGTATGACATATCACATGGATTGATTAGACTATGTTGAACCACTTTGGCATTTCTGGATTAAATCTTGTTTGGTCACTATATATAATACTTTTATTATGCCATTTAGTTTGGTGTAGTACTATTTTGTTGATATTTTTTGCTCCTATATTCATTAGATAAATGAGTCTGTAGTTTGTTTGTGGTGTCATCAACTGGCCTCAGGAATATTTTTCATCTTACTATTTTTTATTAGGAACCAAATTATAGTTGATTGTCTAGAGGGTTTTCTGAGGCTGTAAATTGTATGGGAGGAGATTGCTTGCTTTTCTTTCTGTGGAGCTGCTACAAGATTTGAACTGGCCAAAAAGTGCAGTCTTGGAGATCCAAGATGGCGGCAGAGGCAGAGACAGTGTGGTGAGCTGCGGGAGTAGCAAACCACTTAAAGCAGGGCCATTATGGCCTTCCACAGACTTCGGCTTATTGATAATTGAACACTTAAACAGTTGATGACTGGCCCTCAGTGAAGATTGAAGCTCAACAACAGGAATTCAAGTACTCCCAAGGAGAAATGGGTGAGTCTCGTGGCTCCCATCCCCCACCCCCCACAGAGCCCATGCTGCACCAAACAGCTGCTGCAGCTCCATGAGGCTTCCACAGCCTGAACAAACGGATTCCCTCACCCAGGGTGGATGCTGGCCACTGGCCCTCCTCAAGACTGGTACAGTGAAGCCACCACACTGCCACAATGTGGTCTTGTACTGGAGAGAATTCTTGGAGCCAGGATGGTGGCTGTGGGGGAAGCAGGTGCCTCTGGCCTCCCGCACAAGAAGGGCCGCACACCCGCCGAGCTCCCATGTGGAGGGGTGGGGG
>NW_006399891.1:524834-532316 GCF_000299155.1 Elephantulus edwardii | reverse complement strand
GACCAAACTGTGCAGCTCTGCAACTGCATCCTGGCCCATCCTCACCCTTCTGCCCCCAACCCTCACCTCCTTGTACCCCCAATATGTTTTTCCCAATAAAAAAAATTAAAAAACCAAAAAAAACAAACAAAAAGTGCAGTCTTGGGTAAAGAGCACAACACAACTAAACCAAGAGAGTTTTTAGAAAATCTAAAGAACTGTTTTGGAATATCTCTAAATGAAGATAGCACCAGACAAGAAATCGAAATGCTTTTGTTCTGAAATATGAGGAGTGAATCTGGCTACAAATTATAATTTTGTAAGTATAATTTAGGCCTGACTCTACCCTTTCAACCTGCCTTCTAAACATAATGATAACAACAGTGTAGGTTTAAATTAATTCATGATCTTATAAAACACAATGTAAATTAAAGAATGTATGAAATACAGAGTATATGAATGGAAAAACAATTTTTTAAAATTTTTCTTTTATACAGGTTTACATTCAAAGTTTATCCACATTGTTTTTCACACCAGATCTTTCCCATTTCTTTTACCCACCCCTTCTGCCCACCCATCAAATCTATGATTGACCATATGATTAACCCCACCCCTACTTCCCCACCCCCACCCATCCTCACCCCTCTGCTCCCATCCTTCTCCCTCTGGATCCTCAGACACATTCTACAATAGTTGTCTTAACCAGTATTTGTCCTTATAGGACTAAGTTAGTTCACTTAGCATAATGCGCTCCAGTCCCTCCCAAGTTAGGTAGTCGTTTACAAAATCGTAGCTCCTGGGTGCTGCATAGTATTCTGTTATGTGAATATACCGTAATCTCACAATCAATTTGATTGCTGTTGGACATTTAGGCTGTTGCCATGTTCTTGAAATGGTGAATAACGCTGCTATGAACATTCGTGTACATGTCTCCATTTGTGCCTCAGTTTCTCTGTATTCTAAGCAGTGGAAGAGATGGTCATATGCAATTTCTATGTTGAGCTTTCTGAGGAAATACTAAACTGCATTCCAGAATGGTTGTACCATTTTACAATCCCACCAACAATGTATAAAATGTCCTATCTCGTCACATCCTCTCCAACATTACTTACTGTCCTCTGGCCAGCAACAGAACCACTGCCTGTCAGGCTGAGAGGCTGCAGTTTTAGATGGCAATCTCACCCAGAGCACTAGACCGCTGGACTAGCCACCTTAAGACCTCGCTGCCCCACTGCCTGGAGACTACCCACCTGCTTCCCCTGCTGTCCAGCACCAGGAGCACCAATATAACAAGTACTTTTGGGGAAACACTGGTACCTGGCTACATTATGTAGGAATTCTTAAGCTTAAGTGGAAAAGTCTGGGTGGAGGCAGGGTTTCAGGAGAGCAACTGTCATCTAGCTCCTGGTTGACTGTTTTTTCCCAAAAGGGAACCACCAAAACAATGCCATACCCTGGGTAGTTATATAGTTACGATAACATAGTATCTACTAAGAAAAGACTCACATTATGTCAAGAAAGTAGCAGTCTGCCTCAATCATCATGAAAAAAACCAAATAACACTTAAAAAGTTAGACCCAATAAATACTTCAGATAGAGAGAACCAGAAGAAATAGGTTGATGTGGCCCTATTTAAACAGCTACAGAAGATGCAAATCATGCAAGAAACAATAAAAGTTATTCTAGTTGTTTTTGTTGATTGTCTTCAAGTTGAGCATGACTCATAGTGACCCTATGAACAAAAAGTCTTAAGCCTCTCTACAATTATTGACATCTATCAAATTTCATAGAGTTTCCAGAGGCAAGTTGTTGAAGAAGTGGATGCCACTCCTGCTTCCAAACCTGTCATAGTATGTTATTGGTTGAGTTGCCTGCGATACATAGCGACTCTGTGTACAGCAAATCTGAACCCTTCCCTGTCCTGAGCCAGTCTCACTAATTCTGACACATCAACCTCCAACGCCCCAGTTACTGTATCCATCCATCTCATCTGGGATCTCCCTCTCCTGTGCTGTTTGTCCACTTTTCTGAGCATGATGTCCTTCTCCAAGGATCGATATCTTCTGGCCATGTGCCCAAAATAAGTAAGTAAGTAAGTAAGGTGAATCTTCAAAATCCTACCTCCAAGGAGAGACTAGGTTTCACCCTCTCCAATATAGACCTATTTGTTTTCTTCTTAGTCCATGGTATGTTCAAGACTCTTCTCTAGCACCGCAACTCAAACTCATTTATTCTTGTTCTGTCATCTTTAGTCATTGTCCAGCTTTCTGAAGCATAACAAGTAATTGAGAAAACCATGACCTGGATTAGGTACACCTTTGTATCTAGACTGATATCATTACTCATGAACACTCTTGAGGGGTCCATGACAGCATATTTCCCCAATGTAATTCGTCTTTTGATTTCCTGACTGCTATTATTAAGAGTGTTAATTGTGGATCCAAGCAAGCTATAATTGCTAACAAGCTATTATGGTGCTGCCAGTTGGCCCAGTGGTGAGACTCTTTGTCTTCTTGTTATTGAGCTTCAATGCATATTGAAGACTACAGTCCTTGACTTTTGTAGCCAATGCTTCAGGTCTTCTTCAGTTTCAGCAAACAAAGTTGTATCATCTGCATATCACAGGTTGTTAATGAGTCTCTCTCCAATCTTTATGCCACACTCCTCCTCATAAAGCCCTGCTTCCCGAATGATCTGTCCTGCAAACAGATTGAAAAGGTACGTGGACAGGATGCATCCCTGACATACTCCTTTCTGGATTTTGAACCATACAGTGTTTTCTTGCTCTCTTCTGAGGACTGCTTCTTGGTCCAAATATAGGTTTCCTATAAGTATGATCATGTGTTCCGAGATTCTCATTTTCCTCAAGGTAAGCCACAATTTATTGTGACCCGCACAGTCAAATGCCTTTGCATAGTCAATGAAACACCGGTAGACATTCTTCTGGTACTTTCTGCTTTCTACAAAGACCCATCTGACATTGGCTATAATGTCCCTACTGCCATGAACTCATACTCCAGAGACAATCATCCAGAAAAAAAAAAAAACATTGATGAGAAGCAACTTGAACAGCTATGAAAGAAAATGAAAAGAAAAAAAGGGGGGAGGGGGCGAAGAAAGAATTGATAGTATAGACAAAGAGATACAAGAACTTAAAAAATCATCACAAGACAGAGAGGGTACAGCCAACACAGTAGTGGAAGTAACAGAAAAACATGAAAATGCAATCCAGGATATTAAAACAGAAATGTTCTACACACCTGGGCAGGAAAAAAAAAACACAAACAAACAAACAACCAGAAGTGAAGAGATGGAATAGAGTCAGTGAACTGGAAGACAAAAGCCTCACTGGAAACATACTAGAAGTAAAATCAGAGATGGCAAGCAAAGAAAATGAAGAAAATATTAGAATCCTGTGGGATGACATCAAAAGGAATAATACGTATATGATTAGAATTCTAGACCATAGGAGTCACAAGGAAGTCATGGAGAAAATTGTAGAACGACTAGAAGAAAACTTCCCAGTTATTTTGAAGAATGAGAAAATCCACATACATGAAGCACAGTGAACACCAAAGAGATTAAACCCCAAAAAGAAAAACATCAAGATATATTATAGTCAAATTCTTCAAATTAAAAGATGAGGATAGAACACTAAAAGCTGCATGAGATAAACAGTCATGTACAAAGAGGAAACAAATTAAATTCTGATTTCTTATCAGAAACCACATGGGCTAGAAGACAATGGGATGTTATGTACAGAAATTTGAAAGAAAACAATTGCAAGCCAAGGATTTTATATCCAGCAAAGATTTCCATTAAATTTGAAGGAGAAATGAGATCCTTTACAGAAAAGAAAAAACTTAAGGAATTTGTGAAAATAAGACAAAAACTATAATATATATATATTTATATTGATATTTATTTAAACACTTCTCTCCCTCATATGTTTCAATGCCGTATACATTATTTATCCCCTCTTTTCTTAGGTTCCCCCTACCCCCAAAGTCAGTTTCATTTTATAACAGTAGTACTATGAAGTGTTTGCCCTTTTGTGACAGATATTTCACTCAGCATAAAGTTCTCCAGGGTCACCCTGAATTTTATAGTCTTTTATTTTACTTCTAGGCCCCTGAACCACTTTGAGTTGGTTTTTGTATAAGGTGTAGGTCTTTGTAAGGTGTGAGGTGTGGGTCTTGCTTAAGTTTTCTGCAGATGGTTTTCCAATTATGCCAATATAATTTTTTTCTGGTCTCCTTTTCTATTTTTTTTTATTTTCTACTAGTTTATTTACAAAATCTAAATACAATTTTTTTCAAGAACAAATTTTTTCAATTTCCCTCATCCCCCAACCCAACAAATTGTGCAATGCCATCATTAATTCCCCCACCCCTTGCACATCCTCATCCCTCTGTTTCCATCCTCTCCCACCTCTCTTGGATCCTTATATTAATTCTATAATAGTGGTTGGGTGTTTTTTCACTTTAATTTTATTTTATTTTTTTACAGCATATTCTTTCCATTTAATTTTTTTCTAGTTCATTCATTGCTGCATATTTCCCTCCCTGCCCACCCCTCCCCCAATTCACTTTTCTCTTTGGTTTTTTGTTTGTTTGTTTGTTTGTTTGTTTGTTCCATTTAAACCTACTTTCCAGAGTGCTTCTGCCCTCTCATTTAATTGAATAACCTCAATGACCACAAGGAAAGAAATAAGCTGTATATCCTGAGAATGTTTTGCAAACACTGGATAAAACCATTTGCAGCAGGATACCATTCTGATGCCCACTTGCGTGGACCCAATACCCTTGAAACGGCCCTGGCTGTAAAAAGCACACATGTTTCCTCACCATAAACAAATGCTAATCGAAGATCCATGCTATCTTCACTGAGTTGTGTATTGCCAATTGTGAAGAGGTGGGGTTTCCTGGAACTGGTCTATCTAGGTGTGGTTATCGAAATGAGATGTGAGTGCATGTAGTTCTTCAGGATACATTCCATTGTGAAGACTTCTAGTCAGCGGACACCATTTATTATGGTATGATGTGTACGCTTGGGCTCTGAGAGCACTAATCTGAGTCCTTTTCCCCGTGGGAGGCTCTCTATTGCCTCTAGATGAAGGGCATATAGAAATTGGGGATGGTGTGCTGTCCATGCTTCAGGAATCGGTTTAGGCCCAGGATAGGCCGGGGTTCAGGCCTGCTGTTAATAGGGTTACTGTGACTTGTACTCGACCCGATGATACCTAACAACAACATCACACTGGATAGCAACTTCCCAGGAACTAAGAGCTCATTGCAATAGGAGGTGAGCGTGTTTTCCTGGAAGAAGACATCTGCCTTGTGGTTTTCTGACCAGACTGCCTCCCTGAGACCTGGCTCCAGGCGCTCTGTCTCAGGTGCAGTAGGTCCTGGTGCCAGCCTACTGTGAGGCAGGTGGGAGATTAGGATGAGACGTGTGGCCCAGCTGATGGTAGACAATCTTTGACCCCCTCTGGTACCCACTGCAAGAGCAACAGCATTCTGGGATGGGATGAACAGCTCAGCGTAGGCTGTGGGCTGAGACAACTGTGGGGAAACCAGGACATGAGAGACCTCCTCGACTTTCCTGGTGTAGTCATGAGACATGATCCAAGACAGATAGGTCTCGTCACACACGTGACTTCATGGTAACAGCTTCTCTCGGTCATTTGGCATGTCATCAAAGCCAAGGCCCAGTGGCGAGACTGGCAGCCTCTCAATGTGTTCACTTTTCTCTTTGAAAAGAAAAAAAAATGCTTTCATTATTATACATTTCTACCTCCCAACCCCCATCCCAACGCCCTCAAGTCCACAGTCCACTTTACTATGTATTTCTTTTTCTGGAATCTTGTCATGAAAATAATACCTAATTATATATTCCTTTTAAATATTTCTCTCCATTATCTGTTTCAATGTAGTATACATTACTTATTCTTCTTTTCTCAGATTCCCTCCAATCCGGTGTCAGTCCTGTTTTACAACAGTGGCATTATGCAGTATTTATTCTTTTGTGATTGAGATAATAATCGTTTTATACAGTATTTATATGTGGGACTGAGTTAGTTCACTCAGCATAATGCTCTCCAGTCCCTTTCCAGTTAGGTAAACATTTACAAAATCATTGCTTCTGTGTGCTGCATAGTATTCCATTGTGTAAATGTGCCATAACTTCTCAGTTCATTCATTTGTGTTTGGACATCTGGGCTGTTTCCATGTTCTTGCTATAGTGAATAATGATACTATGAACATTGGTGTACAAATCTCAGTTTGTACCTCAGTTTTCATTTTTTCAGGGTATATACCAAGTAGTGGAATAGCTAGGTCATATGAAAATTTTTTTAAAATTTTTCTTTCATATGAAATTTCTATGTTCAGCTTTTTTGAGGAAGTGCCAAACTGCCTTCTAGAACGGTTGCACCATTTTACAATCCCATCAACAATGTATAAAGAGTTCCTTTCCCACCACATGATCTCCAACATTTATTACTTGCTGCCCTGTTAAATTTTGCCATTGTTACTGGAGCAAGATGGTACCTCTTTGTGGTTTTGATTTGCATCTCTCTTATTGCCAGTGATTTTGAGCATTTCTTCATGTGTTTGTCTGCCATTTGACTATCTTCCTCTGTGAAAATTTTTTCCGTATCTTTTACTCATTTTGTAATCGGGTTATCAGTCTTTTTCTTGTGGAGGCCCAGTAGTATTCTGTAAATTTTTGTTCTAAGACTCTTGTCTGAGATGGCATTACCAAATGTTTGTCCCCAGTCAGTAGGTTTTCTTTTCATCCTGTTGGAAAAAGTTTTTGATGCACACATGAATTTAATCTTTAGAAGGTCCTACACATCAATTTTATCCTCTTTAGATTGTGCATTTCTGGTTGTATTTGGCAGTCTCTTGGACTAGTTAGTACCTTGGACTAACATTTCTGAGCTTGATCCCCGTTTGTCTCTTATGAATGTTATGAATGTTATGGTTTTTGGTCTCTGATGAACCTTGAGTTGATTTTAGTGTAAGGTATGAGATGTGGATGCTGTCTCAGCTTTCTGAAGGTAGAAGTCCAGTTTAACCAGCACCATTTGTTGAAGAGGTTATCACTTCCCCATTTGAGAGCTTTGATTTCCTTATCGAACAGCAGTTGACCATAGATAGCTGGGTCTATTTCTGGGTTCTCAATTCTGTTCCATTGATCTATGTGCCTATCATTGTACCAGTACCATGCTGTTTTGGTTCCTACTGCTGTATAATAGGGTTTGAGGTCAGGGAGTACTATGCCTCCTTTCTCATTTTTGTTTCTCAGAAGTGTTTGCTTATTCGGGAACTCTTGTTGTTATTGTTGTTGTTGTTGTTGTTGTTATGTGTCGTCGAGTCATTTGCGACTCAGAGCAACCCTATGTAAAACAGCCCTAAACTCTGCTCTGTCCTATGCCAACCAGGTACACCCATCCCAATTGCCCCAGTCACTGAATCCACCTCATAGAGGGCCTTCCTC
>NW_006399891.1:519793-523216 GCF_000299155.1 Elephantulus edwardii | reverse complement strand
GCTGCCTTTTGAAATCTTCTGTTCAACTCTTTAGTATCTTGAATTCTTCCATGTGCTTTGGCTTCTCTGTGCTCCAGTGCAATTTTCAGAGTCTCTTCTGACATCCATTTTGGCCTTCTCTTCCTCTTCCGTCTTTGCAATGGCTGTTTACACTCTTCTTGGATGATACCCTTGATATCCTTCCACAACTCTTAGCTCTCCAAATAAATTTTAAAATTTCCCTTCTAAGTTCCTTGAAAAAGGAATTTAATATCTGGATTGGTATCACATTGACTATGTAGATTGCTTTGGTAGGATTGTCATTTTCACCACGTTGAGTCTTCCTATACATGAACAGGGCATGTTTTTTCATTACTTTTGGTCTTTTATTGTGTCTTTCAGAAATCCTCTATAGTTTTCTTTGTATAGGTCTTTTGTATCTCTAGTTAGGTATACTCGCAAGTATCTCAATTTGTGGTTGGATACTGTAAATGGTATTGCTTTCCTGATTTCCTTCTCTGAGTCTCTTTATTTCTGTAGAGGAATTCTATTGATTTTTTTTAGATATTGATCTTGTATCTTGCCACTCTACTAAATTGGCCTATTTAACAGTTTTTGTGTTGAGTCTTTGGAGTTTTCTGTGTACACTGTCATATCATCTGCATATAGCAACAGTTAAACCATCTCTTTGCTGATCTGGATGCCTTTTATTTCCTTCTCCTGTCATATTGCCCTAGCAAGCTCTTCCAATATAATCTTTAAAAGAAGTGGTGACAATGAGCATCCTTGTCTGGGCCCAGTTTGCAGGGAAAATGGTTTATCGTCTTTCTCCATTGAAAATGCTGTTTGCTTTTGGTTTTACATATATACTTTTCACTATGTTGAGGAAATTCCATTCTATTCCAGTTTCGCTGAGTGTCTTTATCGGGAAGGGGTATTGGATTTTTTCAAATGCCTTTTCTGCATCAATTGCTAAGATCATATGTTTCTTGTTATTTACTTTGTTCATAAAGTGAATTACGTTGATTGTTTTTCTTATGTTGAGCCATCCTTGCATACCTTTTTTGAGTCTCATTTGGTCATGGTGATTTTTTTTAAAGTGCTTTTGGATTCTATTGGTTATAATTTTGTTAAGGATTTTTGCATTTGTATTCATGAGAGATATTGATCTGTAGTTTTTTTTCTAAGTACTATATTTGCCTGGTTTTGGTACTAGGTTATGCTTGCTTCATAGAATGAGTCTGAAATTGTTCCTTCTTTTTCAATTTTTTTAAAATAATTTAAGAAGAATGGGTGCTAAATCCTCTCTGATCTAGAGTTCAGCTGTGCAAGCCATCTGGTCCAGGACTTTTCTTATAGGGAAGTCTTTTCAATTTTAATTTCTTCTTTTGTGATGTGTTCAAGTGTTCTATATCCTTTCTTGTCAATTTGGGCAGGGGATACATTCCAAGGAATTTGCCCATTTCCTCTAGGTTTTCAAATTTGTCAGATTATAGCTTTTGGTAGTATTCTGATATTATTGATTTCATTTCCTCTGGTTCTGTTGTGTTGTCATCTCTGTAATTTCTTAATGGAGTTATCTGTGTCTTTTCTTTTTTTCGTTTTGTTAAATTTACCCATGGTTTGTCAATTTTATTGACTCTTTAGAAAAACAACTCTTGGTCTTATTGATGGCTTCAGTTGTTTTTCTGTTTACTATCTTACTGATTTCAGCTCTTGTCCTTATAATTTCTTTTAGAGGTTGGAGAATTAGAATGTTGATCTTTTTCTGTTTGCTGAAGGTGTTGAGTTAGATCATGGATTCTTCTTCTTTGTCCCTTTTTAATGTGTGTGTCTATTGCTATGAACTGCCCCGTGAGGACTGCCTTATTATTTGTGTCAAGGAACTTTTTTATTTCATTCTTTATTCCTTTTATAACCCAATCATCTCTAGCAGAGAGTTATTTAGTTTCCACATGAGTGGTTTTGTAAGCTTTACTCTTCTGTGGTTAATTTCTAGTTTTCTGGCATTGTGGTCAGAGAAAATACTTTGTATTTTTTCTATGCTTTTTAATTTGTTGAGGCTTACTTTGTGTGCTAATATGTGATCAGTTCTGGAGAATATACCATGTGCACTTGAGAAGAAAGAGTTGAGTTTTATTTGGGTGCAGTACTCTGCATACATCCACAAGTTCGAGTTGACTGATTGTATGCTTTAGATCTTCTATATCTTTGTTGAATTTCTTTTGAGTTGACCTATTCTTTAATGATAATGATGTGTTGAAATCTCCTACCACTATTGTGGCACAGTCTGTTTTTCTCTTCAATTTGGTTAACAATTGTTTTATATATTTTGCAAGGCTATCATTTGGTGCATAAATGTTCACCAAGGTTATGTCATCTTGATCTATTGTTATTTTAATCAATATGCAATGCCCTTCCTTCTCTTCGGAGGCGGTTTTCATTTTAAAATCTATTTTATCAGAGGTTGGTATTGCCATTTCTGCTTCTTGAGGTTACTGATTGCTTGGCACATTTTTTTTTCCAGCCTTTGATTTTGAGTCTGTCTCTCTTCCTTTTTTAGATCTGTCTCTTGTAGGAAACATTGATGGGCTTTGGGTTTTGTTTTTTTTTATCCATTCTCCTACTCTTTTTCTCTTAATTGGTGCAGTTAGTCCATTTCTATGAAGTATGATTATTGTCAGGCCAAGTTTTACTTTTATCATTTTGCGGTGCTTCTTTTTCTATTGTTTCTGGTAACTAAGGTCCATTCACTTTCTTTTGGAATCTCTGTGTGTAGGACTTCACTTAAAATGTCTTCCCAGTAAGAATAGCAAAATTTAACAGAACAGCTAGCAACAAATGCTGGTGAGGTTGTGGAGAGACTGGAACCCTTATTCACAACCACTATCGAAAGCAGTGTGGTGCTTTCTCAAAAAGTAGAAAATAGAGATACCGTTTGACCCAGCAATTCCACTACTGGGAATATACCCTAAAGAGACCATAAACGACATCCAAGCATATACATGCACATTTATCGTGGCTTTTTTCACAATAGCAAGGAGTTGGAAACAACCTAAGTGCCCATTAACAAACAAATGGATAGAGAAGCTGTGGTATATTCACACAATGGAATACTACGCTGCATTGGAAAGCAAGGAACTCATGCAATATTATTCAAAATGGATGAGTCTGTTTTTTGTTTTTTTTTTCCAGAAGTTTAAATCTTTGAGGAATACAGCAGTACACAGATTCTGTATTCCATAACTTTAGTAAGAAGATTGCTTCAAAACTTGTCCTCTGCCACTGTTTCCATGAGTCCTGTCTCCACATTACTCTGGTTTTGTTAGGTTTGCTACCAGGAACCACCGTTTTGTTTTTTGCTTTGGAAACATAAGCATGTTGCTTGACTAAATAGAATTCCCTTTCATTTCACCTTCAATTTTAAGAAGAGCTGTGTGCTCT
>NW_006399891.1:509438-518613 GCF_000299155.1 Elephantulus edwardii | reverse complement strand
GGAGGTGGGGTGGGTGGGGAGAAAAGTGCAACAAAGAATGAATGGAATTCCCAAATCTCTGTAGATGTTCATTGAAATGAATAATAATAATAATAGTAACAATAAATTCAAAAAATTTCTTGTAGTTTTGGTCTTGTTTTAATAAACTTTTTAAGGTCCTTCTTTTCTGCAAAGAATCTAATTTGCCCTTCAAGTTTGATAGAGAGTTTTGCTAGATATAGTATCCTTGGCAGGTAATTATTATCTTCCAATTCATCCCATTGCCTTCTAGCTCACATGGTTTCTGTAGAGAAATTAGAACTTAATCTAATTAATTCCCCTCTATGAGTACCTCTTTGCTTTTCTCATGCTGCTTTTAGAATTCTATCATTATCTCTTTTTGATTCATTTTAATGAAAGTTACAGAGACTTAGGATTTCCATTCTTTCATTGTTGTACTTTTTTTCCATCCTCACCCCTCCTGCCCAATTTGCTCTTTTCTTTGAAAAGTAAAAGAAAAATTCTTTCATTGTTATACAACCTCCTCCCCAAGTCCACTCCACTCTGCAGTCTTCATTCTGAACTCCTGTCATGACAATAATAGCTAATCATGTATCCATTTTAAACAGTTCTCTCCCTCATCTGTTTCAATGCAGTATACATTATTTCTTCCCTCTTTCTCAGTCTTCCCTCAACCCCGATGTCAGTCCCGTTTTACAGCAGAGTCCCTGTGCAATATTAGCCCTTTAAAAAAATATTTGTGACTGATATATTTCACTCAACATAATGTCCTCCAGGTTATCCATTTTGAATAATATTTCATGAGTTTCTTGTTTTTCAATGCCGCATACTTCTCCATTGTTTGAATATACCAGAACTTAGAATTCTATCATTATCTTTTAATTAGCAGGACTTGACTATGATATGTCTTGGTGTTTTTCTTTTGGAGTCTAGTCTATTTGGTGTTTTCTGTGCTTCTTGAATGTGTATTTCCTCATTTTTCAGAATATCTGGTAAGTTTTCTTCTAGTACTTCTTCCATAATCTTCGTTATTTCTGTGTCCCATGTTCTGGAATTTCAGTCATACCTATGTTACCCAGTTGTCATTCCACATAATTTTAATGTTTTTTTCATGTCTTATCTTTGCTTTTTCTTCAAAAATATTTCTTGTGAGACTCTTGTCTTCCAGCTCACTGACTCTGTTTCAACTCTTCAGTTCTATGTTTTTGTCTATCAGATTGTTGGACACTTCTACCATTTTGGTTTTAATGTTTTGGAATGCATTTTCATGTTTTTCTGTTATTTCTAGTACTGTGTTAATTGTACCTTCTCTATCTTGTGATGATTTTTTAATTTCTTTTACCTCTTTGTCTATTCTATCAATTTTTTCTTCCATCTTTTGTATTTTCATTCACATCTGTTCAAGTTTCTTCTCATCCCTATATTTCTTCTGGACTATTGTCAAGGAAGTATTTCCTCTTTTATTGACTTCCATTGTTTCTTCCCACATTTGTATCTTTTCCTGTAGCTGATTAAATAAGTCACACATCAACATATTTCTTCTGGTTCTTTCTATCCAGGTATTCATTGGGTTTGCTTTTTCAGAAGTGTTATTTTGTTTTTTCATGATGGCTGATGTGAATTCCTGCTTTCTTAATATTATGGGAGTCTTTTCTTAGTAGATATTAGGCTATTATAACTATAAAATTTCCCAGGGTACAGAAGTGTTTTGTGAAGCACTTATATATTTATGCTCCCTTCTTACAGGCCTCAGGCCTTACAGCAGTTTTTCCTCAAAGTACCTGAATGACAAAGGAGGAAGGAAGCCTGTTGTTTTTTTCCAGAAGTGACCTCTCACCTCAGTAGAGGCGCCTAGGGACCTCCCTGTTGCTTGAGTTAAGGGGTTCCGTGTGGTCAAACTAGACAGTAGGGGTTTTTCCTCCCTCAAATAATTGTGGGAGCAGTGCTGGCAGCACAATCCTGCTTCCTGCTGCTCAGTCCTGCTTGTTTCCCACACAGTCAACATCATTTGTTAAAAAAACTATTCTTTACCCACTTAACTGAAAGAATCTATTCTTCTTTAATCTTTCTTTTGAAAGTCCAACATTCACATACATATGAAGCAATTAGAAATACCATGACTTGGCTCAGGTGTACCTTAGTCTTCACATCTTGTTCTTTATCATCTTAAAGAAGTCCTTATAAGTAGATTCGTCCAGTGCAATAGTGTTTTGTTGTTTCTTAATTGTGGATCCAAGTAAAATGAAATCTTTGACAACTTTAAACTTTTCTCTATCATGATGTTATTTATTGGTCTAGGTGTGTGCATTTTGTTTTCCTTATATTGTAATATTGTAATACAAGCGCAATATTTACAGAAGACAGTAGACTCTGAATTTCTTCAGAAAGTACCGAAAGTCCTTTTTACTTTTAGCAGGGAAGCAAGTCTTTGCCATCCGTGTATTCTGTAGTTTGTTGAAGATACTTCTTTCATTGTGATGCCACTTTGATTTCTTTTCCATGTAGTATAGATTCTTAGATTATTTGCCCAGCATTTATATTGAATAGGAATGTTGAAAAGATACAGTCTTGACACACATCTTTCCTAATTTAATCTATGTAGCCTTTGTTTTATTTGGATGACTATAGTTTTTGCTCCAAGTACAGATCCTACATTAGCACAATTAATAATTCTGGAATTCTTATTCGTCTCAATGTTAGCCATAATTTATGATCCATGCAGTTAAATACCCTTGCATAGTTCAATGAAGCATAAATAAATATCTTTCAGGCTTTCTCTGCTTTCAGCCAAGATCCATCTTATGTAAGCAAGGCTATCCCTTGTATCTCACTCATAGTAACCATATACACAACAGAACAAAACACTGCCAGATTCCGCATAGTTTTCATTGTTTTTCAACTGACCTGCGAGTTGTCTCTAAAGATGTATGAGTTCCATACCACTTAACATATTTTCCTCCAATGGTCTATTATTTTAGTATCACTTCTTAGATACTTGGACAAAACAAATAGTGATTAGCATATATTGGATAACATTTCAAGTACTTCTAATAGGGTTATGTTTTGTTTATTTTTCTTGTTGTTTCTGATCATTCTCTGAAGGCTTAAATATGACTTTTCCCATATTCTCTTTCTTTCAAAGAAAAAAAGCAAAGGTAGATGTTTTTCCAAAATTTTAAATAAATAATCTTGATTCGTTTTGGAAGGTGTTCATTCTACACCCAAAATATCAGAAACACACTTCTCTCTGAGCTTAGATTATAATAAGTTTAAAGCAACAATTTAGGATATAGAGTTTAAACATTTTAAAAATAAATATAGGAAATCAGTTCCCATAGACAGCATTCTTGTGATTTGTCCAGAACCTATATTTTAAGTCTTCACTCTAAATCATGGGAGGTAGTCTTCATGGGATGACACAGTTATAATATCCAGGAAGAAAAATTCTTCCTCTTAGTTCCTATGTAATATTATTTTCCTACATGGACTGTAGACTTTAAAAACATACAGTGTTATGTGTCATCTAGCTGCTCCCAAGTGATGTATAACAGAGTTAAGTTCTGCCTGGTTCTGCTCTATTATCACAGCCATTGCTATGTTTGAGCCCACTGTGGCAGCCATTGTATTTGTCTTTTTGAACGTATTCTGCTTTATCTGTGACCCTCCACTTCATCAGAAATGATGACTCTCTCCAGGGACTAGTTATTCTTGAAAAAATGTCTAGACTTTCACCATCTTCACTTCCAAGGAGTGTTGAACTGTCTTTATTCAGAGATAGATTTATTATTACTTCTGGTAGTCACATTCCTGTTGCCTTCAATACCTTTGGTTCTTGATCATACAATCTCCTGAAATATTCCTTTTGTACAATGACTCCACATACTCCTTACATCATCTTTTTATGTTTCCTATATTGTACTATTTGGAAGCAGAAGTGGCATCCACTTCCTAAATAGCATGCCTCCGGAAACCCTATGAACTTTGATAAATGTCGATAGTTGTAGAGGGACTTCAAGCCTTTTGTTCATAGGGTCGCTATGAGTCATGCTCGACTAGAATGCAATCAGCAACAACAACATATTTTTCCTATATTTTGCCAATAGAATCCTTTACTTATTTCAACTTAAGCTTGAACTTTTTCTTCCGTTATTTCTACTTGAGAAAAGCGAAGCTTTGAATTTTCTAACTCAGGGAGAATTTTTCAACCATTTCAACTCCGTAAGAATTTTCCAACCAAATATCTTGATGTCGTCAGAGTATTGATTTAAAGATTAAAGTGCACCTGATTCAAGCAATGCTATCTTCATTTTCCCCCTACACTTCTGAAAATTCGACTATAAATAAGGAAGAGCAGAGAAGAATCTATGTCTATTAATTGTGATATTGGTAACAACACTTGAATAGCCTATAGACTGCCAAACAACCAACAGAGTTGACTGAGAGGAAAGGCAAACATGGAATTTACTCCTTAGAAGAAACAATGGTGAAACTTCATCTCACATACTTTGAGCAAGTCATTAGGAGCATCTGCCTTTAGGAAAAGACATCATTCTGGAAAAGGTTGAAGAAGATCCTTCACTGTGATTGACACAGTGGTTGTAAAAATCAACTTGAGCATGTGGGAGACAGTGAGGATCACACAAATGGGGAGAGAATGAGAACGATTCAAGGGGGAAACATAAGGGAGATGGATTCAGATCTATTGTTCATAGGGTCACTGTGAGTCATTGTTGATTTGATGTCACCTAAAATTAGCAAAAAAATAACAATAAATGCTAAATTCTGTTAAGTACATACTTTCTGACAAATACTGTTTCTGTGGATGTTAGGATCATTTCAGTGTACATATTCTGTTCTGTTACTTAAAATTGTGATGGTATTCTTCCTTCCCACATGGTGTATATAAACTGCTTCAGTAGAATTGACATTCACTCATAATGACCCTATGTACAATAGCTCTGAAGTCTGTCCTATCCTGAGACAATTCCACTCTCTCTGACACATCTAACGCCATTGCCCCATTTACTTTGTCAAGTCATCTCATCCAGGATCTTTCTTTACTGTACTGTCCCTCCATTTTTCCAAGCATGATGTTCTTCTACAAAAACTTGTCCCTCTTGGCAACCTGCCAAAGTATGTGGGACAGAGCATCAAAATCCTAGCCTCCAAGGAGAAACTTGATTTCACTCTCTCCAAGACAGACATACTTGTTCTCCTAATAGTCCATGGTATGTTCAATATTCTTCTCCAGCACCAAAACTCTTCTTCAATTCTTCTTCTATCATTCTTAGTCATTGTCCAGTTCTCTGAAGCAAATCAAGTTAATTGTGAAGATCATGGCCTGAACCAGGCATATCTTAGTCTCTAGACTGACATTATTGGTCTTTAGTACTTTGGAGAGTCCCTAACAGCAGACTTCCCCAGTGCAATTCATCTTTTAATTTTGTGACTGCTGAATTTAAGAGTGTTGATTGGGAAGGTGCTCAAGCTGTGTCATGTGCGTAATGCAAGTGATGGGTCAGATGATGAGACAAATAAATCTTCCTCCAATCCCGATGCCACATTTTTCTCATAAAGTCCAGCCTCTCTAATGATCTGTTCTGCCTACAGATGGAAAAGGTGTGGAGACAAGAACACTCCCTTCCTGATTTTGAACCATGCAGTTTTCTCTTGCTCTGTTTTGACTACTGCTTCCTGGTCTAAGTTAGGTTTCACATGAGCACAATCAAGTGTTCAGGAATTCCCATTCTTCTCAAGGTTAGTTACAATTTTTTTGTGGTCCACGCAGTCAAGTGCCTTTGCATAGTCAATGAAACACAGACATCCCTCTGGTACTCTCTGCTTTTAGCCAAGATCCATCTGACATTGGTGATTTTGTCTTTATTGCCACATCCTCGTCTAAACCCAGCTTGTATATCTGGTAGTTCTCTGTCAATGTAGTTCCAGCTGTTTTTAGAAAATTTTCGGCAGGAGTTTCCTTGTATGTGATATGAGTGATATGGTTCAATAACTTCTAAAGTCTATTGGGTCACCTTTTGGGGGGGATAAGAATAAATATGGATCTCTTCCAATCAGTTGATAGTGGTCCTACAGATTTCTTGCCACATCTGGTGAGCATAACCAGAGTAGCATCTGTTTGGTGAAATATGTCATTCGGTATTCCATCAATTCTCTGGTTTTTGTTTTTTTCCAAGTCCTTCAGATCAACCTGAATGTCCTCCCTCATCACCATTGCCACTTGATCATATATTGTTTCTTGAAATTCTTCTGTCAGCCAATTTATTATTTTTGTGTGTGTGTGCAGTGACTGTATGTACTCCTTCCATCTTCTTTTAATACTTCCTGGATCATTCAATATTCTGCCCACAGCATCCTTAAATATTTCAACTTGAAACTTGGATTTATTCCTATGCATCTTTTTAATCTCAAGTAGCATTTTAATAATCTGAGGAAAGACCATATAGACCTTTTTTTTTATGCACTTTCCTATGTAGATTGTCATTGATATATGCTTAGACAAATTCTTTAATCATTGGCAAATCTGTATGTAGTAAGAGGCTGGTGCAGATCTCTGTTCAGCCTGTATTACTGATAATTCATATAAAACAATTATAAATTATAAATGAAATTTTAAAATTATAATTATAAATGAAATTATTCCTTCTAAATATTGATCCAAGCTTAGAGAAAACTTATTCCTTAGAGTTCCTTTTAGGGATCTGATTTAAGAAAGACATTTTACATAGTAACTATAGTCTCTTGTTGTCTGGATTCATACCAATGAAGTATTCAGTCGCTGAGGATCCTAATACTTGTGCCTAGAACTCTATACTCCAGCATTTTAAAATGCTAAATACCTATTCACCATTAAAATTCAAACTTGAAAAAATTACATTGAAACACCAAAACAAAATAAACAATCTCTCTTCACATCCTTGCTAGCATTTATTGTTTGCTGCCCTGTTAAACACGGCCATTTTTCCTGGGGTGAGATGATTTCATCGTTGTTTTCATTTACTTCTATCTCTCTGACAGGGCTTTTGAACATTTCCTGTGTTTATTGACCATCTCACTTTCTTCTTCATTTCAGTGTCTAGTCTCATATGGTGACCACATTCTGATTGAGCTGTTGTCTTTTTCTTGTTGAGGTGCTGGAGTATTATATAAATTTCAGACGTACATTCATTTCAGATATTTCTGGGGTAATTATTTTTTCCAGTCTGTGGGCTTCCTTTTTACCCACTTGGAGAAGGTCTTTTTGATATTCTTAGAGATTTGATTTTTAAAACGGTGTCATTCATCTATTTTTCTCTCTCTTGATTGTAGGTTTATCATTATGCTTGGAAATCTATTCATGTCATAGATTAGGGCTTCTAGAATTGTTTCAAGCTGTTCTCTGATGAACTTTATAGTCTTTGGTTTTACTCCTACATCTCTGATTTACCTTGAATTGGTTTTTGTGCATTGTGGATCTTGCTTCAATCTTCTGCAAATCTTTTCCAATTTTGCCAGCACCATTTATTTAAAAAGTTGTCATTCCCCACCCCCTCCCCGCCAAATGATTTCATATCTTTGTCAAAGATCACTTGACCATAGGTAGATGAGTTTATTTCAAGGTTCTAAGTTCTGTTTCATTGATATATTTGTCTATTGTTATATGAGTATTAAATTGTTTTGATTACCATAGCTGTGTACTAGGATTTAAGATAAGGGAGTGTGATACCTGCTAACTAGTTTTTCTTTTTTAGTAGTTCTCTGCTCATTTAGAATCTCTTTAAATTACAGACAAAATCGGAAATTGCCTTTTCCATCTCATTGAAGAATGGAATTGATATCTGTATTTAGATTGTATTGAACTTCACTGCTGGTAGGAATGTACAATGGCACAATCGCTATGGAAGGCAGTCTGAAACTTTCTCAAAAAGTTAGAAAATAGATATACCATTTCACCTAGCTATCCCACTTCTGAAACTATTCCATAATAAAACAAAGCTGTGATAAAAAGAGATGTATGCACATCCATGTTTATTAGATAATTTTTCACAAAAGTAAAAGGACAGGAATGATCCAGTGTGCATTAACAAATGAATGGATAGAAAAGTTGTGGATCATCAACATGATGGAATATTATGCAGCACTGAAAAACACTACATGACATGAATGCATTTGGAAGACATTATTCTGAATGAAATATCTCAGTCACAAAAAGACAAAAACTGAATACCACCGCTGTTATAAAAATAAGATGGGCATGGAAGAGGAGATAAAGCAGGAAAAGAATGGATAGGTAATGAAGACTACACTGAAAAAGGAGAAAAAAGGACTACCTGAAAGGAATGGACAATGAGATGTATGTATGAAATTAGCAATCTGGAACAAAATATGTATTACAAAGTTAATTGAAGGAAGAGACCGGAGGAAAATGTATATTAATGAGCAAATGAAAACACCTCATTTCTGTAAACATTCAATAAAATTACAATTTAAAAAAATGCTGAATAAATAACAAGCCACAATGATAATCTCAACATTTATGTCCAGTTATAACTTGCCAATGTAGTTTTAGGAACCTAGTTTGAAAGCGCTGTTTTTTAGGAGCTGCCCTGTTAACCAGAATGCTTCACCTCTCTAGCAGTTTGAATCACCAATGGTTTCAGGGACAAATGACAGTCTCCTGTCATGTGATTTAAAGCTTTGGAAACTTGTTGGAGGCTCAGTTTTGACTTGATGGCTGACTGATTATTTGTATTTTTATACAGTTAAGAATACTAGGATGAGAAAAATAAGGTCACCAATAACCTCAGACATAGTGATAAAACTAAAAAATTCAGGAAATGATTGTTAAGATGGTCAAATGGAAAATATAAGTACAGGGATGAATTGGGAAGATTTTTGTTAATGATACACTTGCAATTAAAGTCACAAAACAAAATGTATATGGCTTTTTTAATGAAAAACCAATTTGTTATATAAATTCTTACCAAAAATAAAAAACCCTTACAATAAAAGTATTGTGCAAGGAGTTGGAGTCGGAAAATCAAAAGGGCCGAACTTGCTCAGCATATCTTAAGCTCAAGGAACTGAAGAACAAATTAAAACCTCGAGTTGCTATAATCAAGGATGCTTTCGGCAGAACGTTAAATGATCCCGGAAGTATTAAAAGAAGATGGAAAGA